>NW_026577893.1:1970980-2299476 GCF_029407905.1 Bubalus kerabau | reverse complement strand
TCCGGGGAGTCAGTTCTCACCTCGAGGTAAGCAAAGAATTCCGCTCTCATCTCGAGTCGCGATGGGAATCTCTTGGAGCCCAATGTGTGTACTAAAGGGAGTCAAGCCTCCTGTGGAGTTTGGAGAGAGGACTCGGGATTGGACTCCAGGCCATGCAGGAAAAGGAGGCCCTCATCTCGAGATGACGGTGGCGTCTCGTGGGTTTTCTCGAGCTGCGCGCCAGTGTGGGGTGTCTCATGAAGTACCACGGGGATCTCAGGGAGCCTCTTGTGTGGCGCCAGGAAAATCCAGTATTCCTTTCGAGTTGCGAGTTAGAACCGGGGATTGCTCTCCAGTCACTGCAGGGCAAAATAGACATCATCTACGCTTGTGTCCAGGACCTAGTGATCCACTACTGGGCCGACAGGGATCTCAGGGTTGCATTCTCGACTCACCCGGAGAGTCAGGCCTCGTCTTGAGGGGAAAAAAAGGACTCCACTCTCCTGTCGATTCGCGACGGGTATCTCTTGGAGCCCACTGCGTGGCGTAAAGGGAGTGAAGCCTCCTATGGAGTTTGGAGAGATGACTCGGGATTGTTTTCCTGGCCATGCAGGAAAAAAGGCCCTCATCTCGCGATGACGGGGGCGTCTCGTGGGTTTTCTCCAGCTGCGGCGCCAGTATCAGATTTCTCACGAGGTACGACGGGGAACTCAGAGAGCCTCTCGTGTGGTGCTAGGGACGTCAGGTCTCCGTGCATGTGGTGAAGGGGAGTGCGTGATTGCTCTCGAGTCATAGTAGGCGAATCGGGCCTCAAGACGCATTGAAGAAGGACTCTCGAGGTCTTTCTCGGGTTGCGGCAGGGAACCCTGGGTTCCCTCGACTTGTGTCGGTGACCTCAGGCAACTTCTCAGGGTGCCTCTGAGAAGTCAGGGACACTGTGGATTTGGGAGGGGCCTTTCGTTACTCAACTGGGTTTGGTGCAATCGAAGAGGGCCTCATCTCGAATGGAGGCAAGAACCTCAGGGGTCCTCTCCATTTCTGACTCGGGTCGCAGAGTACCTACCGAGTATGGACAAGAGAGTCACGCCTCGTCTTCTGTGGAGGAATGGATCTCCGCTTGCCTTTCGAGTTGTTCACGGAGTGACAGGCCACTTGTTGAGCTGTGTGTGGAACCTGCGGGTTTTTCCAGACGATGCACAGGGGTGTCAGTGCCCCTTCATGTTGTGCCTTCATCCAAAGGGTTGCCTTCAAAGAGGTGTCCGGGCATCGGGTTCTTTTCAAGAGCGTACCAGAAAATTGGGGTCTTTCAGCATGTGGTACCACCCACGAGGCTACGTCTCGAATTTCCTCGGGAGACCGGCCTCATCCTGAGGTTCGCCGGGAAGGTAGGGAACCCCTTGCAGACAAAGCAGGGGAATCGATCCACCGGTCACGATCAGAAGGGGAGAAGGGGCTCAGATGAAGTGGTGCCGGGAACTTCGGTGGTCCCCTCGAGTGAGACCGGTATGTCACGGCACTTTTGAGGTCGCATCAAGGGTGCCAAGTACAGTTTCGCACTTCAAGACGGAACGTGGGAATTCTCTGGAGATGCTCTAGCGGGCAAGGGCCTCATATTGCGATGACGAGGGAAACACGTGGTTTTTCTCGAGATGCGGTGGGATTCTCGAGTTACGATGGGGAATTCAGGCTTCCTCTTGTGTTGGCCCAGGAAGTCCAATCTTCCATTCAACTTGTCACAGAGAGCTGTGGGTTGCTCTCGAGTCACTTCAGGGCAAAGAGTCCTCATCTAGGCTTGGGTCCAGGACGTAGTGTTCCTCTCCAGGGGCAACAGGGATATCGGGGTCGCATTCCAGTCTCACCTGGTGGGTCACGCCTCGTCTCGAGTGGAAGCAAAGGACTCCACTATCCTCTCGAGTCATGACGTGTAACTCTTGGAGCCCAATGAGTGGCCTAAAGGGAGTCAAGCGTCCTGTGTAGCTTGGACAGAAGGTTCACGCTTGATCTGCATACCATTCAGTTAAAGATGGCCCTCCTCTCTTGATGACGGGAGCATCTCATGGGTTTTCTCGAGCTGCGGCGTCAGTGTGGGGTTTCTCACGAGATATGATGGGGAGCTCAGTGAGCCTCTCGTGTGGTGCCAGAGAAGTCAGGCCTCCATGCGTGTGGCCAGGCAGATCGCGTCATTGCTCTGGAGTCATGGGAGGGACTAGGGCCTCAAGAGGCATTTAAGAAGGACTCTCGAGGTCTTTCTTGGGTAGGGGAGGGAAACACTTATTTCCATCGACCTCTACCGGGGACCTTAGGGAACTTCCCAGGTGCCTCTGAGAGGTGAGGGATACTGAGGAGTTAGAGGGGCCTCTCGGGACTCGACTAGGTTTGACGAAATGAAAGAGGGCCTCATCTCGATTGGAGGCAGGAACCTCAGGCTTCCTCTCCATTTCTGACTCCGACCGCAGGGTCCCTGCAGGGTTGGGACAGGAGAGTCAGGCCTCGTCTTGTCTGAGTAATGGAACTCTGCTTGCCTCTTGAGTCGTTCAGTGGGCTTCAGGCCCCTTGTCAAGCTGTGTGTGGAACCTGCGGGTGTTTCCAGAAGATGCACAGGGGTGTCATTGCCCCTTCATTTTGTGCCTTCCCCCACAGGGTTGCCTTCAAAGAGGTGTCCGGGCATCGGGTTCATTTCAAGAGCGGACCAGGAAATCGGGGTCGTTCGGCATGTGGCAGCACCCACGTGGCTCATCTCGAATTTCCTCGTGAGACCAGCATCATCCTGAGGTGCGCCGGGAAGGCCGGGAACACCTTCCACACAAAGAAGGGGAATCGACTCTCCTGTCGTGATCAGGTGGGGAGATGGGGCTCAGATGAAGTGGGGCCGGGACTCTAGGTGTTCCACTCGAGGGAACCCGGCATTTCAGGGAACTTTAGGGGTCGCAACAAGGGAGCCAAGTACCGTTTCCCACTTCAGGACGGAACATGTGACTTCCCTGGGGACGCTGTAGCGGGCAAGGGCCTCATTCTGTGAAGACGTTGGAACCACGTCGTTTTTCTCGAGTTGAGTCTGGATTCTCGAAAACGACGGGGATTTCAGGCTTCCACTTGGGTTGGCCCTGGGAAGCCCAATCTTCCCCTGGAGTTGCGAGGGAAAGCTGGGGGTTCTGCTCGAGTCACTACAGGGCCAAAGAGACCTCATCGAGGCGTGTGTCCAGGACCTAATATTCCTCTCAAGGGAAGACAGGGATCTCGGGTTTCCATTCCAGACTCCCCCAGGGAGTCAGGCCTCGCCTCGAGGGGAAGCAGAGGACTCCGCTTTCCTCTCAAGTCGCGACACGGATCTCTTGGAGCCCACTGAGTGGACTCAAGGGTGTCGAGCCTCCTCTTCAGTTTGGAGAGAGGACTCGGGATTGCTCTCCAGGCCAGGCAGGAAAAGAAGGCCCTCATCTAGCGATGACGGGGGCGTCTCATGGGTTTCCTCAGGCTGCGGCTCCCATGGGGGTTTTCTCACGAGGCACGACGAGGACCTCAGGGAGCCTCTCGTGCGGTGCCAGGGAACTCACGTCTCCATGCGCATGGCGAGGGGGAGCTGGTCATCACTCTCGAGTCATGGGAAGTGACTAGGGCCTCAAGACGCATTGAAGAAGGACTCTCGAGGTCTTTCTCGGGTGGCGGCGGGAAACCCTCGTTTCCCTCGACTTCTGCAGGGGACTATAGGGAACTTCCCATGGTGACTCTGAGAGGTGAGGGATGCTGTGGAGTTGGCAGGGCCTCTCGGGACTCTGCTGGGTTCGGCGCAATGGAAGAGGGCCTCATCTCGAGGGGAGGCAGGAACCTCAGGCTTCCTCTCCGATTCTGACTCCGACTGCACGGTCCCTGCAGTGTTGGGACAGGAGAGTCATGCCTCGTCTTGTCTGAGGAATGGAATTCTGGTTGCCTCTCGAGTTGTTCCGGGAGTCTCAGGCCCCTTGTCGAGCTGTGTGTAGACCCTGCGGGTTTTTCCGGATGATGCACGGGGGTGTCAGTGCCCCTTCGTGTTGTGCCTTCACTCACAGGGTTGCCTTCGAAGAGGTGTCCGGGCATCGGGTTCTTATCAAGAGCGGAACGGAAAATCGGGGTCGTTCGGCACGTGGCACCTCACACATGGCTAGTCTCGAATTTCCTCCTGAGACCGGCCTCATCCTGAGGTGCCCCAGGAAGGCCGGGAACCCCTTCCAGAGAAAGCAGGGGAATCGACTCTCCTGTCGCGATCAGGAGGGGAGAAGGGGCTCAGATGAAGTGGTGCCGGGACCCTCGGTGTTCCCCTCGAGGCACCCAGCGTGTCGGCGAACTTTTGCGGTCTCATCAAGGGTGTCAAGTACCGTTTCACACTTAAGGACGGAACATGGGACTTCCCTGGAGACGCCGGGAATTTCGGTCTTCCCCTGGAGTGAGACCGGTATGTTGGGGAACTTTGGGGTCGCATCAAGGGTGCCAAGTAGCATTTCGAACTTTAAGATGGAACGTGGGACTTCTCTTGAGACTCTAGCTGGCAAGGGCCTCATATTGCAATGAAGGGGGAACCACATGGTTTTTAAGACTTGAGGCTGAATTCTCGAATTACGATGGGAAATTCAGACTTCCTCTTGTGTTGACCGTGGGAAGACCAATCTTCCATTCAAATTGTGAGGGAGAGATGGAGGTTGCTCTCGAGTCACTGTAGGGCAAAATAGACCTCATCTAGGCTTGTGCCTAGGACATAATATTCCACTCCAGGGGCGACAGGGATCTCGGGGTTGCATTCCAAACTCACCCGGGGAGTCAGGCCTCGTCTCGAGGGAAGCAAAGGACTCCGCTCTCCTCTCGAGTCGCACTGGGTATTTCTTGGACCCAACTGAGTGGCCTAAAGGGAGTCAATCCTCCGGTGAAGTTTGGAGAGAGGACCAGGGATTGCTCTCCAGGTCAGGCAGGAAAAGAAGGCCCCCATCTCTCCTTGACGGGGGCATCTTGTGGTTTTTCTCGAACTGCGGCGCCACTGTGTGTTTTCTCACGAGGTACGATGGGGTACTCAGGGAGCCTCTTGTGTGGTACTAGGGAAGTCAGTTTTCCTGCTTGTGGCGAGGGGAGCTCGTCCTTGCTCTGGAGTCATGGTAGGGGAATCGGGCATCAAGAGACGTTGAAAAAGGACTCTCCAAGTCTTTCTCGGGTTACTTCAGGAAACTCTGGGTTCCCTCGACTTGTGCCAGTGACCTCAGGTAGCTTCTCAGGGAGCCTCTGAGAATTCAGGGATACTGTGGTGTTGGGAGGGGCCTCTCGGGACACCACTGAGTTTGGTTCAATGGAAGAGGGCCTCTTCTCTAGTTGAGGCAGGAACCTCAGGCTTCCTCTCCATTTCTGACTCCGACCGCAGGGTCCCTGCAGGGTTGGGACAGGAGAGTCAGGCCTCGTCTTGTCTGAGTAATGGAACTCTGCTTGCCTCTTGAGTCGTTCAGTGGGTTTCAGGCCCCTTGTCGAGCTGTGTGTGGAACCTGCGGGTGTTTCCAGAAGATGCACAGGGGTGTCATTGCCCCTTCATTTTGTGCCTTCCCCCACAGGGTTGCCTTCAAAGAGGTGTCCGGGCATCGGGTTCATTTCAAGAGCGGACCAGGAAATCGGGGTCGTTTGGCATGTGGCAGCACCAACGTGGCTCATCTCGAATTTCCTCGTGAGACCAGCATCATCCTGAGGTGCGCCGGGAAGGCCGGGAACACCTTCCACACAAAGAAGGGGAATCGACTCTCCTGTCGTGATCAGGTGGGGAGATGGGGCTCAGATGAAGTGGGGCCGGGACTCTAGGTGTTCCACTCGAGGGAACCCGGCATTTCAGGGAACTTTAGGGGTCGCAACAAGGGAGCCAAGTACCGTTTCCCACTTCAGGACGGAACATGTGACTTCCCTGGGGACGCTGTAGCGGGCAAGGGCCTCATTCTGTGAAGACGTTGGAACCACGTCGTTTTTCTCGAGTTGAGTCTGGATTCTCGAAAACGACGGGGATTTCAGGCTTCCTCTTGGGTTGGCCCTGGGAAGCCCAATCTTCCCCTGGAGTTGCGAGGGAAAGCTGGGGGTTCTGCTCGAGTCACTACAGGGCCAAAGAGACCTCATCGAGGCGTGTGTCCAGGACCTAATATTCCTCTCAAGGGAAGACAGGGATCTCGGGTTTCCATTCCAGACTCCCCCAGGGAGTCAGGCCTCGCCTCGAGGGGAAGCAGAGGACTCCGCTTTCCTCTCAAGTCGCGACACGGATCTCTTGGAGCCCAATGAGTGGACTCAAGGGTGTCCAGCCTCCTCTTCCGTTTGGAGAGAGGACCCGGGATTGCTCTCCAGGCCATGCAGGAAAAGAAGGCCCTCAGCTCGCGATGACCAGGGTGTCTCATGTCTTTCCTTGAGCTGCCGCGCCAGTGTGGGTTTCCTCACGAGGTACGATGAGGATCTCAGGGAGCCTCCAGTGCAGTGCCAGGTTAGTCAGGTCTCCATGCGCGTGGCGAGGGGGAGCGTGTCATGGCTCTTGAGTCATGGTAGGGGAATCGCGACTCAAGACATTTTGAAGCACTCTCGAGGTCTTTCTCGAGTTGCGGCAGAAAACCCAGGGTTCCCTCAACTTGTGCCTGTGACCTCAGGGAGCTTCTCATTGTGCCTCTGAGAACTCAGGGATGCTGTGGAGTTGGTAGGGGCCTCTCGGGACTCCACTGGGTGTGGTGCAATGGAAGAGGGCCTCATCTCGAGTGGACGCAGGAACCTCAGGCTTCCTCTCCGTTTCTGACTCGGATCCCATGGTCCCTGCAGAGTAGGTACAAGAGAGTCACACCTAGTCTTCTGTTGAGGAATGGACCTTCGTTTGCCTTTCGAGTTGTTTACAGGGTGACAGGCCACTTGTCGAAATGTCTGTGGGACCTGCGGGTTTTTCTGGATGATGCACGTGGGTGTCAGTGCCCCTTCGTCTTGTGCCTTCATCCACAGGTTTTCCTTCAGAGAGGTGTGCTGGCATCGGGTTCTTTTCAAGAGTGGACCGTGAAATTGGGGTCTTTCGGCATGTGGCACCACCCACGAGGCTACGTCTCGAACTTCCTCATGAGACCGGCCTCATCCTGAGGTGCGCCCGGAAGGTCGGGAACCCCTTGCAGACAGAGAAGGGGAGTCGACCCTCCTGTCGCAATCAGGAGAGGAGAAGGGGCTCAGATGAAGTGGTGCCGGGAACCTCGGTGTTCCCTTTGAGTGAGTCTGGTATGTCGCGGAACTTTTGGGGTCGCATCAAGGGTGCCAAGTACCGTTTCGCACTTCAGGATGGAACGTGGGACTTCTCTTGAGATGCTGTAGCGGACAAAGGGCCTCATCTTGCGATGACGAGGGAAGCACGTGGTTTTTCTCGAGTTGCGGTGGGATTCTCGAGTTACGACGGGGAATTCAGGCTTCCTCTTGTGTTGGCCCAGGAAGTCTAATCTTCCATTTGAGTTGCCAGGGAGAGCTGGGGATTGGGCTCCGTTCACTGAAGTGCAAACTAGACCTCATCTAGGCTTGTATCCAGGACTTAATGTTCCTCTCCATAGGCGACAGGGATTTGGGGTTGCATTCCATACTCACCCAGGGAGTCAGGCCTCATCTCGAGGGGAATCAAAGGACTCCACTCTCTTCTCGAGTCGCGACAGGTATCTCTTGGAGCCCACTGAGTGGTCTTTGCTCTGTAGGAGAGCTCTAGTGTACATAAGCCTGTACATAAGTGAACACAGACACTCTGTGTGCATGTTGCTGCGTACCCAAAATAGGGACACAAGGAGCCTCATGCTCTCCATGCGGCGCGGAAGCTGTGCAGCCACGCAGCAGCTGAAGAATCCAACCAATTGCTCTTTTCTTACCTCTGACAGAGCTCGCATTGCTGTAGCCCTTGGCAGTTTGGAAACACTGGACCCTAACCCCTCTCAAAGTAGGCCTGGGTTCTAGTTCGAATAGAAAGTCAATAGCGGAGCTGAGGACAGGAACGCGGCAGTCATTTATCACACGCTCCTGCAGCCTGCTACTACAGGGACACTAACGCTAGAAGCTAGGAATGTCTTTGCAAGGTGCGCAAAGGACAAGGGAGAACCTCGACCCTGACTCTAGTATTTCAGTCCCCTGAGCAGATCTGAGGTTCTCCCGCTGTAGAAGCTAACCCATTCCTTTCAAATACAGGCTTCCTAAGACAGGGCCAGTTGGCTGCTTGCTCTTCCACGAAGCAGGCTTCCTTAACTTGCAAACTGCGAATTACGCTTAACAGCCTGGAGGAAAATCGCTTCTTGGAAGATTTTTTTCAGAGGCTGTATCCCCGGAGCTGGGGCCAAGCTAGGGGACCCATACTGACAAGGGAAGGCAAAACCACATCCAATGTCTTTGCTCTGGAGGACAGCTTTGGTGAGCCTAAGTCTTTCAGGAATATTTCTGGCTCCAACAGAGTCAAATTCTGTGTGTGAAGCTGCACAGCCAAAATAGGGGAACAGAGAGCCTGATTCTCTCTGTGTAGCTTTGAAGCTGTCATTCAAACAACAGCTTGAGAATCCATACAATGCTCTCCCTTACTGCTAAGAGAATTCTCATAGCTGTCGTCCTTGACAGTTTGTAGAAATCCGCACCCTAACCCTTCTCCAAGTAGGCCTGGGTCCTAGCTCGGAACAACAGGCAACGGCGGAGCAGAGGCCAGTAAGGCACAAGTGAGGTCTCACACACTCTTGAAGCCTGATCGTCCAGGAGCAGTAAGACCTCTTTTTCCCTGCAGGAGGCTCGCTTGCCTTGCCTCCTGTGAACTGCATTTCCCAGCCTGGGCGCAAAGCTGTTCCTGGAGATTTTTTCTCAGGGGCTGTTTCCCTGGAGCTGGGTCGGACCTCGGGGGCCCAACTCACAGGGGAAGACAAAACCACATGGACAGGTCTATGCTCTGTAGGAGAGCTCTAGTGAACCTCATCTCTCAGGAACATTCTTGGCTTCTACAGAGACACCTCTGTGCATGAAGCTACACACCCAACATAGTGGCAAAGGGAGTCTGATTCTCTCCGTGGGTGCTGATGCTTTGTGGCAAAGCACCTGCTAAGAATCCATTCGCATAGGCTTCCCTCACCTTGACAGAGGTCTCATTGCTGTAGTCCTTGGCAGTTTGGAAAGAAGCAGACCTTTACCCTTCACCAAGTAGGCCCTGATCCTAGTTTGAAAGGAAAGGCAATAGCTGAGCTGAGGCCAGTAAGGCACCCGTCAACTCTGACATATTCCCGATGCCTGCTCCTTCATGGAAAATAGCGCTAGAATCTAGGAATGTCTTTGCAAGGCTGGCAAAGGGCAGTCAGGAACCTCGACCCTGCCTCTGGAATATCTATCTTCTGAGCAGATCTAGAGGTCTCCTTCTGGAGAAGCTAACCCATTCCTTGCAAATATAGGCTTCCAAACACAGGCTAGTTGGCTGCCTCTTCTTGCCCGAAGGAGGCTTGCTTTTCCTGCCTCCTATGATCCCTGGTTCCCAGCATGGGGGAAAAGCAGATCTTGGAGATCTTTGCTCAGGGGTTGTTTCCACGGAGCTGAGGTTATGCCCGGAGACCCACACATACAGAGGAAAGCAAAACTACATGAACAAGTCTTTGCTCTCTAAGAGAGCTCTAGTGAACCTCAGTCTTTGACGAACGTTCTTGGTTCCTACAGGGACAACTTATGGGGTCAGAGAGCCTGATTCCCTCTGTGAAGGTTTAACGCTGTCGTTCAGAAAACAGCTTGAGAATCCATACAATTCTCTCCCTTATCTCTGAGAGAGTTCTCATTGCTGTAGCCCTTGGCAGTTTTTTAGAAATCCGCACCCAAACCCTTCTCCTAGTAGGCCTGGGTCCTAGTTCAGAGGAACATGCAATGGCGGAGCTGAGGCCAGTAAGGCACCAGTCAGGTCTCACACACTCTTGCAGCCTGCTCCTCCAGGGGCAGTAAGGCCTCTTTTTCTCTGCAGGAGGCTCGCTTGCCTTGCCTTCTGTGAACTGCGTTTCCCAGTCTGGACGAAAAGCAGTTCCTGGAGGTGTTTTCTCAGGGGTTTCTTCCTCGGAGCTGGGGCGAACATCGGGAACCCAACTCACAGGGGAAGGCAAAACCATATGGACAGGTCTATGCTCTGTAGCAGAGCTCTAGTGAACCTCATCTCCCAGGAACATTCTGGGCTCCTATAGAAACACCTCTGTGTTTGAAGCTACACACCCAACATAGGGGCAAATGCAGCCTGATTCTCTCCGTGGGGTACAGATGCTTTGTGGCAAAGCACCTGTTTGAGAATCCATCCGCTTCCACTTCCCTCTCTTTGACAGAGGTCTCTTTGCTGTAGCCTTTGGCAGTTTGGAAAGAAGCAGACCCTTACCCTTCACCAAGTAGGCCCTTGTCCTAGTTTGAACGGAAAGGCGATAGCTGAGCTGAGGCCAGTAAGGCGCCAGTCAAGTCTGACATATTCCTGAAGCCTGCTCCTTCATGGAAAAGAACGCTAGAATCTAGAAATGTCTTTGCAAGGCTGGTAAAGGACAGTCAGGAACCTCGACCCTGCCTCTGGAATTTCCATCTTCTGAGCAGATCTGGAGGTCTTCTTTTGGAGAAGCTAACCATTCCTTGCAAATAGAGGCTTCCAAACACAGGCTAGTTGGCTGCATCTACTTGCCCGAAGGAGGCTTGCTTGTTCCGCTTCCTGTGAACTCCGCTTCCCGCCTGGGGGAAAAGTGGTTCTTGGAGATCTTTTTTCAGGGGCTATTTCAACGGAGTTGGAGCCGAGCCCGGAGACCCACACGCACAGAGGAAGGCAAAACCACATGGACAAGTCTTTGCTCTGTAGGAGAACTCTAGTTAACCTCAGTATGTGAGGAAAGTCTTGGATTCCACGGGGATACCTCTGTGTGTGGAGCTGCGTACCCAACAAGGGGGCACACAGGGCCTGATTCTCTCTTTGCAGCTTTGAAGCTGTCATTCAAACAACAGCTTAAGAATCCATACAACGCCCTCCCTTACCTCTGAGAGACTTCTCATTGCTGTAACCCTTGGCAGTTTTTACAAATCCGCACCCAAACCCTTCTCCAAGTAGGCCTGGGTCCTGGTTTGGATGGCCATGCAGTGGCGGAGCTGAGGTCAGTAAGTCACCAGTCAGGTGTCACACACTCTGGCAGCGTGCTCCTCCAGGGACAGTAAGGCCTATTTTTCCCTGTGGGAGGCTCGCTTGCCTGGCCTCCTGTGAACTGCGTTTCCCAGCCTGGGCAAACAGCGGTTCCTGGAGATCTTTTCTCAGGGGCTCTATCCCCAGAGCTGGGGTGGACCTCGGGGACCCGTCTCACAGGGGAAGGAAAAACCACATGGACAGGTCTATGCTCTGTAGGAGACGTTAGTGTGTCTCATCTCTTAGGAACATTCTTGGCTCGTACAGAGACACCTCTGTGTGTAAAGCTACACACCGAACATAGGGGCACAGGGAGCCTGATTCTCTCCGTGGGGTGCTGATGCTTTGTGGCAAAGCACCTGTTTGAGAATCCATCCGCTTACGCTTCCCTCGCCTTGACAGAGGTCTCATTGCTGTGTCTCTTGGCAGTTTGGAAAGAAGCAGACCCTTACCCTTCACCAAGTAGGCCCTGATCCTAGTTTGAAAGGAAAGGCAATAGCTGAGCTGAGGCCAGTGAGGCACCCGTCAACTGTGACATATTCCCGATGTCTGCTCCTTCATGGAAAATATTGCTAGAATCTAGGAATGTCTTTGCAAGGCTGGCAAAGGGCAGTCAGGAACCTCGACCCTGCCTCTGGAATATCTATCTTCTGAGCAGATCTGGAGGTCTCCTTCTGGAGAAGCTAACCCATTCCTTGCAAATAGAGGCTTCCAAACACAGGCCGGTTGGCTGCCTCTTCTTGCCTGAAGGAGGCTTGCTTTTCCTGCCTCCTATGATCCCTGGTTTCCAGCATGGGGGAAAAGCAGATCTTGGAGATCTTTGCTCAGGGGTTGTTTCCACGGAGCTGGGGTTATGCCCAGAGACCCACACATACAGGGGAAGGCAAAACCACATGAACAAGTCTTTGCTCTCTAAGAGAGCTCTAGTGAACCTCAGTCTTTGACGAACGTTCTTGGCTCCTATGCGGACACCTCTGTGTGTGAAACTGCGTACCCAACATGGCGGCAGAGAGCCTGATTCTCTCTGTGCAGGTTTAATGCTGTCGTTCAGAAAACAGCTTGAGAATCCATACAATTCTCGCCCTTACCTCTGAGAGAGTTCTCATTGCAGTAGCCCTTGGCAGTTTGTAGAAATCTGCAGCTAAACCCTTCTCCAAGTAGGCCTGAGTCCCAGTTCGGAGGAACAAGCAATGGCGGAGCTAAGACCATTATGGCACCAGTCAGTTTTCACACACTCTGGCAGCCTGCTCCTCCAGGGACAGTAAGGCTTCTTTTTCTCTGCAGGAGGCTCACTTGCCTTACTTCCTGTGAACAGCTTTTCCCAGCCTGGGTGAAAAGCGGTTCCTGGAGATCTTTTCTCAGAGGCTGTTTTCTCGGAGCTGGGGCGGACCTCGGGGACCCAACTCACAGGGGAAGGTGAAACCACATGTACAGGTGAGCACTCTGTAGGATAGCTCTTGTGAGCCTCATCTCTCAGGAACATTCTTGGCTCCTGTAGAGACACCACTGTGTGTGAATCTACACACCCCACATAGGGGCAAAGGGAGCCTGATTCTCTCCGTGGGGTGCTGATGCTTGGTGGCAAAGAACCTTCCTGATAATCCATCCGCTTATGCTTCCCTCGCATTTACGGAGGTCTCATTGCTGTAGCCCTCGGCAGTTTGGAAAGAAGAAGACCCTTACCCTTCATAAAGTAGGCCTTTGTCCTACTTTGAATGGAAAGGCAATAGCTGAGCTGAGGCCAATAAGGCACCAGTCAAGTCTGACATATTCCCAAAGCCTGCTTCTTCAGGAAGATAACTGTAGAATCTAGGAATGTCTTTGCAAGGCTGGCAAAGGGCAGTCAGGACCCTGCACACTGCCTCTGGAATTACCGACTTCTGAACAGATCTGGAGGTCTCCCTTAGGGGAAGCTAACCCATTCTTCCAAATAGAGGCTTCCAAACGCAGGCCGCTTGGCTGCCTCTTGCTCTCTGAAGGAGGCCTGCTTTTCCCGCCTCCTATGAACCCCACATCCCAGCCTCTGGGAAAAGCGGATCTTGAAGATCTTTTCTCAGGGGTTGTTTCCACGGAGCTGGGGCCGAGCCTGGAGCCCCAAACGCACAGGGGAAGAAAAACCACATGGACAAGTCTTTGCTCTCTAGGAGAGCTCTAGTGAACCTCACTCTGTCAGGAACGTTCTTGTTTCCTATGGAGACACCCCTGTCTGTGAAGCTGTGTACCGAACATGGAGACACAGAGTCTGATTCTCTCTGTGCAGCTTTGAAGCTGTCGTTCAAACAACAGCTTGAAAATCCATACAGTGCTCTTCCTTACCCGTGACACAGTTCTCATTGCTATACCCCTTGGCAGTATTTAGAAATCCATACCCAAACCCTTCTCCTAGTAGGCCTGGGTCCTAGTTCGGAGGAACATGCAATGGCGGAGCTGAGGCCAGTAAGGCACCAGTCAGGTCTCACACACTCTGGCAGCCTGATCGTCCAGGGACACTAAGACCTGTTGTGCCTTGCAGGAGGCTCGCTTGCGTTACCTCCTGTGAACTGCGTTTGCCAGCCTGGGGGAATAGCGGTCCCTGGAGATCTTTTCTCAGGGGCTCCTTCCCCTGAGCTGGGGCGGACCTCGGGGACCCAACTCACAGGGCAAGGCAAAACCATATGGACAGGTCTATGCTCTGTAGCAGACTTCTAGTGAACCTCATCTCTCAGGAACATTCTTGGCTCCTATAGAGACACTTCTGTGTGTGAAGCTGCGTACCTAACATAGGGGCACAGAGAGCCTGATTCTCTCAGTTTATTTTGACCCTGTCGTTCAGAAAACAGCTTGAGAATCCATAAAATGCTCTCCCTTACCGCTGAGAGAATTCTCACTGCTGTAGCCCTTGGCACTTTGTAGAAATCCGCAGCCAAACGCTTCTCCAAATAGGCCTGGGTCCTAGTTCGGAGGAACAGGCAATGGTGGAACTGAGGCCAGTAAGGCAACAGTCAGGTTTCACACACTCTGGCAGCCTGCTCCTCCAGGGACAGTAAGGCCTCTTTTTCTCTGCAGGAGATTCGCTTACCTTACTTCCTGTGAACAGCGTTTCCCAGCCTCAGCGAAGCCGTTCCTGGAGATCTTTTCTCAGGGACAGTTTCCCCGGAGGTGTGGTGGACCTCGGGGACCCAACTCACAGGGGAAGGAAAAACCACATGGACAGGTCTATACTCTGTAGGAGAGGTTTAGTGAACCTAATCTCTCAGGAACATTCTTGGCTCCTATAGAGACAACTCTGTGTGTGAAGCTACACTCCCAACATTGGGGAACAGGGATCTTGGTTCTCTCCGTGGGGTGCTGATGCTTTGTAGCAAAGCACCTGCTTGAGAATCCGTCCTCTTAGGCTTCCCTCACCTTGACAGAGGTCTCATTGCTGTAGTCCTTGGCAGTTTGGAAAGAAGCAGACCTTTACCCTTCACCAAGTAGGCCCTGATCCTAGTTTGAAAGGAAAGGCAATAGGTGAGCTGAGGCCAGTGAGGCACCCGTCAACTCTGACATATTCCCGATGCCTGCTCCTTCATGGAAAATAGCGCTAGAATCTAGGAATGTCTTTGCAAGGCTGGCAAAGGGCAGTCAGGAACCTCGACCCTGCCTCTGGAATATCTATCTTCTGAGCAGATCTGGAGGTCTCCTTCTGGAGAAGCTAACCCATTCCTTGCAAATATAGGCTTCCAAACACAGGCTAGTTGGCTGCCTCTTCTTGCCCAAAGGAGGCTTGCTTTTCCTGCCTCCTATGATCCCTGGTTCCCAGCATGGGGGAAAAGCAGATCTTGGAGATCTTTGCTCAGGGGTTGTTTCCACGGAGCTGAGGTTATGCCCGGAGACCCACACATACAGAGGAAAGCAAAACTACATGAACAAGTCTTTGCTCTCTAAGAGAGCTCTAGTGAACCTCAGTCTTTGACGAACGTTCTTGGTTCCTACAGGGACAACTTATGGGGTCAGAGAGCCTGATTCCCTCTGTGAAGGTTTAACGCTGTCGTTCAGAAAACAGCTTGAGAATCCATACAATTCTCTCCCTTATCTCTGAGAGAGTTCTCATTGCTGTAGCCCTTGGCAGTTTTTTAGAAATCCGCACCCAAACCCTTCTCCTAGTAGGCCTGGGTCCTAGTTCAGAGGAACATGCAATGGCGGAGCTGAGGCCAGTAAGGCACCAGTCAGGTCTCACACACTCTTGCAGCCTGCTCCTCCAGGGGCAGTAAGGCCTCTTTTTCTCTGCAGGAGGCTCGCTTGCCTTGCCTTCTGTGAACTGCGTTTCCCAGTCTGGACGAAAAGCAGTTCCTGGAGGTGTTTTCTCAGGGGTTTCTTCCTCGGAGCTGGGGCGAACATCGGGAACCCAACTCACAGGGGAAGGCAAAACCATATGGACAGGTCTATGCTCTGTAGCAGAGCTCTAGTGAACCTCATCTCCCAGGAACATTCTGGGCTCCTATAGAAACACCTCTGTGTTTGAAGCTACACACCCAACATAGGGGCAAATGCAGCCTGATTCTCTCCGTGGGGTACAGATGCTTTGTGGCAAAGCACCTGTTTGAGAATCCATCCGCTTCCACTTCCCTCTCTTTGACAGAGGTCTCTTTGCTGTAGCCTTTGGCAGTTTGGAAAGAAGCAGACCCTTACCCTTCACCAAGTAGGCCCTTGTCCTAGTTTGAACGGAAAGGCGATAGCTGAGCTGAGGCCAGTAAGGCGCCAGTCAAGTCTGACATATTCCTGAAGCCTGCTCCTTCATGGAAAAGAACGCTAGAATCTAGAAATGTCTTTGCAAGGCTGGTAAAGGACAGTCAGGAACCTCGACCCTGCCTCTGGAATTTCCATCTTCTGAGCAGATCTGGAGGTCTTCTTTTGGAGAAGCTAACCATTCCTTGCAAATAGAGGCTTCCAAACACAGGCTAGTTGGCTGCATCTACTTGCCCGAAGGAGGCTTGCTTGTTCCGCTTCCTGTGAACTCCGCTTCCCGCCTGGGGGAAAAGTGGTTCTTGGAGATCTTTTTTCAGGGGCTATTTCAACGGAGTTGGAGCCGAGCCCGGAGACCCACACGCACAGAGGAAGGCAAAACCACATGGACAAGTCTTTGCTCTGTAGGAGAACTCTAGTTAACCTCAGTATGTGAGGAAAGTCTTGGATTCCACGGGGATACCTCTGTGTGTGGAGCTGCGTACCCAACAAGGGGGCACACAGGGCCTGATTCTCTCTTTGCAGCTTTGAAGCTGTCATTCAAACAACAGCTTAAGAATCCATACAACGCCCTCCCTTACCTCTGAGAGACTTCTCATTGCTGTAACCCTTGGCAGTTTTTACAAATCCGCACCCAAACCCTTCTCCAAGTAGGCCTGGGTCCTGGTTTGGATGGCCATGCAGTGGCGGAGCTGAGGTCAGTAAGGCACCAGTCAGGTGTCACACACTCTGGCAGCGTGCTCCTCCAGGGACAGTAAGGCCTATTTTTCCCTGTGGGAGGCTCGCTTGCCTGGCCTCCTGTGAACTGCGTTTCCCAGCCTGGGCAAACAGCGGTTCCTGGAGATCTTTTCTCAGGGGCTCTATCCCCAGAGCTGGGGTGGACCTCGGGGACCCGTCTCACAGGGGAAGGAAAAACCACATGGACAGGTCTATGCTCTGTAGGAGACGTTAGTGTGTCTCATCTCTTAGGAACATTCTTGGCTCGTACAGAGACACCTCTGTGTGTAAAGCTACACACCGAACATAGGGGCACAGGGAGCCTGATTCTCTCCGTGGGGTGCTGATGCTTTGTGGCAAAGCACCTGTTTGAGAATCCATCCGCTTACGCTTCCCTCGCCTTGACAGAGGTCTCATTGCTGTGTCTCTTGGCAGTTGGGAAAGAGGTAGACCCTTACACTTCACCAAGTAGGCCCTGATCCTAGTTTGAAAGGAAAGGCAATAGCTGAGCTGAGGCCAGTAAGGCACCCGTCAACTCTGACATATTCCCGATGCCTGCTCCTTCATGGAAAATATTGCTAGAATCTAGGAATGTCTTTGCAAGGCTGGCAAAGGGCAGTCAGGAACCTCGACCCTGCCTCTGGAATATCTATCTTCTGAGCAGATCTGGAGGTCTCCTTCTGGAGAAGCTAACCCATTCCTTGCAAATAGAGGCTTCCAAACACAGGCCGGTTGGCTGCCTCTTCTTGCCTGAAGGAGGCTTGCTTTTCCTGCCTCCTATGATCCCTGGTTTCCAGCATGGGGGAAAAGCAGATCTTGGAGATCTTTGCTCAGGGGTTGTTTCCACGGAGCTGGGGTTATGCCCAGAGACCCACACATACAGGGGAAGGCAAAACCACATGAACAAGTCTTTGCTCTCTAAGAGAGCTCTAGTGAACCTCAGTCTTTGACGAACGTTCTTGGCTCCTATGCGGACACCTCTGTGTGTGAAACTGCGTACCCAACATGGCGGCAGAGAGCCTGATTCTCTCTGTGCAGGTTTAATGCTGTCGTTCAGAAAACAGCTTGAGAATCCATACAATTCTCGCCCTTACCTCTGAGAGAGTTCTCATTGCAGTAGCCCTTGGCAGTTTGTAGAAATCTGCAGCTAAACCCTTCTCCAAGTAGGCCTGAGTCCCAGTTCGGAGGAACAAGCAATGGCGGAGCTAAGACCATTATGGCACCAGTCAGTTTTCACACACTCTGGCAGCCTGCTCCTCCAGGGACAGTAAGGCTTCTTTTTCTCTGCAGGAGGCTCACTTGCCTTACTTCCTGTGAACAGCTTTTCCCAGCCTGGGCGAAAAGCGGTTCCTGGAGATCTTTTCTCAGAGGCTGTTTTCTCGGAGCTGGGGCGGACCTCGGGGACCCAACTCACAGGGGAAGGTGAAACCACATGTACAGGTGAGCACTCTGTAGGATAGCTCTTGTGAGCCTCATCTCTCAGGAACATTCTTGGCTCCTGTAGAGACACCACTGTGTGTGAATCTACACACCCCACATAGGGGCAAAGGGAGCCTGATTCTCTCCGTGGGGTGCTGATGCTTGGTGGCAAAGAACCTTCCTGATAATCCATCCGCTTATGCTTCCCTCGCATTTACGGAGGTCTCATTGCTGTAGCCCTCGGCAGTTTGGAAAGAAGAAGACCCTTACCCTTCATAAAGTAGGCCTTTGTCCTACTTTGAATGGAAAGGCAATAGCTGAGCTGAGGCCAATAAGGCACCAGTCAAGTCTGACATATTCCCAAAGCCTGCTTCTTCAGGAAGATAACTGTAGAATCTAGGAATGTCTTTGCAAGGTTGGCAAAGGGCAGTCAGGACCCTGCACACTGCCTCTGGAATTACCGACTTCTGAACAGATCTGGAGGTCTCCCTTAGGGGAAGCTAACCCATTCTTCCAAGTAGAGGCTTCCAAACGCAGGCCGCTTGGCTGCCTCTTGCTCTCTGAAGGAGGCCTGCTTTTCCCGCCTCCTATGAACCCCACATCCCAGCCTCTGGGAAAAGCGGATCTTGAAGATCTTTTCTCAGGGGTTGTTTCCACGGAGCTGGGGCCGAGCCTGGAGCCCCAAACGCACAGGGGAAGAAAAACCACATGGACAAGTCTTTGCTCTCTAGGAGAGCTCTAGTGAACCTCACTCTGTCAGGAACGTTCTTGTTTCCTATGGAGACACCCCTGTCTGTGAAGCTGTGTACCGAACATGGAGACACAGAGTCTGATTCTCTCTGTGCAGCTTTGAAGCTGTCGTTCAAACAACAGCTTGAAAATCCATACAGTGCTCTTCCTTACCCGTGACACAGTTCTCATTGCTATACCCCTTGGCAGTATTTAGAAATCCATACCCAAACCCTTCTCCTAGTAGGCCTGGGTCCTAGTTCGGAGGAACATGCAATGGCGGAGCTGAGGCCAGTAAGGCACCAGTCAGGTCTCACACACTCTGGCAGCCTGATCGTCCAGGGACACTAAGACCTGTTGTGCCTTGCAGGAGGCTCGCTTGCGTTACCTCCTGTGAACTGCGTTTGCCAGCCTGGGGGAATAGCGGTCCCTGGAGATCTTTTCTCAGGGGCTCCTTCCCCTGAGCTGGGGCGGACCTCGGGGACCCAACTCACAGGGCAAGGCAAAACCATATGGACAGGTCTATGCTCTGTAGCAGACTTCTAGTGAACCTCATCTCTCAGGAACATTCTTGGCTCCTATAGAGACACTTCTGTGTGTGAAGCTGCGTACCTAACATAGGGGCACAGAGAGCCTGATTCTCTCAGTTTATTTTGACCCTGTCGTTCAGAAAACAGCTTGAGAATCCATAAAATGCTCTCCCTTACCGCTGAGAGAATTCTCACTGCTGTAGCCCTTGGCACTTTGTAGAAATCTGCACCCAAACGCTTCTCCAAATAGGCCTGGGTCCTAGTTCGGAGGAACAGGCAATGGTGGAACTGAGGCCAGTAAGGCAACAGTCAGGTTTCACACACTCTGGCAGCCTGCTCCTCCAGGGACAGTAAGGCCTCTTTTTCTCTGCAGGAGATTCGCTTACCTTACTTCCTGTGAACAGCGTTTCCCAGCCTCAGCGAAGCCGTTCCTGGAGATCTTTTCTCAGGGACAGTTTCCCCGGAGGTGTGGTGGACCTCGGGGACCCAACTCACAGGGGAAGGAAAAACCACATGGACAGGTCTATACTCTGTAGGAGAGGTTTAGTGAACCTAATCTCTCAGGAACATTCTTGGCTCCTATAGAGACAACTCTGTGTGTGAAGCTACACTCCCAACATTGGGGAACAGGGATCTTGGTTCTCTCCGTGGGGTGCTGATGCTTTGTAGCAAAGCACCTGCTTGAGAATCCGTCCTCTTAGGCTTCCCTCACCTTGACAGAGGTCTCATTGCTGTAGTCCTTGGCAGTTTGGAAAGAAGCAGACCTTTACCCTTCACCAAGTAGGCCCTGATCCTAGTTTGAAAGGAAAGGCAATAGGTGAGCTGAGGCCAGTGAGGCACCCGTCAACTCTGACATATTCCCGATGCCTGCTCCTTCATGGAAAATAGCGCTAGAATCTAGGAATGTCTTTGCAAGGCTGGCAAAGGGCAGTCAGGAACCTCGACCCTGCCTCTGGAATATCTATCTTCTGAGCAGATCTGGAGGTCTCCTTCTGGAGAAGCTAACCCATTCCTTGCAAATATAGGCTTCCAAACACAGGCTAGTTGGCTGCCTCTTCTTGCCCAAAGGAGGCTTGCTTTTCCTGCCTCCTATGATCCCTGGTTCCCAGCATGGGGGAAAAGCAGATCTTGGAGATCTTTGCTCAGGGGTTGTTTCCACGGAGCTGAGGTTATGCCCGGAGACCCACACATACAGAGGAAAGCAAAACTACATGAACAAGTCTTTGCTCTCTAAGAGAGCTCTAGTGAACCTCAGTCTTTGACGAACGTTCTTGGTTCCTACAGGGACAACTTATGGGGTCAGAGAGCCTGATTCCCTCTGTGAAGGTTTAACGCTGTCGTTCAGAAAACAGCTTGAGAATCCATACAATTCTCTCCCTTATCTCTGAGAGAGTTCTCATTGCTGTAGCCCTTGGCAGTTTTTTAGAAATCCGCACCCAAACCCTTCTCCTAGTAGGCCTGGGTCCTAGTTCAGAGGAACATGCAATGGCGGAGCTGAGGCCAGTAAGGCACCAGTCAGGTCTCACACACTCTTGCAGCCTGCTCCTCCAGGGGCAGTAAGGCCTCTTTTTCTCTGCAGGAGGCTCGCTTGCCTTGCCTTCTGTGAACTGCGTTTCCCAGTCTGGACGAAAAGCAGTTCCTGGAGGTGTTTTCTCAGGGGTTTCTTCCTCGGAGCTGGGGCGAACATCGGGAACCCAACTCACAGGGGAAGGCAAAACCATATGGACAGGTCTATGCTCTGTAGCAGAGCTCTAGTGAACCTCATCTCCCAGGAACATTCTGGGCTCCTATAGAAACACCTCTGTGTTTGAAGCTACACACCCAACATAGGGGCAAATGCAGCCTGATTCTCTCCGTGGGGTACAGATGCTTTGTGGCAAAGCACCTGTTTGAGAATCCATCCGCTTCCACTTCCCTCTCTTTGACAGAGGTCTCTTTGCTGTAGCCTTTGGCAGTTTGGAAAGAAGCAGACCCTTACCCTTCACCAAGTAGGCCCTTGTCCTAGTTTGAACGGAAAGGCGATAGCTGAGCTGAGGCCAGTAAGGCGCCAGTCAAGTCTGACATATTCCTGAAGCCTGCTCCTTCATGGAAAAGAACGCTAGAATCTAGAAATGTCTTTGCAAGGCTGGTAAAGGACAGTCAGGAACCTCGACCCTGCCTCTGGAATTTCCATCTTCTGAGCAGATCTGGAGGTCTTCTTTTGGAGAAGCTAACCATTCCTTGCAAATAGAGGCTTCCAAACACAGGCTAGTTGGCTGCATCTACTTGCCCGAAGGAGGCTTGCTTGTTCCGCTTCCTGTGAACTCCGCTTCCCGCCTGGGGGAAAAGTGGTTCTTGGAGATCTTTTTTCAGGGGCTATTTCAACGGAGTTGGAGCCGAGCCCGGAGACCCACACGCACAGAGGAAGGCAAAACCACATGGACAAGTCTTTGCTCTGTAGGAGAACTCTAGTTAACCTCAGTATGTGAGGAAAGTCTTGGATTCCACGGGGATACCTCTGTGTGTGGAGCTGCGTACCCAACAAGGGGGCACACAGGGCCTGATTCTCTCTTTGCAGCTTTGAAGCTGTCATTCAAACAACAGCTTAAGAATCCATACAACGCTCTCCCTTACCTCTGAGAGACTTCTCATTGCTGTAACCCTTGGCAGTTTTTACAAATCCGCACCCAAACCCTTCTCCAAGTAGGCCTGGGTCCTGGTTTGGATGGCCATGCAGTGGCGGAGCTGAGGTCAGTAAGGCACCAGTCAGGTGTCACACACTCTGGCAGCGTGCTCCTCCAGGGACAGTAAGGCCTATTTTTCCCTGTGGGAGGCTCGCTTGCCTGGCCTCCTGTGAACTGCGTTTCCCAGCCTGGGCAAACAGCGGTTCCTGGAGATCTTTTCTCAGGGGCTCTATCCCCAGAGCTGGGGTGGACCTCGGGGACCCGTCTCACAGGGGAAGGAAAAACCACATGGACAGGTCTATGCTCTGTAGGAGACGTTAGTGTGTCTCATCTCTTAGGAACATTCTTGGCTCGTACAGAGACACCTCTGTGTGTAAAGCTACACACCGAACATAGGGGCACAGGGAGCCTGATTCTCTCCGTGGGGTGCTGATGCTTTGTGGCAAAGCACCTGTTTGAGAATCCATCCGCTTACGCTTCCCTCGCCTTGACAGAGGTCTCATTGCTGTGTCTCTTGGCAGTTTGGAAAGAGGCAGACCCTTACCCTTCACCAAGTAGGCCCTGATCCTAGTTTGAAAGGAAAGGCAATAGCTGAGCTGAGGCCAGTGAGGCACCCGTCAACTGTGACATATTCCCGATGTCTGCTCCTTCATGGAAAATATTGCTAGAATCTAGGAATGTCTTTGCAAGGCTGGCAAAGGGCAGTCAGGAACCTCGACCCTGCCTCTGGAATATCTATCTTCTGAGCAGATCTGGAGGTCTCCTTCTGGAGAAGCTAACCCATTCCTTGCAAATAGAGGCTTCCAAACACAGGCCGGTTGGCTGCCTCTTCTTGCCTGAAGGAGGCTTGCTTTTCCTGCCTCCTATGATCCCTGGTTTCCAGCATGGGGGAAAAGCAGATCTTGGAGATCTTTGCTCAGGGGTTGTTTCCACGGAGCTGGGGTTATGCCCAGAGACCCACACATACAGGGGAAGGCAAAACCACATGAACAAGTCTTTGCTCTCTAAGAGAGCTCTAGTGAACCTCAGTCTTTGACGAACGTTCTTGGCTCCTATGCGGACACCTCTGTGTGTGAAACTGCGTACCCAACATGGCGGCAGAGAGCCTGATTCTCTCTGTGCAGGTTTAATGCTGTCGTTCAGAAAACAGCTTGAGAATCCATACAATTCTCGCCCTTACCTCTGAGAGAGTTCTCATTGCAGTAGCCCTTGGCAGTTTGTAGAAATCTGCAGCTAAACCCTTCTCCAAGTAGGCCTGAGTCCCAGTTCGGAGGAACAAGCAATGGCGGAGCTAAGACCATTATGGCACCAGTCAGTTTTCACACACTCTGGCAGCCTGCTCCTCCAGGGACAGTAAGGCTTCTTTTTCTCTGCAGGAGGCTCACTTGCCTTACTTCCTGTGAACAGCTTTTCCCAGCCTGGGCGAAAAGCGGTTCCTGGAGATCTTTTCTCAGAGGCTGTTTTCTCGGAGCTGGGGCGGACCTCGGGGACCCAACTCACAGGGGAAGGTGAAACCACATGTACAGGTGAGCACTCTGTAGGATAGCTCTTGTGAGCCTCATCTCTCAGGAACATTCTTGGCTCCTGTAGAGACACCACTGTGTGTGAATCTACACACCCCACATAGGGGCAAAGGGAGCCTGATTCTCTCCGTGGGGTGCTGATGCTTGGTGGCAAAGAACCTTCCTGATAATCCATCCGCTTATGCTTCCCTCGCATTTACGGAGGTCTCATTGCTGTAGCCCTCGGCAGTTTGGAAAGAAGAAGACCCTTACCCTTCATAAAGTAGGCCTTTGTCCTACTTTGAATGGAAAGGCAATAGCTGAGCTGAGGCCAATAAGGCACCAGTCAAGTCTGACATATTCCCAAAGCCTGCTTCTTCAGGAAGATAACTGTAGAATCTAGGAATGTCTTTGCAAGGTTGGCAAAGGGCAGTCAGGACCCTGCACACTGCCTCTGGAATTACCGACTTCTGAACAGATCTGGAGGTCTCCCTTAGGGGAAGCTAACCCATTCTTCCAAGTAGAGGCTTCCAAACGCAGGCCGCTTGGCTGCCTCTTGCTCTCTGAAGGAGGCCTGCTTTTCCCGCCTCCTATGAACCCCACATCCCAGCCTCTGGGAAAAGCGGATCTTGAAGATCTTTTCTCAGGGGTTGTTTCCACGGAGCTGGGGCCGAGCCTGGAGCCCCAAACGCACAGGGGAAGAAAAACCACATGGACAAGTCTTTGCTCTCTAGGAGAGCTCTAGTGAACCTCACTCTGTCAGGAACGTTCTTGTTTCCTATGGAGACACCCCTGTCTGTGAAGCTGTGTACCGAACATGGAGACACAGAGTCTGATTCTCTCTGTGCAGCTTTGAAGCTGTCGTTCAAACAACAGCTTGAAAATCCATACAGTGCTCTTCCTTACCCGTGACACAGTTCTCATTGCTATACCCCTTGGCAGTATTTAGAAATCCATACCCAAACCCTTCTCCTAGTAGGCCTGGGTCCTAGTTCGGAGGAACATGCAATGGCGGAGCTGAGGCCAGTAAGGCACCAGTCAGGTCTCACACACTCTGGCAGCCTGATCGTCCAGGGACACTAAGACCTGTTGTGCCTTGCAGGAGGCTCGCTTGCGTTACCTCCTGTGAACTGCGTTTGCCAGCCTGGGGGAATAGCGGTCCCTGGAGATCTTTTCTCAGGGGCTCCTTCCCCTGAGCTGGGGCGGACCTCGGGGACCCAACTCACAGGGCAAGGCAAAACCATATGGACAGGTCTATGCTCTGTAGCAGACTTCTAGTGAACCTCATCTCTCAGGAACATTCTTGGCTCCTATAGAGACACTTCTGTGTGTGAAGCTGCGTACCTAACATAGGGGCACAGAGAGCCTGATTCTCTCAGTTTATTTTGACCCTGTCGTTCAGAAAACAGCTTGAGAATCCATAAAATGCTCTCCCTTACCGCTGAGAGAATTCTCACTGCTGTAGCCCTTGGCACTTTGTAGAAATCCGCAGCCAAACGCTTCTCCAAATAGGCCTGGGTCCTAGTTCGGAGGAACAGGCAATGGTGGAACTGAGGCCAGTAAGGCAACAGTCAGGTTTCACACACTCTGGCAGCCTGCTCCTCCAGGGACAGTAAGGCCTCTTTTTCTCTGCAGGAGATTCGCTTACCTTACTTCCTGTGAACAGCGTTTCCCAGCCTCAGCGAAGCCGTTCCTGGAGATCTTTTCTCAGGGACAGTTTCCCCGGAGGTGTGGTGGACCTCGGGGACCCAACTCACAGGGGAAGGAAAAACCACATGGACAGGTCTATACTCTGTAGGAGAGGTTTAGTGAACCTAATCTCTCAGGAACATTCTTGGCTCCTATAGAGACAACTCTGTGTGTGAAGCTACACTCCCAACATTGGGGAACAGGGATCTTGGTTCTCTCCGTGGGGTGCTGATGCTTTGTAGCAAAGCACCTGCTTGAGAATCCGTCCTCTTAGGCTTCCCTCACCTTGACAGAGGTCTCATTGCTGTAGCCCTTGGCAGTTTCAAAGAAGAAGACCCTTACACTTCATAAAGTAGGCCCTTGTCCTAGTTTGAATGGAAAGGCAATAGCTGAGCTGAGGCCAATAAGGAGCCAGTCCCCTCTGGCACATTCCCGAACCCTGCTCCTTCATGGAATATAACTCTAGAATCTTGGAATGTCTTTGCAAGTCTGGCAAAGGGCAGTCAGGATCCAGCACCCTGCCTCTGGAATTACCGACTTCTGAGCAGATCTGGAGGTCTCCTTTAGGAGAAGCTAACCCATTCCTTCCAAATAGAGGCTTCAAAACACAGGCAGGTTGGCGGCCTTTCGTGCCCGAAGGAGGCTTGCTTTTCTCTCCTCCTATGAACCCCAGTTCCCAGCCTCTGGGAAAAGCGCATCTTGAAGATATTTTCTCAGGGGTTGTTTCCACGGAGCTGGGGCAGAGCCCGGGGCCCAAAGGCACAGGGGAAGGCAAGACCACATGGACAGGTCTATGCTCTGTAGCAGACCTCTAGTGAACCTCATCTCTCAGGAGCATTCTTGGCTCCTATAGAGACACCTCTGTGTGTGAAGCTGCGTACCTAACATAGGGGAACAGAGAGCCTGATTCTCTCTGTTCATTTTGATGCTGTCGTTCAGAAAACAGCTTGAGAATCCATAAAATGCTCTCCCTTACCACCGAGAGAATTCTCACTGCTGTAGCCCTTGGCACTTTGTAGAAATCTGCACCCAAACGCTTTTCCAAGTAGGCCTGGGTGCTAGCTCGGATGAACAGGCAATGGCGGAGCTGAGGCCAGTAAGGCAACAGTCAGGTTTCACACACTCTGGCAGCCTGCTCCTCCAGGGACTGTAAGGCCTCTTTTACTCTGCAGGAGATTCGCTTGCCTTACTTCCTGTGAACAGCATTTCCCAGCCTCGGTGAAGCGGTTCCTGGAGATCTTTTCTCAGGGACTGTTTCCCCGGAGGTGTGGCGGACCTCGAGGACCCAACTCACAGGGGAAGGCAAAACCACATTGACAGGTCTATGCTCTGTAGGAGAGGTTTAGTGAACCTAATCTCTCAGGAACATTCTTGGCTCCTATAGAGACAACTCTGTGTGTGAAGCTACACTCCCAACATTGGTGCACAGGGAGCTTGATTCTCTTCGTGGGGTGCTGATGCTTTGTGGCAAAGCACCTGCTTGAGAATCCATCCTCTTAGGCTTCCCTCACCTTGACAGAGGTCTCATTGCTGTAGCCCTTGGCAGTTTGCAAAGAAGAAGACCCTTACCCTTCATAAAGTAGGGCCTTGCCCTAGTTTGAATGGAAAGGCAATAGCTGAGCTGAGGTCAATAAGGAGCCAGTCCCGTCTGACACATTCCCGAAGCCTGCTCCTTCATGGAAAATAACTCTAGAATCTAGGAATATCTTTGCAAGGCTAGCAAAGGGCAGTCAGGAACCAGTACCCTGCCTCTGGAATTACCGACTTCTGAGCAGATCTGGAGGTCTCCTTTAGGAGAAGCTAACCCATTCCTTCCAAATAGAGGCTTCAAAACACAGGCAGGTGGACTGCCTTTTCGTTCCCGATGGAGGCGTGCTTTTCTCTCCTCCTACGAACCCCGGTTCCCAGACACTGGGAAAAGTGGATCTTGAAGATATTTTCTCAGGGGTTGTTTCCACGGAGCTGGGGCCGAGCCTGGAGACCCAAAGGCACAGGGGAAGGCAAGACCACATGGACAAGCCTTTGCTCTTTAGTATAGCTCTAATGAACCTCACTCTGTCAGGATCTTTCTTGATTCCTATGGAGACACACCTGTGTGTGAAGCTGCGGCCACAGAGATCCTGATTACCCCTGTGCAGCGCTGAGTCTGGGCGGCTAAACAACAGCTTGGGAATGCAGCCTGGGGCGCTTCCCTTCCCTCTGACAGAGCTCTCCTTCGGTCCCTAAGCCCTCTGCAAGGAGGCATGGATCATAGGTGCAAAGGGAAAGGAAGAGCGGAGTTGAGGCCAGTAAGGCACCCGCCAGTCACGTCTCCCCCACTTCCGCAGTCTGTTCCTTCCCCTGCGCGAAAGCTAGAAGCTGGGAAGGGCTTGGCGAGGCTCGCCCAGGCAGAGCAGCCTCTAGGCCGGGGCTCTGCGATATCGCGCCTGGGTGCATATCTGGAGCTCCGCCGGAGTGGAAGCTCATTCGGTCCTTCCCAATACAGGCTTGCAAGCACCCGACGGCGGCCTGACTCTATTCTCCCGCGTGCTGGGAGTGGGCTTCCAATCCAGAGCACAGAGCACTGCCTGGAGCTCTCTGCTCAGGGGCTGGTTCCCCTGCGCTGGGACTGTGCTAGGGAGCCCAAAGTCACAGGGGAAGGCCCCAAACCACATGCACATGACTCTGCTCTGGAGCTGAGCTCCGGGGAAGCCCAGTCTGTAAGGCGGTTTCTGAACACAAACGGAGGAACACTCTGGCTGTGGAGCTCCCTCCCCACGACAGGGGCACTGGGACCCTGATTCCCTCCGTTCAGCGCTGAGTCTGGGCTACCAAGCAACAGCTTGGGAATGCAACCTGGGGCATTTCCCTTCCCTCAGACAGAGGTCTCCTTGCGGGAGGCTTTCGCAGTTTGCACACCCCCGTGCCCTAAGCCGTCTGCAAGGAGGCCTGGCTCCTAGGTCCAAAGGGAAGGCAAGAGCGGAGCTGAGGCCAGTCAGGAGCCAGTCATGTCGCCCACACTCCCGCAGCCTGCTCCTTTGCAGGCGCAAACGCTAGAAGCTGGGAAGGGCTTGGCGAGGCTCACCCAGGCAGAGCAGCCTCTCGACAGGGGCTCTGTCCTATCGCACCTGGGCGCAGGTCTGCAGCCCCGCCGGTGTGGAAGCTCACTCGGTCCTTTCCAATACAGGCTTGCAAGGACCCGCTGGCAGCCTAACTCATCTCTCCCGCGTGCTGGGACTGGGCATCCAGGCCTGGGCACAAAGCACTGCCTGGAGCTCTTTGCTCAGGGGCTGGTTCCCCTACGCTGGGGCTGTGCTAGGGAGCCCAAACGCACATGTCAAGGCCCCAAAACACATCCACACGTCTCTGCTCTGCAACAGAGCTCCGGGGAAGCCCAGTCTGGCAGGCGCTTTCTGGGCACAAAGGGAGGAACACTCTGGCTGTGGAGCTTCCTCCCCAAGACAGGGGCACTAGTACCCTGATTCCCTCCGTTTACCGCTGAGTCTGCATTGCCAAGCAACAGCTTGGGAACGCAGCCTGGGGCGCTTCCCTTCCCTCGGACAGAGCTCTCCTTGCGGTAGGCCTTGGTAGTTTGCATACAATGGGGCCCTAAGCCCTCTGCAAGTTGGCCTGGCTCCTAGGTCAAAAGGGCAGGCCAGAGCTGAGCTGAGGCTGTCAGGCTCCAGACACATCTCCCATACTCCTACATCCTGCTCCTACCCGGGCGTGAACGCTAGAAGCTGGGAAGGTACCTGGACCGTGCAGGGCCGGGGTGAACGCGGGCGGCGTGGGGCGGGAGTCGGCTTCTGGCGGGGGTGGGGGCGGGCTTCCCAGTTGTGCTCTCGGAGGTGGACACTGAGGCTGAAAACTCGCCGGGAGCGCACACGGGACTGGGTGAACCCGGGCTGCGGGGGTCGAGATTCCGATGGCTTTGGGTGGGGGTCGGTCCCAGTTGTGCTCCCGGGGGTCGCCACTGCGGCTGAGAACGCGCGGCAGGGGCGGGGCTAACCCTGAGGGCGCGGGGCGGGGGTCGGCTCATGGGGGGGATGGGGAGGGGTTCCCAGTTGCGCTCTCGGGGGTTGCAACTGCGGCTGGGAACGCTCATTTCGTCCGCTCCTGGGTCCCCAAGGATCGCCATCCCGTGGGTGCAGTGGAGGGCTGCGGACCACAGGTAAGGGAACTGGGACTGCGTGGAGCAGGGAACCAAGTATTCCGCCGTCTGTTGGCACATTCTCGGAGCTCCCCAACCTGGCGGTCGCAGAAAGGCCTTGCCTTTGGGGTCAAGGCCTTTACCGCTCCACCCCTCTGCTGAAAAATCTCAGAGTCTGCGCGCTTCTTCCAAGCAGCCTAGTGTCCGCTGGAAGTCCAAGGGACAGAACACTGAACTCTGGCCAGCTGGCCGAGCCCTGCTTCTGGCACTTTGTAAGCCAGCGGGCCCTTGAGCACCTGCTGGGATAGGAAAGGGAAGGGTCCACGGATTGCACCCTAGAAACTTAGTAGGGTGCATGGATTTCAAACCCTGGTGGCCGCCCAGGCAGCAAAGAAGGGGGGAGGGCACCTTGCTGCCCTTTCATGGCAGAATCTGTGGTTGTCCAGCTGCGTGGGCCTTTTCATGAGGACCCTGTGCAATAAAAGTTTGGTGTTTTGGAACTGAATAATTAGAACGTGTAAAAGCTTTAAATTATGTGGTGGTGTAATTAAAAAACAAAACAAAACGAAACCAAGCTCCAAGTGTTTTGCAAATGGAGGTTTAAATATTGAAGGACTGTATTCCTTGCTCTGTGGCATTCTATCAAGAAGTGTGCAGGATTTTTTTTTTTTTAAGAAAAGTGTTCGAAGTGAGGGAAACAGGAAACCCAGAGGTGCCCCTGTATTTTGGGGAAGGCCTTGGGAGGTCACTTGGAAATGCTGCTGGCTGTGCGGGAGCAGGGCAGATGGGCTGTGCAGGCTTGTCCTTTGCATGGATGTTCTTGTGTGTGGAAACCCAGCTCGGAGCCATCTCCTGATGTGTAAGAATTTCGCAGACAAACCTTGAGCTAAGCAATGCATTTGTTCCTGAGGAAATGTTTGTCTTAAGCGATGTAAATATCCTATGTATATCTGCTGGACTCTGGCTTCAGGTCGGTTCCCCCAATAGGCTCAGAAGCGACTTGAACAAAACAGTATGTTTTCCTCGTACCTTGTTCTCCTGATCTATGTTAAGGAAGTGATATATTTGCCTGCAATACTGCCTTTCTTCAAGATTCATGTCAATCAAGTTTTGGCCCGGGATGACTCACCTGCTGCCAATATTATCTCAATGCATGTCGTGGGGGAAGGGCCTGGTGCCATTCCCTGAGACAGTGCCTTTCTTTCCTTAGCTGACTGCTAGTGCCTGTAGAATATCTGGCTAAAGACCAGCAGGGGGTACTCTTACTACCCCCCCCACCCCGCCTCAAGTCTAAGTCAGCAGCTTTCTCTATCTCTTTAATACTTTAATAACACTTGATGACACAAAAGCTCTGAGCGATCAAATCATATCAAATCTTCATTTCAGATTGAAGATGCATTCCATGGTATTGCCATCTTAAGTCTTTCCATCGTTATGGAATATCTGTCCATGTATTCAGGATAGTTTTCAGCCAGGGTGTATAATTTCCAGTGTGCCAGTCTTGTCATCCTCGTTACATCCATGGCAAAGTGTTTTATTCATGTTGATATTATTGAAAGGGAATTTTTTAAAATTCCTTTTCAGATTATTATCTGCTAATGTATACAGATAAAACTGTGTAATCATTCATTTTTATCAGTTTGGACAGCTTGATAGTTGTCTTTAATTTCTTTACTTTCTGACACTTTAAGATTATCCTGGGACACATATGTAATGCCTCACCCCTAAATTCAGACATGTGTTCAAAGAACTTCTGTCCTTTTATTTATTTATTTATTTATTCTTTAACATTGAAATCGTTTTGACTATGCTGGGTGTTTGTTGCTAGATGGAAGTAGCTAGGACCTCTGGACTGCAGTCTCTCATCTCTTGCTGACCTCTTGTTGACCTCTGCAGATTCCTGGTAGGTGGGAGCTTGTTAGTTCCTTGTTCCTTATCAGAACCTCCTGTGGTAAGTGTTTTTCTCTTCTCTGTTGCCTGGTAAGGGTGGGTGGTCATGGGCATCCCAAAGTTGGCTAGAAGTCAATTATTTAGGCAGGCTTGTGCATAGATATGGGAGAAGGCAATGGCACCCCACTCCTGGAAAATCCCAAGGACGGAGGAGCCTGGTAGGCTGCAGTCCATGGGGTGGCTAAGAGTCGGACACCACTGAGCGACTTCATTTTCACTTTTCACTTTCATGCATAGGAGGAGGAAATGGCAACCCACTCCAGTGTTCTTGCCTAGAGAACCCCAGGGACTGCGGGGCCTGGTGGGCTGCCATCTATGGCGTGGCACAGGGTCGGCCTCAACTGAACCACTTAGCAGCTGCAGCAGCAGCAGCAGCAGTGCATAGATATCAAAGGGGATGAGAACAGTCAGGTAGGATCACATATGTCACCGTGAAACAATACTTCTCCTCTTAGCGGAAGCTAACAAAAGATTTCTGTTCTAGGTCAACCTAGAAGAGATCACTTAAGAGGTAAAGAAACTTAAACTCCATTAGCAAAGGCAGTTCAACATCTCAAGAAAACTTGTGCTAGGCACAAAACTCTTTTCTGGGGGCCTACTTTCCCTACAACCTCCTTATCCCATTCTGTACCCATTCCTTTGCTTCTCCCGTCCTGAAAATGCCACCTGTAAGACAGAACTACTTCGTTTTCCTTCTTAAAGTGTGATTGCATTCCATACATTCTTGTAATAACAAGTCATACATTTCCCTTCAGTAACCAAGAACTCAGTCTTATATTGGCATTTGATAGATTGGTGAGCATACCTATCAGTGATAATAGTGCCCACCCCGCTTCCTGCAAGAACAGAACAAAACAAAACAAAACAAAAAAATTGCTTTCTTACATTTAATATGTTCGGATGGTGCCAGTCACTATTCATGCAGAGTCAAAAATCTCTTTTGTTTCTGTGTAAAAGGGAGGTCCTTTCAAGTCGTGAATGTTTAAGAAGTTTCATTTATTTGGAAGTGACCTAGCTATTCATTACACTGTCATCACTTAGTTTAGCACAAGGATAGAAACTCAGGTAACCAAAACACCTGGAGGAACGATTGTAAGTTCAGTTCAGTTCAGTTGCTCAGTCGAGTCTGACTCTTTGTGACCCCGTGGCCTGCAGGACGCCAGGCTTCCGTGTCCATCACCAACTCCAGGGGCTTGCTCAAACTCATGTCCATCGAGTCAGTGATGCCATCCAACCATCTTATCCTCTGTCATCCCCTTCTCCTCTGCCTTCAATCAAGACTATGAGAGGCAGATATTTTAGAGTATCATTATTGTTAAGGGTTTATCTAAAAGCTCATATCACATTTACATTTTTTACATTGGTTGTTGCTGTTTCCAGGTACTTTCTTGCTGACAAGCTTGTGACACATATAACAATAGAGCAATTTTTACCTCAAAAGAAACCTAGGCACTATGAACATGTTGTGCTTAATGTTGTTGACTCTTAGACATGTCTATAGTGGAGGAGCAAAACCAAAAATACTAGATATTTAATATTGACTAGTTCCCAGTTCACGGGACTCTGACATTCATTTAGGTCAATGTTTTCTTGTATTTCCAGCAGTTTGATTTGGAAGGGCTGCCTTGTCTTGAGACTATTGAAATCAGAACTCAGAACTTGAGCAATATTATCAAAAAACACAAGGCTCACACTGACACATACCATAATCCAGACAGACAGACAAGACATCTTCCAGTTTTCCGCCTGAGATTTAAAATATTTCTTTGAGCCGTTTTCCTGGGGAGTGGGGAGGGGGAGTGGGGGTGGCAGCGAGGCAGGCTTGGGTAACAAGCTAATTGTTGGTCATTGCATATGCAAAGAACCAGCTTTCCCGTTTCCAAGGAAAAAAGTTTCCTTGGTACCCAATTTTGTTTGGATCTATAGACTCTCTTGGCCCTCCTAGGTCAGGACATCTTTCTTTTCTGTAGTCCTCGTTTTATCCCTAAATCATAGACAGCTTGGATTGTCTCTGTGGGGTGGATGTATTGTCCTCGTGTTTGACCTGGCGGCAGTAGCGAGGTCCGAGAGCCTCTCCTGGAACCGGGCGTGGGGACGGGGCTCACCAGGAGCCCCTGGTGGAAGTGGGCAACGCCCCGGGAGCGCGCCAGGGGCGGGGCGATCCCGGGCGGCGCGGGTCGGGGTTCTGGTCGGGAGGGGGTGGGGGGCGGTAACAGTTGTGGTCTCGGGGGTCCCCACTGCAGCTGGAAACGCGCTGGGAGTGTGGCAGGGGCGGGGTGAACCCGGGTGGCACGGGGCGGGGTTCGGCTCCTGGCGGGGGTGGGGGAGGGCTTCCCAGTTGTGCTCTCGGTGGTGACCACTGAGGCTGGAAACGCGCCGGGAGCGCACCCGGGGCGGGGTAAACCTGGGCTGCGCGGGTCGAGATTTAGATGGCTGTGGGTGGGGGTTCGGTCCCAGTTGTGCTCTCGGGGGTCGCCACTGCGGCTAGGAACGCCCATTTCCTATGCTCCTGTGTCCCCAAGGATCCACATCTAGTGGGTGCAGCGGAGGGCTGCGGGCCACAGGTCAGGGAACTGGGACTGCTTGGAGCAGGGAACCAAGTATTCCGCCCTCTGTTGGCACATTCTCGGAGTTCCCCAACCTGGCGGTTGCAGAAAGGCCTCGCCCTTGGTGTCAAGGCCTTTACCGCTCCACCCCTTTGCTGAAAAATCTCAGTCTGCACGGTTTTCCCAAGCAGCCTAGTGTCCCCTGGAAGTCCAAGGGACAGAACCCTGAACTCTGGCCGGCTGGCCCAGCCCTGCTTCTGGCACTTTGTAAGCCAGCGGGCCCTGGAGCACCTGCTGGGATGGGAAAGGGAAGGGTCCACGGATTGCACCCTAGAAAATTAGTAGGGTGCATGGATTTCAAACCCTGGTGGCCGCCCAGGCAGCAAAGAAGGGGGGAAGGCACCTTGCTTCCCTTTCATGGCAGAATCTGTGGCTGTCCTGATGCGTGGGCCTTTTCATGGGGACCTTGTGCAATAAAAGTTTGGTGTTTTGGTACTGAATAATTAGAAACTGTAAAAAGTTTAAATTATGTGGTGGTGTAATTAAAAAACAAAACAAAACAAAACCAAGCCCCAAGTGTTTGGCACAGGGAGGTTTAAGTATTGAAGGCCTGTTTTCCTTGCACTGTGGCATTCTATCAAGAAGTGTGCAGGATTTTTTTTTTTTTAAGAAAAGTGTTCGAAGTGAGGGAAACAGGAAACCCAGAGGTGCCCCTGTATTTTGGGGAAGGCCTTAGGAGGTCACTTGGAAATGCTGCTAGCTGTGGGGGAGGAGGGCAGATGGGCTGTGCAGGCTTGTCCTTTGCATTCATGTTCTTGTGTGTAGAAACCCAGCTCAGAGCCATCTCCTGATGTGTAAGAATTTCGCAGACAAACCTTGAGCTAAGCAATGCATTTGTTCCTGAGGAAATGTTTGTCTTAAGCGATGTAAATATCCTATGTATATCTGCTGGACTCTGGCTTCAGGTCGGTTCCCCCAATAGGCTCAGAAGCGACTTGAACAAAACAGTAAGTTTTCCTCGTACCTTGTTCTCCTAATCTATGTTAAGGAAATGATATATTTGCCTGGAATACTGCCTTTCTTCAAGATTCATGTCAATCAGTTTTTGGCCCTGGATGACTCACCTGCTGCCAATGTGACCTCAAGGCATGTCGTGGGGGAGGGGCCTGGTGCCATTCCCTGAAACAGTGCCTTTCTTTCCTTAGCTGACTGCTAGTGCCTGTAGAATATCTGGCTAGAGACCAGCAGGGCGTACACCCCGCCTCAAGTCTAAGTCAGCAGCTTTCTCTATCTCATTTATACTTTAATAACAATTGATGACACAAAAGCTCTGAGCGATCAAATCATATCAAATCTTCATTTCAGATTGAAGATGCATTCCATGGTATTGCCATCTTAAGTCTTTCCATTGTTATGGAATACCTGTCCATGTATTCAGGATAGTTTTCAGCCAGGGTGTATAAGTTCCAGTGTGCCAGTCTTGTCATCCTCGTTACATCCATGGCAAAGTGTTGTATTCATGTTGACATTATTGAAAGGGAATTTTTTTTTAATTCCTTTTCAGATTATTATCTGGTAATATATACAGAAAAAACTGTGTAATCTTTCGTTTTTATCAGTTTGGACAGCTTGATAGTTGTCTTTAATTTCTTTCCTTTCTCATACTTTAAGATTTTCCGGGCACCGTACATGTACTGCCTCACCCCTAATCTCAGTCATGTGTTCAAAGAACTTCTGTCCTTTATTTGTTTACTTATTTTTTGCAACATTGAATTCGTTTTGACTATGCTGGGTCTCTGCTGCAAGCTGGAAGTTGCTAGGACCTCTGGACTGCAGTCTTCCATCTCTTACTGACCTCTTGTTGACCTCTGCAGAATCCTGGTTGGCGGGAGCTTGTTAGTTCCTTGTTCCTTACCAGGACCTCCTGTGGTAAGTGTTTTTCTCTTCTCTGTTGCCTTGTAAGGGTGGATGGTCATTGGCATCCCAAAGCTAGCTAGAAGTCAATTATTTAGGCAGGCTTGTGCATAGATATGGGAGAAGGCAATGGCACCCCACTCCAGTACTCTTGCGTGGAAAATCCCATGGATGGAGGAGCCTGGTAGGCTGCAGTCCATGGGGTGGTTAAGAGTGGGACACCACTGAGCGACTTCACGTTCACTTTTCACTTTCATGCATGGGAGGAGGAAATGGCAACCCACTCCAGTGTTCTTGCCTAGAGAACCCCAGGGACTGCGGGGCCTGGTGGGCTGCCGTCTATGGGGTCGCACAGAGTCGGACACGACTGAAAAGACTTAGCAGCAGCGGCGGCGGCAGCAGCAGCAGAAGCAGTGCATCGATATCAAAAGGGCTGCAAACAGTCAGGAAGGATCACATATGTCACCGTGAAACACTACTTCTCCACTTAGCCAAAGCTAACAAAAGATTTCTGTTCTAGGTCAACCTAGAAGAGATCACTTAAGAGGTAAAGAAACTTAAACTCCATTAGCAAAGGCAGTTCGACATCTCAAGAAAACTTGTGCTAGTCACAGAACTCTTTTCTGGGGGTCCACTTTCCCTACAACCTCCTTATCCCATTCTGTACCCATTCCTTTGCTTCTCCCATCCTGAAACGGCCACCTGTAAGACAGAACTACTTCGTTTTCCTTCCTCAAGTGCCATTGCATTCCACATACTTTCTTGTAATAACAAGTCATACATTTCCCTTCAGCAACCAAGAACTGACTTTTATATTGGCATTCGCTATAGCCCGCCCCCCTCCCCCCACCCCCAAGAACAGAACAAAACAAAACAAAACAATTTCTTTCTTACATTTAACATGTCAGGATGGTGCCAGACACTATTCATGGAGAGTCAAAAATCTCTTTTGTTTCTGTGTAAAAGGGAGGTCCTTTCAAGTCGTGAATGTTTCAGAACTTTCATTTATTTGGAAATGACCTAGCTATTCAATACACTGTCCTCACAAGGATAGAAACGCAGGTAACCAAAACACCTGGAGAAACGTTTGTTAGTTCAGTTCAGTTCAGTTGCTCAGTCGTGTCTGAGTCTTTGGGACCCCGTGGCCTGAAGGACGCTAGGCTTCCGTGTCCGTCACCAGCTCCAGGGCCTTGCTCAAACTCATATCCATCGAGTCAGTGATGCCATCCAACCATCTTATCCTCTGTCGTCCCCTTCTCCTCTGCCTTCAATCAAGACTATGAGAGGCAGATATTTTAGAGTATAATTCTTCTTAAGGGTTTGTCTAAAAGCTCATATCACATTTACATTTTTTACTTTTGTTGTTGTCATTTCCAGGTAGTTTCTTGCTGACAAGCTTGTGACAGATATAACAATAGAGCAATTTTTACCTCAAAAGAAACCTAGGCACTATGAACATGTTGTGCTTAATGTTGTTGACTCTTAGACATGTCTATAATGGAGGAGCAAAACCAAAAATACTAGATATTTAATATTGACTAGATCCCAGTTCACGGGACTCTGACATTCATTTAGGTCAATGTTTTCTTGTATTTCCAGCAGTTTGATTTGGAAGGGCTGCCTTGTCTTGAGACCATTGAAATCAGAACACAGAACTTGAGCAATATTATCAAAAAACACAAGGCTCACACTGACACATACCTTAATCCAAACAGACAGACAAGACATCTTCCAGGTTTCCGCCTGAGATTTAAAATATTTCTTTGAGCCAGTCTTCTGGGGAGTGGGGGGATGGGGGTGGCAGTAAAGCAGGCTTGGGTAACAAGCTAATTCTTGGTCATTGCATATGCAAACAACCAGCTTTCCGGGTTCCAAGGAAAAAAGTTTCCTTGGTAACCAACTTTGTCTGGTTCTATAGAATATCATGGCCCTCCTAGGTCAGGTCATCTTGCCGTTCTGTAGTCCTCGTTTTATCCCTAAATCATAGACAGCTTGGATTGTCTCTGTGGGGTGTATGTATTGTCCTCATGTTTGACCTGGCGGCAGCAGCGAGGTCCGAGAGCCTCTCCTGGAACCGGGCGTGGGGACGGGGCTCACCGGGAGCCACTGGTGAAGGTGGGCAGCGCCCCTGGAGCGCGGCAGGGGCGGGGCGAACCCGGGCGGCGCAGGGCGGGTGTCGGCTCCTGGCGGGGGTAGGGGAGGGCTTCCCAGTTGTGCTCTCGGAGATGGCCACTGCGGCTGGAAACGCGCCGGGAGCACACCCAGGGTGGGGTAAACGTGGGCTGCACAGGTCGAGATTCCGCTTGCTGTGGGTGGGGGGTCGGTCCCTGTTGTGCTCCCGGGGGTCGCCAATGTGGCTGGGAACCCGCCGGGAGCCCGGCAGGGCCGGGGCGAAACCTGGCGGCGCGGGGCGGGGCGGGGGTCCCTTCGCAGCGGGGGTTGGCTCCTGGCGGGGGTGGGGGAGGGCTTTCCAGATGTGCTGTTGGGGGTCGCCATTGCGGCTGGGAATGCCCATTTCGTGAACTCCTGGATCCCCAAGGATCGGCATCCATTGGCCACAGTGGAGGGGTGCGGAACACAGGTAAGGGAACGGGGACTGCCTGGAGCAGGGAACCATGTATTCCGCCCTGTGTTGGCACAGTCTCAGAGCTCCCCAACCTGGCGGTCGCAGAAAGGCCTCGTCCTTGGGGTCAAGGCCTTTACCGCTCCACCCCTCTGCTGAAAAACCTCAGAGTCTGCGCGGTTTTCCCAAGCAGCCTAGTGTCCGCTGGAAGTCCAAGGGACAGAACCCTGAATTCTGGCCGGCTGGCCCAGCCCTGCTTCTGGCACTTTGTAGGCCAGCGGGCCCTGGAGCACCTGCTAGGATGGGAAAGGGAAGGGTACGCGAATTGCACCCTGGTGGCCGCCGAGGCAGCAAAGAAGGGGGGAGGGCACCTTACTGCCCTTTAATGGCAGACAGAATCTGTGGCTGTCCTGCTGCGTGGGCCTTTTCATGGGGACCTTGTGCAATAAAAGTTTACCGGTGACGTTAGGGAACTTCCCAGTGTGCTTCTGACAGATGAGGGATGCTGTGGAGTTGGCGGGGCCTCTCAGGACTATGCTGTGTTTGGCGCAATGGAAGAGGGCCTCATCTCCAGGGAAAGCAGGAACCTCAGGCTTCCTCTCCGTTTCGGACTCCGCCCGCAGGGTCCCTGCAGAGTTGGGACAGGAAAGTCAGGAATCATCTTGTCTGAGGAAGGGAACTCGTTGCCTCTCGAGGTGCTCAGGGGGTCTCAGGCCCCTTGTTCAGCTGTGTGTGGAACCTGCGGGTGTTTCCGGACGATGCATGACTGTGACAGTGCCCCTTCGTGTTGTGCCTTCACCCACTGGGTTGCCTTCGAAGAGGTGTACGGGCCTCGGGCTCTTTTCAAGAGCGGACAGGGAAATCGGGGTCTTTCGGCATGTGGGACCACCCACGGGGCTAGTCTCAAATTTCCTAGTGAGGCCGGCTACATCCTAAGGTATGCCGGGAAGGCCGGGGACCCTTCCAGACAACGCAGGGGGATCGACTCTCCTGTCGCCATCAGGAGGGGAGAAGGGGCTCAGATGAAGTGGGGCCGGAACCCTCGGTGTTACCCTCGAGGGAACCCGGCGTGTCGAGGAACTTTTGGGGGTCGCATGAAGGCTGTCAGGGACCGTTTCGCCCTTCAGGGCGGAACAGGGGACTTCCCTTGAGAGGCCGTCGCGGGCAAGGGCCTCATCTTGCGAAGACGTGGGAACCACGTGGTTTTTCTCGAGTTGCGGCGGATTCTCAAGTTACGACGGGGATCTCAGGCTTCCTCTTGGGTTGGCCCTGGGAAGCCCAATCTTCCCCTCGAGTTGCGAGGGAAAGCTGGGGGTTGTGCTCGAGTCACTGCAGGGCCCAAGACACCTCATCTAGGCGTGTGTCCGGGACCTAATATTCCTCTCCAGGGAAGGCAGGGATCTCGGGTTTGCATTCCAGGTTACCCCGGGGAGTCAGGGCTCGTCTCGAGGGGAAGCCAAGGACTCCGCTCTCCCCTTGAGTCGCGACCCGGATCTCTTGGAGCCCCCTGAGTGGCCTCAAGGGAGTCCAGCCTCCTCTTCCGTTTGGAGAGAGGACCCAGGATTGTTCTCCAGGCCATGCAGGAAAAGAAGGCCCTCAGTTCACGAGGACGGGGGCGTCTCAGGGGTTTCCTCGAGCTGCGGCGCCCGTGGGGGTTTTCTCCCGAGGCACGACGAGGATCTCAGGGAGCCTCTCGTGTGGGGCCAGGGAAGTCAGGTCTCCATGCGCGTGGCGAGGGGGAGCGCGTCATGGCTCTCGAGTCACGAGAGGGGACTAGGGCCTCGAGATGCGTTGAAGAAGGACTCTCGAGGTCTTTCTCGGGTGGCGGCAGGAAACCCTCGTTTCCCTCGACTTCTGCCGGGGACCTTAGGGAACTTCCCAGGGTGCCTCTGAGAGGTGAGGGATCCTGTGGAGTTGGCGGGGCCTCTCGGGACTCCGCTAGGTCTGGCGCAACGGAAGAAGGCCTCACCTCGAGGGGAGGCAGGCACCTCAGGCTTCCTCTCCGTTTTGGACTCCGACCGCAGGGTCCCTGCAGAGTTGGGACAGGAGAGTCAGGCCTCGTCTTGTCTGAGGAAGGAAACCCCGCTTGCCTCTCGAGTTGTTCAGGGGGACTCAGGCCCCTCGCCGAGCTGTGTGTGGAACACTCGGGTCTTTCCGGATGATGCACGGGGGTGTCAGTGCCCCTTCGTGTTGTGCCTTCACCCACAAGGTTGCCTTCGAAGAGGTGTCCGGGCCTCGGGTCCTTCTCAAAAGCGGACCGGGGAATCGGGGGCGTTCGGCATGTGGCACCACCCACGTGGCTCGTCTCGAATTTCCTCGTGAGACCGGCCTCATCCTGAGGTGCGCCGGGAGGGCCGGGAACCCCTTCCGGACCACGCAGGGGAATCGACTCTCCTGTCGGGATCAGGAGGGGAGAAGGAGCTCAGATGAAGCGGTGCCGGGACTCTCGGTGTTCCCATCGAGGGAACCCGGGGTGTCGGGGTACCTTTGGGGTTCTCACGAAGGGTGTCAGGTACCGTTTCTCACTTCAGGGTGGAACATGGAACTTCCCTTGAGACGCCGTAGTGGGCAAGGGCCTCATCTTGCGAAGACGTTGGAACCACGTGTTTTTTCTCGAGTTGCGGCGGGATTGTAGAGTGACGACGGGGAATTCAGGCTTCCTCTTCAACTGGCCCAGGGAAGTCCAGTTTTCTTTCGAATTGTGAGTTAGAACTGGGGATTGCTCTCGAGACACTGCAGGGCCAAATAGAGCTCATCTAGTCTTGTGTCCAGGACCTAATGTTCCTCTGCTGGGGCGACAGCTATCTCGGCATTGCATTCTCGACTCACCTGGGGAATCAGGCCTCGTCTCGAGGGGAAGCCAAGGACACCGCTCTCCTGTCAAGTTGTGACGGGTATATCTTGGAGCTCACTGTGTGGCCTAAAATGAGTCAAGCCTCCTGTGGAGTTTGGAGAGAGGACTCAGGATTGCTCTCCAGGCCATACAGCAAAAGAAGGCCCTCATCTCGTGAGGACTGGGGTGTCTCGTGGGTATTCTCGAGCTGCGGCTCCAGTGTGGTGTTGCTCACGAGGTATAATGGGGAGCTCAGGGAGCCTCTCCTGTGGTGCCAGGGAAGTCAGGTTTCTATGCTCGTGGCTAGGGGGAGCGCGTCATTGCTCTCGAGTCATGGTAGGGGAATCGCACCTCAAGACGCGTTGAAGAAGGACTCTCGAGGTCTTTTACGGGTTGGGGCAGGAAACCCTTGGTTCCCTCGACTTGTGCCGGTGATCTCAGGAAGGTCTAAGGGTGCCTCTGAGAAGTCAGGGATACTGTGCAGTTGGGAGGGGCCTCTCGGGACTCCACTGGGTTCGGTGCAATGGAAGAGGGCCTCATCTCGAGTGGAGGCAGGAAACTCATGTTTCCTCTCCTGACTTCCCCTGGGCCAGATCTGACTCGGATCGCAGTTTCGCTGCAGAGTTCGAACAGGAGAGTCAGGCCTCGTCTTGTGTGGAGGAATGGAACTCTGCTTGCCTCTCCAGTTGTTCACGGGGTGACAGGTCACTTCTCTAGCTGTGTGTGGTACCTGCGGTTTTCTCCGGACGATACCCGGGGGTGTCAGTGCCCCTTCCTGTTGTGCCTTCATCAAAAGGGTTATCTTCAAAGAGGTGTCCGGGCATTGGGATCTTATCAAGAGCGGACCGGGAAATTGGGGTCTTTCGGCATGTGTCACCATCCACGAGGCTATGTCTCGAATATCATCGTGAGACCGGCCTCATCCTGAGATGCACCGGGAAAGGCGGGAACCCCTTCAAGACAAAACAGGGGAATCGACCCTCCTGTCGCGATCAGGAGGGGAGAAGGGGCCCAGATGTAGTGGTGCCGGGAACCTCGGTGTTCTCCTCGAGTCAGACTGGTGTGTCGAGGAACTTTTGAGGTTGCATCAAGGGTGCCAATACCGATTTGCACTTCAAGACGGAACGTGGGACTTCTCTTGAGATGCTGTAGGGGGCAAGGGCCTCATCTTGCGATGACGGGGGAGCCACGTGGCGTTTCTGGAGTTGTGGCGGGATTCTCGAGTTTCGACAGGGAATACAGTCTTCCTCATGTGTTGGCCCAGGGAAGTCCTATCTTCCATTCGAGTTTCAAGGGAGAGCTGGGGATTGCCCTCGAGTCACTGCAGGGCAAAATAGACCTCATCTAGGCTTGTGTCCAGGACTTAATGTTCGTCCCTAGGGGCGACAGGGATCTCGGGCTTGCATACCACACTCACCCGGGGAATCAGGCCTCGTCTCAAGGGGAAGCAAAGAACTCTGCTGTCCTTTTGGGTCGCGATGGGTATCTCTTGGAGCCCACTGTGTGCCCTAAAGGGAGTCAAGCCTCCTGTGGTGTTTGGATAGAGGACTCGGGATTCCTCTCCACGCCATGCAGGAAAAGAAGGCCCTCATCTCGCGATGACGGCGGCATCTCGTGGGTTTTCTAGACTGCCGCGCTAGTGCCAGGTTTCTGACGAGGTACGAGAGGGAGCTCAGGGAGCCTCTCGTGTGGCGCCAGGGAAGTCAGGTCCCCATGAGATGGCTAGGGGGAGTTCGTCATTGCTCTTGAGTCATGGTAGGGTAATCGGGCCTCAAGACGGGTTGAAGAAGGACTCTCGAGGTCTTTCTCGGGTCACTGCATAAAACCCAGGGTTCCCTTGACTTGTGCCTGCGACCTCAGGGAGCTTCTCAGAGTGCCTCTGAGAAGTCAGGGATACTGTGCAGTTTGGAGGGGCCTCTCGAGACTCCTCTGCATTTGGTGGAATGTAAGAGGGACTCATCTTGAGTTGAAGCAGGAACCTCAGTGTTCCTCTCCATTTCTGACTCAGATCGCAAGGTCCCTGCATGTTGGTACAGGAGAGTCAGGCCTCGTCTTTTCTGGAGGATGGGACTCCTCTTGCCTCTCGAGTTGTTCTCGAGGTGACAGGCCACTTGTCGAGCTGTGTGTGTAACCTGCCCGTTTTTCCGGATGATGCACAGGTGTGTTTGTGCCCCTTAGTGTTGTACCTTCATACTCAAGGCTGCCTTCCAAGAGGTGTCCGAGCATCGGATTCTTATCAAGAGCGGACCGGGAAATTGGAGTCTTTCGGCAAGTGGCACCACCCACAAAGCTACGTATCGAATTTCCCCATGAGACCGGCCTCATCCTGAGTTGTGCAGGGAAGGTCGGGCCCCCTTGCAGACAAAGCAGGGGAATCGACCCACCGGTCACGATCAGGAGGGGAGAAGGGGCTTAAATGAAGTGGTGCCGGGAACCTCGGTGTTCCCCTTGAGTGAGACCGGCGTGTTGGGGGACTTTTGGGGTCGCATCAAGGGTGCCAAGTACCGTTTCGCACTTCAAGACGGAACCTGGGACATCTTTTGAAACGCTGTAACGGGCAAGGGCCTCATCTTGCGATGACGGGAGAACCACGTGGTTTTGCTCAAGATGCGGCGGGATTCTCGAGTCATGACCGGGAATTTAGGCTTCCTCTTGTTGGCCTTGAAATCCAATCTTCCATTCGGGTTGCGAGGGGGAGCTGGGGATTGCCCTAGAGTCACTGCAGGGCAAAAGAGACCTAATCTAGGCTTGTGTCCAGGATCTAATGTTGCTCTCCAGGGGCGACAGGGATCTCGGGTTTGCATTCCAGACTCATCCGGGGAGTCAGTTCTCAGCTCGAGGGTAAGCAAAGAATTCCGCTCTCGTCTCGAGTCGCGATGGGTATCTCTTGGAGCCCAATGTGTGTAATAAAGGGAGTCAAGCCTCCTGTGGAGTTTGGAGAGAGGACTCGGGATTGGACTCCAGGCCATGCAGGAAAAGAAGGCCCTCATCTCGAGATGACGGTGGCATCTCGTGGGTTTTCTCAAGCTGCGGCGCCAGTGTGGGGTGTCTCATGAAGTACCACGGGGATCTCAGGGAGCCTCTTGTGTGGCGCCAGGAAAATCCAGTATTCCATTCGAGTTGCGAGTTAGAACTGGGGATTGCTCTCCAGTCACTGCAGGGCAAAATAGACCTCATCTACGCTTGTGTCCAGGACCTAGTGTTCCACTACTGGGCCGACAGGGATCTCAGGGTTGCATTCTCGACTCACCTGGAGAGTCAGGCCTCGTCTTGAGGGGAAAAAAAGGACTCCGTTCTCCTGGCGAGTCGCGACGGGTATCTCTTGGAGCCCACTGCGTGGCGTAAAGGGAGTGAAGCCTCCTATGAAGTTTGGAGAGATGACTCGGGATTGTTTTCCTGGCCATGCAGGAAAAAAGGCCCTCATCTCGCAATGACGGGGGCGTCTCGTGGGTTTTCTCCAGCTGTGGCGCCAGTATCAGATTTCTCACGAGGTACGACGGGGAGCTCAGAGAGCCTCTCGTGTAGTGCTAGGGACGTCAGGTCTCCGTGCGTGTGGTGAAGGGGAGTGCGTGATTGCTCTCGAGTCATAGTAGGCAAATCGGGCCTCAAGACGCATTGAAGAAGGACTCTCGAGGTCTTTCTCGGGTTGCGGCAGGGAACCCTGGGTTCCCTCGACTTGTGTCGGTGACCTCAGGCAACTTCTCAGGGTGCCTCTGAGAAGTCAGGGACACTGTGGATTTGGGAGGGGCCTTTCGTTACTCAACTGTGTTTGGTGCAATTGAAGAGGGCCTCATCTCGTATGGAGGCAGGAACCTCAGGTGTCCTCTCCATTTCTGACTTGGGTCGCAGAGTACCTGCAGAGTATGGACAAGAGAGTCACGCCTCATCTTCTGTGGAGGCATGGATCTCCGCTTGCCTTGCGAGTTGTTCAAGGAGTGACAGGCCACTTGTTGAGCTGTGTGTGGAACCTGTGGGTTTCTCCGGATGATGCACAGGGGTGTCAGTGCCCCTTCGTGTTGTGCCTTCATCCACAGGGTTGCCTTCAAAGAGGTGTCCGGGCATCGGGTTCTTTTCAAGAGCGTACCAGAAAATTGGGGTCTTTCAGCATGTGGTACCAACCACGAGGCTACGTCTCGAATTTCCTCGGGAGACCGGCCTCATCCTGAGGTTCGCCGTGAAGGTAGGGAACCCCTTGCAGACAAAGCAGGGGAATCGACCCACCGGTCGCGATCAGAAGGGGAGAAGGGGCTCAAATGAAGTGGTGCCGGGAACTTCGGTGGTCCCCTCGAGTGAGACCGGTATGTCACGGCACTTTTGAGGTCGCATCAAGGGTGCCAAGTACAGTTTCGCACTCCAAGATGGAACGTGGGAATTCTCTGGAGATGCTCTAGCGGGCAAGGGCCTCATATTGCGATGACGAGGGAAACACGTGGTTTTTCTCGAGTTGCGGCGGGATTCTCGAGTTACGAAGGGGATTTCTGGCTTCCTCTTGTGTTGGCCCAGGAAGTCCAATCTTCCATTCAACTTGTCAGAGAGAGCTGTGGGTTGCTCTCGAGTCACTTCAGCGCAAAGAGTCCTCATCTAGGCTTGGGTCCAGGACGTAGTATTGCTCTCCAGGGGCAACAGGGATATCGGGGTCGCATTCCAGTCTCACCCGGTGGGTCACGCCTCATCTCGAGTGGAAGCAAAGGACTCCACTATCCTCTCGAGTCACGACATGTAACTCTTGGAGCCCAATGAGTGGCCTAAAGGGAGTCAAGCGTCGTGTGTAGCTTGGACAGAAGGTTCACGCTTGATCTGCATACCATGCAGTTAAAGATGGCCCTCCTCTCGTGATGACGGGAGCGTCTCATGGGTTTTCTCGAGCTGCGGCGCCAGTGTGGGGTTTCTCACGAGATATGATGGGGAGCTCAGGGAGCCTCTCGTGCGGCGCCAGAGAAGTCAGGCCTCCATGCGTGTGGCCAGGCAGATCGCGTCATTGCTCTGGAGTCATGGGAGGGACTAGGGCCTCAAGACGCATTTAAAAAGGACTCTCGAGGTCTTTCGTGGGTTGGGGTGGGAAACACTCGTTTCCCTCGACCTCTACCGGGGACCTTAGTGAACTTCCCAGGTGCCTCTGAGAGGTGAGGGATACTGAGGAATTAGAGGGGACTCTCGGGACTCCACTAGGTTTGACGAAATGAAAGAGGGCCTCATCTCGATTGGAGGCAGGAACCTCAGCTTCCTCTCCATTTCTGACTCCGACCGCAGGGTCCCTGCAGGGTTGGGACAGGAGAGTCAGGCCTCATCTTGTCTGAGTAATGGAACTCTGCTTGCCTCTCGAGTCGTTCAGTGGGTCTCAGGCCCCTTGTCGAGCTGTGTGTGGAACCTGTGGGTGTTTCCAGAAGATGCACGGGGGTGTCATTGCCCCTTCATTTTGTGCCTTCCCCCACAGGGTTGCCTTCAAAGAGGTGTCCGGGTATCGGGTTCATTTCAAGAGCGGACAGGGAAATCGGGGTCGTTCGGCATGTGGCACAACACACGTGGCTCATCTCGAATTTCCTCGTGAGACCAGCATCATCCTGAGGTGCGCCGGGAAGGCCGGGAACACCTTCCACACAAAGCACGGGAATCGAATCTCCTGTCGCGATCAGGAGGGGAGATGGGGCTCAGATGAAGTGGGGCCGGGAATCTAGGTGTTCCACTCGAGGGAACCCGGCGTTTCAGGGAACTTTAGGGGTCGCATCAAGGGAGCCAAGTACCGTTTCCCACTTCAGGACGGAACATGGGACTTCCCTGGAGACGCTGTAGCGGGCAAGGGCCTCATCCTGTGAAGACGTTGGAACCACGTCATTTTTCTCGAGTTGCGTCTGGATTCTCGAAAACGACGGGGATTACAGGCTTCCTCTTGGGTTGGCCCTGGGAAGCCCAATCTTCCCCTGGAGTTGCGAGGGAAAGCTGGGGGTTCTGCTTGAGTCACTACAGGGCCAAAGAGACCTCATCGAGGCATGTGTCCAGGACCTAATATTCCTCTCAAGGGAAGACAGGGATCTCGGGTTTGCATTCCAGACTCCCCCGGGGAGTCAGGCCTCGCCTCGAGGGGAAGCAGAGGACTCCGCTTTCCTCTCAATTCGCGACACCTATCTCTTGGAGCCCAATGAGTGGACTCAAGGGTGTCGAGCCTCCTCTTCAGTTTGGAGAGAGGACTCGGGATTGCTCTCCAGGCCAGGCAGGAAAAGAAGGCCCTCAGCTCGCGATGACGGGGGCGTCTCATGGGTTTCCTCAGGCTGCAGCGCCCGTGGGGGTTTTCTCACGAGGCATGACGAGGACCTCAGGGAGCCTCTCGTGCGGTGCCAGGGAATTCATGTCTCCATGCGCACGGTGAGGGGGAGCTGGTCATCACTCTCGAGTCATGGGAAGCGACTAGGGCCTCAAGACGCGTTGAAGAAGGACTCTCGAGGTCTTTCTCGGGTGGCGGCGGGAAACCCTCGTTTCCCTCGACTTCTGCAGGAGACTATAGGGAACTTCCCAGGGTGCCTCTGAGAGGTGAGGGATGCTGTGGAGTTGGCGGGGCCTCTGGGACTCTGCTGGGTTCGGCGCAATGGAAGAGGGCCTCATCTCGAGGGGAGGCAGGAACCTCAGGCTTCCTCTCCGATTCTGACTCCGACTGCACGGTCCCTGCAGTGTTGGGACAGGAGAGTCATGCCTCGTCTTGTCTGAGGAATGGAATTCTGGTTGCCTCTCGAGTTGTTCCGGGAGTCTCAGGCCCCTTGTCGAGCTGTGTGTAGACCCTGCGGGGTTTTCCGGATGATGCACGGGGGTGTCAGTGCCCCTTCGTGTTGTGCCTTCACTCACAGGGTTGCCTTCGAAGAGGTGTCCGGGCATCAGGTTCTTATCAAGAGCGGACCGGAAAATCGGGGTTGTTCGGCACGTGGCACCTCACACATGGCTAGTCTCGAATTTCCTCCTGAGACCGGCCTCATCCTGAGGTGCACCAGGAAGGCCGGGAACCCCTTCCAGACCACGCAGGGGAATCGACTCTCCTGTCGCGATCAGGAGGGGAGAAGGGGCTCAGATGAAGTGGTGCTGGGACCCTCGGTGTTCCCCTCGAGGGAACCCAGCGTGTCGGCGAACTTTTGCGGTCGCATCAAGGGTGTCAATTACCATTTCGCACTTAAGGACGGAACATGGGACTTCCCTGGAGACGCCGGGAACTTTGGTGTTCCCCTGGAGTGAGACCGGTATGTTGGGGAACTTTGGGGTCGCATCAAGGGTGCATAGTAGCATTTCGAACTTTAAGATGGAACGTGGGACTTCTCTTGAGACTCTAGCTGGCAAGGGCCTCATATTGCGATGAAGGGGGAACCACATGGTTTTTAAGACTTGAGGCTGAATTCTCGAATTACGATGGGAAATTCAGACTTCCTCTTGTGTTGACCTTGGGAAGACCAATCTTCCATTCAAATTGTGAGGGAGAGATGGAGGTTGCTCTCGAGTCACTGTAGGGCAAAATAGACCTCATCTAGGCTTGTGTCTAGGACATAATGTTCCACTCCAGGGGCGACAGGGATCTCGGGGTTGCATTCCAAACTCACCCGGGGAGTCAGGCCTCGTCTCGAGGGAAGCAAAGGACTCCGCTCTCCTCTCGAGTCGCACCGGGTATTTCTTGGACCCAACTGAGTGGCCTAAAGGGAGTCAATCCTCCTGTGAAGTTTGGAGAGAGGACCAGGGATTGCTCTCCAGGTCAGGCAGGAAAAGAAGGCCCCCATCTCTCCTTGACGGGGGCATCTTGTGGTTTTTCTCGAACTGCGGCGCCACTGTGGGTTTTCTCACGAGGTACGATGGGGTACTCAGGGAGCCTCTTGTGTGGTACTAGGGAAGTCAGTTTTCCTGCTTGTGGCGAGGGGAGCGCGTCCTTGCTCTGGAGACATGGTAGGGGAATCGGGCATCAAGAGACGTTGAAAAAGGACTCTCCAAGTCTTTCTCGGGTTACTTCAGGAAACTCTGGGTTCCCTCGACTTGTGCCAGTGACCTCAGGTAGCTTCTCAGGGAGCCTCTGAGAATTCAGGGATACTGTGGTGTTGGGAGGGGCCTCTCGGGACACCACTGAGTTTGGTTCAATGGAAGAGGGCCTCTTCTCTAGTTGAGGCAGGAACCTCAGGGTTCCTCTCCATTTCTGACTCCGATCGCAGGGTCCCTGAAGAGTTGGGCCAGGAGAGTAGGGCCTCGTCTTGTGTGAAGGAATGCAACTTCACTTGCCTCTAGAGTTGTTCACGGGGTGACAGTCCACATTTGGAGCTGTGAGTGGAATCGGCGGGTTTTTCCAGACGATGCATGGGGATGTCAGTGTCCCTTCGTGTTGTGCCTTCATCCACAGGGTTGCCTTCGAAGAGATGTCCGGGCGTCAGGTTCTTATCTAGAGTGGACCGGGAATTCGGGATCTTTCAGCATGTGGCACCAACCATGAGGCTACTTTTCGAATTTCCTCATGAGACCGGCCTCATCCGGAGGTTCGCGGGGAACGTCGGGAACCCCTTGCAGACAAAGCATGGGAATCGACCCTCCTGTCGCGATCAGGAGAGGAGAAAGGCCTCAGTTGAAGTGGTGCCGGGAACTTCAGTGTCCCCTCTAGTGAGATCGGTATATAGGGGAACTTTTGGGGTCGCATCAAGGGTGCCAAGTACTGTTTTGCACTTCAAGACGGAATGTGAGACTTCTCTTGAGACGCTGTAGGGGGCAAGGGCCTCATCTTGCAATACAGGGAACCATGTGATTTTTCTCGAGTTGCGGCGGGTTTCTCAAATTACAACTGGAAATTCAGGCTTCCTCTTGTGTTGGCTCAGAAAGGCCAATCTTCCATTCGAGTTGCAAGGGAAAGCTAGGGGTTGCGCTTGAGTCACTGCAGGGCCAAAGAGACCTCATCTAGGCTTTTGTCCAGGACCTAAGGTTCCTCTCCAGGGGCGACAGGGATCCAGGGTTGCATTCCAGACTCACCCTCGTAGTCAGGCCTCATCTCGAGGGGAAGCAAAGGACACCGCTCTCCTCCTGAGTATCGACGGGTATCTCTTGGAGCCCACTGAGTGACCTAAAGGGAGTCAAGCCTCCTTTGGAGTTTGGAGAGAGGATTCGGGATTGCTCTTCAGGTCATGCAGGAAAGAAGGCCCTCATTTCACCATGACAGGGGCGTCTCGTGGGTTTTCTCGAGCTGCGGCGCCAGTGTGGGGTTTCTCACGAGGTACGATGGGGAGCTCAGGGAGCCTCTCATGTGGTGCCGGGGAAGTCAGATCTTCATGCGCGTGGTGAGGGGGAGCGCGTCATTTTTCTCCAGGCATGGTAGAGGAATCGGGCATCAAGACACGTGAAGAAGGACTCTCAAGGTTTTTCTCAGGTTATGGCAGGAAACCCTGGGTTCCCTCGACTTATGCCCGTGACCTCAGGGAGCTTCTCAGGGTGCCTCTGAGAAGTCAGGGATACTGTGCAGTTGGGAGGGGCCGCTCCGAACTCCACTGGGTTTGGTGCAGTAGAAGAGGGCCTTATCTCGAGTTGAGGCAGGAACCTCAGGGTTCCTCTCCATTTCTGAATCGGATCTCAGTGTCCATGCAGAGTTGGGACAGGAGAGTCAGGCCTCGTCTTGTGTGGAGGAATTGAACTCCTCTTGCCTCTCGAGTTGTTCATGGGGTGACAAGCCACTTGTCGATCTGTATGTGGAACTTGCGGGCTTTTCCAACGATACACGAGGGTGTCAGACCCCTTCGTTTTGTGCCTTCATCCACAGGATTGCCTTCGAAGAGGTGTCCTAGCATTGGGTTCTTATCAAGAGCAGACACGGAAATCGGGGTCTTTCGGCGTGTGGCACCAACCACAAGGCTACGTCTCGAATTTCCTCGTGAGACCGGCCTCATCCTGAGGTGCGCCGGGAAGGTCCGGAACCCCTTCCAGACAAAGCAGGGTAATCGACCCTCCCGTCGCGATCAGGAGGGGATAAGGGGCTCAGAACAAGCGGTGCACCGAACCTTGGTGTTCCCCTCGAGTGAGACCAGGGTGTCGGGGAACTTTTGTGGTAACATCAAGGTTGCCAATTATCATTTTAAACTTCAAGATGGAACGTGGGGCTTCTCCTGAGACGCTGTAGCTGGCAAGGGCCTCATCTAGCGATGACGGGGGAACCACGTGGTTTTTCTCGAGTTGCGGCGGGATTTTCGAATTACGACGGGGAATTCAGGCTTCCCCTTGTGTTGTCCCAGGGAAGTCCATTCTTCCATTCGAGGTGTGAGGGAGAGCAGGGGATTGCTCTCGAGTCACTTCAGGGCAAATGAGACCTCATCTATGCTTGTGTCTAGGACCTAATGTTCCTCTCCAGGGGCGGCAGGGATCTCGGGGTTGCATTCCAGACTCACCTGAGGAGTCAGGCCTGGTATATAGGGGAAGCAAAGAATTCCGCTCTCCTCTCGAGTCCCAACGGGTATCTCTTGAGCCCACAGAGTGGCCTAAAGGGAGTCAGGCCTCCTGTGGAGTTTGAAGAGAGGCCTCGAGATGCTCTCCAGGCCATGCAGGAAAAGAAGGCCTTCATCTCGCGACGACGGAGGCGTCTCGTGGGTTTTCTCGAGCTGGGGAGCCAGTGTGGGATTTCTCACGAGGTATGACGGGGAGCTCAGGGAGCCTCTCGTGTGGCGCCAGGGAAGTCAAGTCTCCATGCGAGTGGCGAGGGGGAACGCGTCATTGCTCTTGAGTCATGGTAGGGGAATCGGGATTCAAGACGCATTGAAGGAGGATTTTCGAGGTCTTTCTCGGGTTGCGTCAGGAAACCCTGTGTTCCCTCGACTTGTGCCGGTGACCTCAGGGAGCTTCTAAGGGTGCCTCTGAGAAGTCGGGATACTGTGGATTTGGGAGGGGCCTCTCGGGCCTCCACTGTTTTTGGTGTAATGGAAGAGGGCCTCATCTCGAGTGGAGTCAGGAACCTCAGGGTTCCTCTCCATTTCGGACTCCGATCGCAGGGTCCCTTCAGAGTTGGGACCGGAGAGTCAGGCCTCGTCTTGAGTGGAGGAATGGAACTCTGCTTGCCTCTCGTGTTGTTCATGGGATGACAGGCCTCTTGTTGAGCTGTGTGTGGAACCTGCGGCTTTTACCGAATGATGCACGGGAGTGTCAGTGACCCTTCGTTTTGTGCCTTCGTCCACAGGGTTGCCTTCGAAGAGGTGTCCGGGCATCGGGTTCTTCTCAAGACTGGGCCGGGAAATCGGGGTATTTCGGCATGTGACACCACCCACGACGCTATGTCTCGAATTTCCTCGTGAGACCGGCCTCATCCTGAGGTGCGCCGGGAATGTGGGGAACCCCTTCCAAACAAAGCAGGGGAATAGACCCTCCTGTCGCAAACAGGAGGGGAGAAGGTGCTCAGATGAAGTGGTGCGGGAACCTCGGTGTTCCTGTCGAGTGAGACCGGTGTGTCCGGGAACATTTGGTGTCGCATCAAGGGTGCAAAGTACCATTTCACACTTCAAGACGGAACGTGGTTCTTTTCTTGAGACGCCATAGCAGGCAAGGGCCTCATCTTGGGATGACGTTGGAAACACGTGGTTTTTCTCGAGTTGCGGCGGGATTCTCGAGTTACGAAGGGGATTTCTGGCTTCCTCTTGTGTTGGCCCAGGAAGTCCAATCTTCCATTCAACTTGTCAGAGAGAGCTGTGGGTTGCTCTCGAGTCACTTCAGGGCAAAGAGTCCTCATCTAGGCTTGGGTCCAGGACGTAGTATTGCTCTCCAGGGGCAACAGGGATATCGGGGTCGCATTCCAGTCTCACCCGGTGGGTCACGCCTCATCTCGAGTGGAAGCAAAGGACTCCACTATCCTCTCGAGTCACGACATGTAACTCTTGGAGCCCAATGAGTGGCCTAAAGGGAGTCAAGCGTCGTGTGTAGCTTGGACAGAAGGTTCACGCTTGATCTGCATACCATGCAGTTAAAGATGGCCCTCCTCTCGTGATGACGGGAGCGTCTCATGGGTTTTCTCGAGCTGCGGCGCCAGTGTGGGGTTTCTCACGAGATATGATGGGGAGCTCAGGGAGCCTCTCGTGCGGCGCCAGAGAAGTCAGGCCTCCATGAGTGTGGCCAGGCAGATCGCGTCATTGCTCTGGAGTCATGGGAGGGACTAGGGCCTCAAGACGCATTTAAGAAGGACTCTCGAGGTCTTTCTTGGGTTGGGGTGGGAAACACTCGTTTCCCTCGACCTCTACCGGGGACCTTAGTGAACTTCCCAGGTGCCTCTGAGAGGTGAGGGATACTGAGGAATTAGAGGGGACTCTCGGGACTCCACTAGGTTTGACGAAATGAAAGAGGGCCTCATCTCGATTGGAGGCAGGAACCTCAGCTTCCTCTCCATTTCTGACTCCGACCGCAGGGTCCCTGCAGGGTTGGGACAGGAGAGTCAGGCCTCATCTTGTCTGAGTAATGGAACTCTGCTTGCCTCTCGAGTCGTTCAGTGGGTCTCAGGCCCCTTGTCGAGCTGTGTGTGGAACCTGCGGGTGTTTCCAGAAGATGCACGGGGGTGTCATTGCCCCTTCATTTTGTGCCTTCCCCCACAGGGTTGCCTTCAAAGAGGTGTCCGGGTATCGGGTTCATTTCAAGAGTGGACGGGGAAATCGGGGTCGTTCGGCATGTGGCACAACACACGTGGCTCATCTCGAATTTCCTCGTGAGACCAGCATCATCCTGAGGTGCGCCGGGAAGGCCGGGAACACCTTCCACACAAAGCACGGGAATCGAATCTCCTGTCGCGATCAGGAGGGGAGATGGGGCTCAGATGAAGTGGGGCCGGGAATCTAGGTGTTCCACTCGAGGGAACCCGGCGTTTCAGGGAACTTTAGGGGTCGCATCAAGGGAGCCAAGTACCGTTTCCCACTTCAGGACGGAACATGGGACTTCCCTGGAGACGCTGTAGCGGGCAAGGGCCTCATCCTGTGAAGACGTTGGAACCACGTCATTTTTCTCGAGTTGCGTCTGGATTCTCGAAAACGACGGGGATTACAGGCTTCCTCTTGGGTTGGCCCTGGGAAGCCCAATCTTCCCCTGGAGTTGCGAGGGAAAGCTGGGGGTTCTGCTTGAGTCACTACAGGGCCAAAGAGACCTCATCGAGGCATGTGTCCAGGACCTAATATTCCTCTCAAGGGAAGACAGGGATCTCGGGTTTGCATTCCAGACTCCCCCGGGGAGTCAGGCCTCGCCTCGAGGGGAAGCAGAGGACTCCGCTTTCCTCTCAATTCGCGACACCTATCTCTTGGAGCCCAATGAGCGGACTCAAGGGTGTCGAGCCTCCTCTTCAGTTTGGAGAGAGGACTCGGGATTGCTCTCCAGGCCAGGCAGGAAAAGAAGGCCCTCAGCTCGCGATGACGGGGGCGTCTCATGGGTTTCCTCAGGCTGCAGCGCCCGTGGGGGTTTTCTCACGAGGCATGACGAGGACCTCAGGGAGCCTCTCGTGCGGTGCCAGGGAATTCATGTCTCCATGCGCACGGTGAGGGGGAGCTGGTCATCACTCTCGAGTCATGGGAAGCGACTAGGGCCTCAAGACGCGTTGAAGAAGGACTCTCGAGGTCTTTCTCGGGTGGCGGCGGGAAACCCTCGTTTCCCTCGACTTCTGCAGGAGACTATAGGGAACTTCCCAGGGTGCCTCTGAGAGGTGAGGGATGCTGTGGAGTTGGCGGGGCCTCTCGGGACTCTGCTGGGTTCGGCGCAATGGAAGAGGGCCTCATCTCGAGGGGAGGCAGGAACCTCAGGCTTCCTCTCCGATTCTGACTCCGACTGCACGGTCCCTGCAGTGTTGGGACAGGAGAGTCATGCCTCGTCTTGTCTGAGGAATGGAATTCTGGTTGCCTCTCGAGTTGTTCCGGGAGTCTCAGGCCCCTTGTCGAGCTGTGTGTAGACCCTGCGGGGTTTTCCGGATGATGCACGGGGGTGTCAGTGCCCCTTCGTGTTGTGCCTTCACTCACAGGGTTGCCTTCGAAGAGGTGTCCGGGCATCAGGTTCTTATCAAGAGCGGACCGGAAAATCGGGGTTGTTCGGCACGTGGCACCTCACACATGGCTAGTCTCGAATTTCCTCCTGAGACCGGCCTCATCCTGAGGTGCACCAGGAAGGCCGGGAACCCCTTCCAGACCACGCAGGGGAATCGACTCTCCTGTCGCGATCAGGAGGGGAGAAGGGGCTCAGATGAAGTGGTGCTGGGACCCTCGGTGTTCCCCTCGAGGGAACCCAGCGTGTCGGCGAACTTTTGCGGTCGCATCAAGGGTGTCAATTACCATTTCGCACTTAAGGACGGAACATGGGACTTCCCTGGAGACGCCGGGAACTTCGGTGTTCCCCTGGAGTGAGACCGGTATGTTGGGGAACTTTGGGGTCGCATCAAGGGTGCATAGTAGCATTTCGAACTTTAAGATGGAACGTGGGACTTCTCTTGAGACTCTAGCTGGCAAGGGCCTCATATTGCGATGAAGGGGGAACCACATGGTTTTTAAGACTTGAGGCTGAATTCTCGAATTACGATGGGAAATTCAGACTTCCTCTTGTGTTGACCTTGGGAAGACCAATCTTCCATTCAAATTGTGAGGGAGAGATGGAGGTTGCTCTCGAGTCACTGTAGGGCAAAATAGACCTCATCTAGGCTTGTGTCTAGGACATAATGTTCCACTCCAGGGGCGACAGGGATCTCGGGGTTGCATTCCAAACTCACCCGGGGAGTCAGGCCTCGTCTCGAGGGAAGCAAAGGACTCCACTCTCCTCTCGAGTCGCACCGGGTATTTCTTGGACCCAACTGAGTGGCCTAAAGGGAGTCAATCCTCCTGTGAAGTTTGGAGAGAGGACCAGGGATTGCTCTCCAGGTCAGGCAGGAAAAGAAGGCCCCCATCTCTCCTTGACGGGGGCATCTTGTGGTTTTTCTCGAACTGCGGCGCCACTGTGGGTTTTCTCACGAGGTACGATGGGGTACTCAGGGAGCCTCTTGTGTGGTACTAGGGAAGTCAGTTTTCCTGCTTGTGGCGAGGGGAGCGCGTCCTTGCTCTGGAGACATGGTAGGGGAATCGGGCATCAAGAGACGTTGAAAAAGGACTCTCCAAGTCTTTCTCGGGTTACTTCAGGAAACTCTGGGTTCCCTCGACTTGTGCCAGTGACCTCAGGTAGCTTCTCAGGGAGCCTCTGAGAATTCAGGGATACTGTGGTGTTGGGAGGGGCCTCTCGGGACACCACTGAGTTTGGTTCAATGGAAGAGGGCCTCTTCTCTAGTTGAGGCAGGAACCTCAGGGTTCCTCTCCATTTCTGACTCCGATCGCAGGGTCCCTGAAGAGTTGGGCCAGGAGAGTAGGGCCTCGTCTTGTGTGAAGGAATGCAACTTCACTTGCCTCTAGAGTTGTTCACGGGGTGACAGTCCACATTTGGAGCTGTGAGTGGAATCGGCGGGTTTTTCCAGACGATGCATGGGGATGTCAGTGTCCCTTCGTGTTGTGCCTTCATCCACAGGGTTGCCTTCGAAGAGATGTCCGGGCGTCAGGTTCTTATCTAGAGTGGACCGGGAATTCGGGATCTTTCAGCATGTGGCACCAACCATGAGGCTACTTTTCGAATTTCCTCATGAGACCGGCCTCATCCGGAGGTTCGCGGGGAACGTCGGGAACCCCTTGCAGACAAAGCATGGGAATCGACCCTCCTGTCGCGATCAGGAGAGGAGAAAGGCCTCAGTTGAAGTGGTGCCGGGAACTTCAGTGTCCCCTCTAGTGAGATCGGTATATAGGGGAACTTTTGGGGTCGCATCAAGGGTGCCAAGTACTGTTTTGCACTTCAAGACGGAATGTGAGACTTCTCTTGAGACGCTGTAGGGGGCAAGGGCCTCATCTTGCAATACAGGGAACCATGTGATTTTTCTCGAGTTGCGGCGGGTTTCTCAAATTACAACTGGAAATTCAGGCTTCCTCTTGTGTTGGCTCAGAAAGGCCAATCTTCCATTCGAGTTGCAAGGGAAAGCTAGGGGTTGCGCTTGAGTCACTGCAGGGCCAAAGAGACCTCATCTAGGCTTTTGTCCAGGACCTAAGGTTCCTCTCCAGGGGCGACAGGGATCCAGGGTTGCATTCCAGACTCACCCTCGTAGTCAGGCCTCATCTCGAGGGGAAGCAAAGGACACCGCTCTCCTCCTGAGTATCGACGGGTATCTCTTGGAGCCCACTGAGTGACCTAAAGGGAGTCAAGCCTCCTTTGGAGTTTGGAGAGAGGATTCGGGATTGCTCTTCAGGTCATGCAGGAAAGAAGGCCCTCATTTCACCATGACAGGGGCGTCTCGTGGGTTTTCTCGAGCTGCGGCGCCAGTGTGGGGTTTCTCACGAGGTACGATGGGGAGCTCAGGGAGCCTCTCATGTGGTGCCGGGGAAGTCAGATCTTCATGCGCGTGGTGAGGGGGAGCGCGTCATTTTTCTCCAGGCATGGTAGAGGAATCGGGCATCAAGACGCGTGAAGAAGGACTCTCAAGGTTTTTCTCAGGTTATGGCAGGAAACCCTGGGTTCCCTCGACTTATGCCCGTGACCTCAGGGAGCTTCTCAGGGTGCCTCTGAGAAGTCAGGGATACTGTGCAGTTGGGAGGGGCCGCTCCGAACTCCACTGGGTTTGGTGCAGTAGAAGAGGGCCTTATCTCGAGTTGAGGCAGGAACCTCAGGGTTCCTCTCCATTTCTGAATCGGATCTCAGTGTCCATGCAGAGTTGGGACAGGAGAGTCAGGCCTCGTCTTGTGTGGAGGAATTGAACTCCTCTTGCCTCTCGAGTTGTTCATGGGGTGACAAGCCACTTGTCGATCTGTATGTGGAACTTGCGGGCTTTTCCAACGATACACGAGGGTGTCAGACCCCTTCGTTTTGTGCCTTCATCCACAGGATTGCCTTCGAAGAGGTGTCCTAGCATTGGGTTCTTATCAAGAGCAGACACGGAAATCGGGGTCTTTCGGCGTGTGGCACCAACCACAAGGCTACGTCTCGAATTTCCTCGTGAGACCGGCCTCATCCTGAGGTGCGCCGGGAAGGTCCGGAACCCCTTCCAGACAAAGCAGGGTAATCGACCCTCCCGTCGCGATCAGGAGGGGATAAGGGGCTCAGAACAAGCGGTGCACCGAACCTTGGTGTTCCCCTCGAGTGAGACCAGGGTGTCGGGGAACTTTTGTGGTAACATCAAGGTTGCCAATTATCATTTTAAACTTCAAGATGGAACGTGGGGCTTCTCCTGAGACGCTGTAGCTGGCAAGGGCCTCATCTAGCGATGACGGGGGAACCACGTGGTTTTTCTCGAGTTGCGGCGGGATTTTCGAATTACGACGGGGAATTCAGGCTTCCCCTTGTGTTGTCCCAGGGAAGTCCATTCTTCCATTCGAGGTGTGAGGGAGAGCAGGGGATTGCTCTCGAGTCACTTCAGGGCAAATGAGACCTCATCTATGCTTGTGTCTAGGACCTAATGTTCCTCTCCAGGGGCGGCAGGGATCTCGGGGTTGCATTCCAGACTCACCTGAGGAGTCAGGCCTGGTATATAGGGGAAGCAAAGAATTCCGCTCTCCTCTCGAGTCCCAACGGGTATCTCTTGAGCCCACAGAGTGGCCTAAAGGGAGTCAGGCCTCCTGTGGAGTTTGAAGAGAGGCCTCGAGATGCTCTCCAGGCCATGCAGGAAAAGAAGGCCTTCATCTCGCGACGACGGAGGCGTCTCGTGGGTTTTCTCGAGCTGGGGAGCCAGTGTGGGATTTCTCACGAGGTATGACGGGGAGCTCAGGGAGCCTCTCGTGTGGCGCCAGGGAAGTCAAGTCTCCATGCGAGTGGCGAGGGGGAACGCGTCATTGCTCTTGAGTCATGGTAGGGGAATCGGGATTCAAGACGCATTGAAGGAGGATTTTCGAGGTCTTTCTCGGGTTGCGTCAGGAAACCCTGTGTTCCCTCGACTTGTGCCGGTGACCTCAGGGAGCTTCTAAGGGTGCCTCTGAGAAGTCGGGATACTGTGGATTTGGGAGGGGCCTCTCGGGCCTCCACTGTTTTTGGTGTAATGGAAGAGGGCCTCATCTCGAGTGGAGTCAGGAACCTCAGGGTTCCTCTCCATTTCGGACTCCGATCGCAGGGTCCCTTCAGAGTTGGGACCGGAGAGTCAGGCCTCGTCTTGAGTGGAGGAATGGAACTCTGCTTGCCTCTCGTGTTGTTCATGGGATGACAGGCCTCTTGTTGAGCTGTGTGTGGAACCTGCGGCTTTTACCGAATGATGCACGGGAGTGTCAGTGACCCTTCGTTTTGTGCCTTCGTCCACAGGGTTGCCTTCGAAGAGGTGTCCGGGCATCGGGTTCTTCTCAAGACTGGGCCGGGAAATCGGGGTATTTCGGCATGTGACACCACCCACGACGCTATGTCTCGAATTTCCTCGTGAGACCGGCCTCATCCTGAGGTGCGCCGGGAATGTGGGGAACCCCTTCCAAACAAAGCAGGGGAATAGACCCTCCTGTCGCAAACAGGAGGGGAGAAGGTGCTCAGATGAAGTGGTGCGGGAACCTCGGTGTTCCTGTCGAGTGAGACCGGTGTGTCCGGGAACATTTGGTGTCGCATCAAGGGTGCAAAGTACCATTTCACACTTCAAGACGGAACGTGGTTCTTTTCTTGAGACGCCATAGCAGGCAAGGGCCTCATCTTGGGATGACGTTGGAAACACGTGGTTTTTCTCGAGTTGCGGCGGGATTCTCGAGTTACGAAGGGGATTTCTGGCTTCCTCTTGTGTTGGCCCAGGAAGTCCAATCTTCCATTCAACTTGTCAGAGAGAGCTGTGGGTTGCTCTCGAGTCACTTCAGGGCAAAGAGTCCTCATCTAGGCTTGGGTCCAGGACGTAGTATTGCTCTCCAGGGGCAACAGGGATATCGGGGTCGCATTCCAGTCTCACCCGGTGGGTCACGCCTCATCTCGAGTGGAAGCAAAGGACTCCACTATCCTCTCGAGTCACGACATGTAACTCTTGGAGCCCAATGAGTGGCCTAAAGGGAGTCAAGCGTCGTGTGTAGCTTGGACAGAAGGTTCACGCTTGATCTGCATACCATGCAGTTAAAGATGGCCCTCCTCTCGTGATGACGGGAGCGTCTCATGGGTTTTCTCGAGCTGCGGCGCCAGTGTGGGGTTTCTCACGAGATATGATGGGGAGCTCAGGGAGCCTCTCGTGCGGCGCCAGAGAAGTCAGGCCTCCATGAGTGTGGCCAGGCAGATCGCGTCATTGCTCTGGAGTCATGGGAGGGACTAGGGCCTCAAGACGCATTTAAGAAGGACTCTCGAGGTCTTTCTTGGGTTGGGGTGGGAAACACTCGTTTCCCTCGACCTCTACCGGGGACCTTAGTGAACTTCCCAGGTGCCTCTGAGAGGTGAGGGATACTGAGGAATTAGAGGGGACTCTCGGGACTCCACTAGGTTTGACGAAATGAAAGAGGGCCTCATCTCGATTGGAGGCAGGAACCTCAGCTTCCTCTCCATTTCTGACTCCGACCGCAGGGTCCCTGCAGGGTTGGGACAGGAGAGTCAGGCCTCATCTTGTCTGAGTAATGGAACTCTGCTTGCCTCTCGAGTCGTTCAGTGGGTCTCAGGCCCCTTGTCGAGCTGTGTGTGGAACCTGCGGGTGTTTCCAGAAGATGCACGGGGGTGTCATTGCCCCTTCATTTTGTGCCTTCCCCCACAGGGTTGCCTTCAAAGAGGTGTCCGGGTATCGGGTTCATTTCAAGAGTGGACGGGGAAATCGGGGTCGTTCGGCATGTGGCACAACACACGTGGCTCATCTCGAATTTCCTCGTGAGACCAGCATCATCCTGAGGTGCGCCGGGAAGGCCGGGAACACCTTCCACACAAAGCACGGGAATCGAATCTCCTGTCGCGATCAGGAGGGGAGATGGGGCTCAGATGAAGTGGGGCCGGGAATCTAGGTGTTCCACTCGAGGGAACCCGGCGTTTCAGGGAACTTTAGGGGTCGCATCAAGGGAGCCAAGTACCGTTTCCCACTTCAGGACGGAACATGGGACTTCCCTGGAGACGCTGTAGCGGGCAAGGGCCTCATCCTGTGAAGACGTTGGAACCACGTCATTTTTCTCGAGTTGCGTCTGGATTCTCGAAAACGACGGGGATTACAGGCTTCCTCTTGGGTTGGCCCTGGGAAGCCCAATCTTCCCCTGGAGTTGCGAGGGAAAGCTGGGGGTTCTGCTTGAGTCACTACAGGGCCAAAGAGACCTCATCGAGGCATGTGTCCAGGACCTAATATTCCTCTCAAGGGAAGACAGGGATCTCGGGTTTGCATTCCAGACTCCCCCGGGGAGTCAGGCCTCGCCTCGAGGGGAAGCAGAGGACTCCGCTTTCCTCTCAATTCGCGACACCTATCTCTTGGAGCCCAATGAGCGGACTCAAGGGTGTCGAGCCTCCTCTTCAGTTTGGAGAGAGGACTCGGGATTGCTCTCCAGGCCAGGCAGGAAAAGAAGGCCCTCAGCTCGCGATGACGGGGGCGTCTCATGGGTTTCCTCAGGCTGCAGCGCCCGTGGGGGTTTTCTCACGAGGCATGACGAGGACCTCAGGGAGCCTCTCGTGCGGTGCCAGGGAATTCATGTCTCCATGCGCACGGTGAGGGGGAGCTGGTCATCACTCTCGAGTCATGGGAAGCGACTAGGGCCTCAAGACGCGTTGAAGAAGGACTCTCGAGGTCTTTCTCGGGTGGCGGCGGGAAACCCTCGTTTCCCTCGACTTCTGCAGGAGACTATAGGGAACTTCCCAGGGTGCCTCTGAGAGGTGAGGGATGCTGTGGAGTTGGCGGGGCCTCTCGGGACTCTGCTGGGTTCGGCGCAATGGAAGAGGGCCTCATCTCGAGGGGAGGCAGGAACCTCAGGCTTCCTCTCCGATTCTGACTCCGACTGCACGGTCCCTGCAGTGTTGGGACAGGAGAGTCATGCCTCGTCTTGTCTGAGGAATGGAATTCTGGTTGCCTCTCGAGTTGTTCCGGGAGTCTCAGGCCCCTTGTCGAGCTGTGTGTAGACCCTGCGGGGTTTTCCGGATGATGCACGGGGGTGTCAGTGCCCCTTCGTGTTGTGCCTTCACTCACAGGGTTGCCTTCGAAGAGGTGTCCGGGCATCAGGTTCTTATCAAGAGCGGACCGGAAAATCGGGGTTGTTCGGCACGTGGCACCTCACACATGGCTAGTCTCGAATTTCCTCCTGAGACCGGCCTCATCCTGAGGTGCACCAGGAAGGCCGGGAACCCCTTCCAGACCACGCAGGGGAATCGACTCTCCTGTCGCGATCAGGAGGGGAGAAGGGGCTCAGATGAAGTGGTGCTGGGACCCTCGGTGTTCCCCTCGAGGGAACCCAGCGTGTCGGCGAACTTTTGCGGTCGCATCAAGGGTGTCAATTACCATTTCGCACTTAAGGACGGAACATGGGACTTCCCTGGAGACGCCGGGAACTTCGGTGTTCCCCTGGAGTGAGACCGGTATGTTGGGGAACTTTGGGGTCGCATCAAGGGTGCATAGTAGCATTTCGAACTTTAAGATGGAACGTGGGACTTCTCTTGAGACTCTAGCTGGCAAGGGCCTCATATTGCGATGAAGGGGGAACCACATGGTTTTTAAGACTTGAGGCTGAATTCTCGAATTACGATGGGAAATTCAGACTTCCTCTTGTGTTGACCTTGGGAAGACCAATCTTCCATTCAAATTGTGAGGGAGAGATGGAGGTTGCTCTCGAGTCACTGTAGGGCAAAATAGACCTCATCTAGGCTTGTGTCTAGGAAATAATGTTCCACTCCAGGGGCGACAGGGATCTCGGGGTTGCATTCCAAACTCACCCGGGGAGTCAGGCCTCGTCTCGAGGGAAGCAAAGGACTCCGCTCTCCTCTCGAGTCGCACCGGGTATTTCTTGGACCCAACTGAGTGGCCTAAAGGGAGTCAATCCTCCTGTGAAGTTTGGAGAGAGGACCAGGGATTGCTCTCCAGGTCAGGCAGGAAAAGAAGGCCCCCATCTCTCCTTGACGGGGGCATCTTGTGGTTTTTCTCGAACTGCGGCGCCACTGTGGGTTTTCTCACGAGGTACGATGGGGTACTCAGGGAGCCTCTTGTGTGGTACTAGGGAAGTCAGTTTTCCTGCTTGTGGCGAGGGGAGCGCGTCCTTGCTCTGGAGACATGGTAGGGGAATCGGGCATCAAGAGACGTTGAAAAAGGACTCTCCAAGTCTTTCTCGGGTTACTTCAGGAAACTCTGGGTTCCCTCGACTTGTGCCAGTGACCTCAGGTAGCTTCTCAGGGAGCCTCTGAGAATTCAGGGATACTGTGGTGTTGGGAGGGGCCTCTCGGGACACCACTGAGTTTGGTTCAATGGAAGAGGGCCTCTTCTCTAGTTGAGGCAGGAACCTCAGGGTTCCTCTCCATTTCTGACTCCGATCGCAGGGTCCCTGAAGAGTTGGGCCAGGAGAGTAGGGCCTCGTCTTGTGTGAAGGAATGCAACTTCACTTGCCTCTAGAGTTGTTCACGGGGTGACAGTCCACATTTGGAGCTGTGAGTGGAATCGGCGGGTTTTTCCAGACGATGCATGGGGATGTCAGTGTCCCTTCGTGTTGTGCCTTCATCCACAGGGTTGCCTTCGAAGAGATGTCCGGGCGTCAGGTTCTTATCTAGAGTGGACCGGGAATTCGGGATCTTTCAGCATGTGGCACCAACCATGAGGCTACTTTTCGAATTTCCTCATGAGACCGGCCTCATCCGGAGGTTCGCGGGGAACGTCGGGAACCCCTTGCAGACAAAGCATGGGAATCGACCCTCCTGTCGCGATCAGGAGAGGAGAAAGGCCTCAGTTGAAGTGGTGCCGGGAACTTCAGTGTCCCCTCTAGTGAGATCGGTATATAGGGGAACTTTTGGGGTCGCATCAAGGGTGCCAAGTACTGTTTTGCACTTCAAGACGGAATGTGAGACTTCTCTTGAGACGCTGTAGGGGGCAAGGGCCTCATCTTGCAATACAGGGAACCATGTGATTTTTCTCGAGTTGCGGCGGGTTTCTCAAATTACAACTGGAAATTCAGGCTTCCTCTTGTGTTGGCTCAGAAAGGCCAATCTTCCATTCGAGTTGCAAGGGAAAGCTAGGGGTTGCGCTTGAGTCACTGCAGGGCCAAAGAGACCTCATCTAGGCTTTTGTCCAGGACCTAAGGTTCCTCTCCAGGGGCGACAGGGATCCAGGGTTGCATTCCAGACTCACCCTCGTAGTCAGGCCTCATCTCGAGGGGAAGCAAAGGACACCGCTCTCCTCCTGAGTATCGACGGGTATCTCTTGGAGCCCACTGAGTGACCTAAAGGGAGTCAAGCCTCCTTTGGAGTTTGGAGAGAGGATTCGGGATTGCTCTTCAGGTCATGCAGGAAAGAAGGCCCTCATTTCACCATGACAGGGGCGTCTCGTGGGTTTTCTCGAGCTGCGGCGCCAGTGTGGGGTTTCTCACGAGGTACGATGGGGAGCTCAGGGAGCCTCTCATGTGGTGCCGGGGAAGTCAGATCTTCATGCGCGTGGTGAGGGGGAGCGCGTCATTTTTCTCCAGGCATGGTAGAGGAATCGGGCATCAAGACGCGTGAAGAAGGACTCTCAAGGTTTTTCTCAGGTTATGGCAGGAAACCCTGGGTTCCCTCGACTTATGCCCGTGACCTCAGGGAGCTTCTCAGGGTGCCTCTGAGAAGTCAGGGATACTGTGCAGTTGGGAGGGGCCGCTCCGAACTCCACTGGGTTTGGTGCAGTAGAAGAGGGCCTTATCTCGAGTTGAGGCAGGAACCTCAGGGTTCCTCTCCATTTCTGAATCGGATCTCAGTGTCCATGCAGAGTTGGGACAGGAGAGTCAGGCCTCGTCTTGTGTGGAGGAATTGAACTCCTCTTGCCTCTCGAGTTGTTCATGGGGTGACAAGCCACTTGTCGATCTGTATGTGGAACTTGCGGGCTTTTCCAACGATACACGAGGGTGTCAGACCCCTTCGTTTTGTGCCTTCATCCACAGGATTGCCTTCGAAGAGGTGTCCTAGCATTGGGTTCTTATCAAGAGCAGACACGGAAATCGGGGTCTTTCGGCGTGTGGCACCAACCACAAGGCTACGTCCCGAATTTCCTCGTGAGACCGGCCTCATCCTGAGGTGCGCCGGGAAGGTCCGGAACCCCTTCCAGACAAAGCAGGGTAATCGACCCTCCCGTCGCGATCAGGAGGGGATAAGGGGCTCAGAACAAGCGGTGCACCGAACCTTGGTGTTCCCCTCGAGTGAGACCAGGGTGTCGGGGAACTTTTGTGGTAACATCAAGGTTGCCAATTATCATTTTAAACTTCAAGATGGAACGTGGGGCTTCTCCTGAGACGCTGTAGCTGGCAAGGGCCTCATCTAGCGATGACGGGGGAACCACGTGGTTTTTCTCGAGTTGCGGCGGGATTTTCGAATTACGACGGGGAATTCAGGCTTCCCCTTGTGTTGTCCCAGGGAAGTCCATTCTTCCATTCGAGGTGTGAGGGAGAGCAGGGGATTGCTCTCGAGTCACTTCAGGGCAAATGAGACCTCATCTATGCTTGTGTCTAGGACCTAATGTTCCTCTCCAGGGGCGGCAGGGATCTCGGGGTTGCATTCCAGACTCACCTGAGGAGTCAGGCCTGGTATATAGGGGAAGCAAAGAATTCCGCTCTCCTCTCGAGTCCCAACGGGTATCTCTTGAGCCCACAGAGTGGCCTAAAGGGAGTCAGGCCTCCTGTGGAGTTTGAAGAGAGGCCTCGAGATGCTCTCCAGGCCATGCAGGAAAAGAAGGCCTTCATCTCGCGACGACGGAGGCGTCTCGTGGGTTTTCTCGAGCTGGGGAGCCAGTGTGGGATTTCTCACGAGGTATGACGGGGAGCTCAGGGAGCCTCTCGTGTGGCGCCAGGGAAGTCAAGTCTCCATGCGAGTGGCGAGGGGGAACGCGTCATTGCTCTTGAGTCATGGTAGGGGAATCGGGATTCAAGACGCATTGAAGGAGGATTTTCGAGGTCTTTCTCGGGTTGCGTCAGGAAACCCTGTGTTCCCTCGACTTGTGCCGGTGACCTCAGGGAGCTTCTAAGGGTGCCTCTGAGAAGGCGGGATACTGTGGATTTGGGAGGGGCCTCTCGGGCCTCCACTGTTTTTGGTGTAATGGAAGAGGGCCTCATCTCGAGTGGAGTCAGGAACCTCAGGGTTCCTCTCCATTTCGGACTCCGATCGCAGGGTCCCTTCAGAGTTGGGACCGGAGAGTCAGGCCTCGTCTTGAGTGGAGGAATGGAACTCTGCTTGCCTCTCGTGTTGTTCATGGGATGACAGGCCTCTTGTTGAGCTGTGTGTGGAACCTGCGGCTTTTACCGAATGATGCACGGGAGTGTCAGTGGCCCTTCGTTTTGTGCCTTCGTCCACAGGGTTGCCTTCGAAGAGGTGTCCGGGCATCGGGTTCTTCTCAAGACTGGGCCGGGAAATCGGGGTATTTCGGCATGTGACACCACCCACGACGCTATGTCTCGAATTTCCTCGTGAGACCGGCCTCATCCTGAGGTGCGCCGGGAATGTGGGGAACCCCTTCCAAACAAAGCAGGGGAATAGACCCTCCTGTCGCAAACAGGAGGGGAGAAGGTGCTCAGATGAAGTGGTGCGGGAACCTCGGTGTTCCTGTCGAGTGAGACCGGTGTGTCCGGGAACATTTGGTGTCGCATCAAGGGTGCAAAGTACCGTTTCACACTTCAAGACGGAACGTGGTTCTTTTCTTGAGACGCCATAGCAGGCAAGGGCCTCATCTTGGGATGACGTTGGAAACACGTGGTTTTTCTCGAGTTGCGGCGGGATTCTCGAGTTACGAAGGGGATTTCTGGCTTCCTCTTGTGTTGGCCCAGGAAGTCCAATCTTCCATTCAACTTGTCAGAGAGAGCTGTGGGTTGCTCTCGAGTCACTTCAGGGCAAAGAGTCCTCATCTAGGCTTGGGTCCAGGACGTAGTATTGCTCTCCAGGGGCAACAGGGATATCGGGGTCGCATTCCAGTCTCACCCGGTGGGTCACGCCTCATCTCGAGTGGAAGCAAAGGACTCCACTATCCTCTCGAGTCACGACATGTAACTCTTGGAGCCCAATGAGTGGCCTAAAGGGAGTCAAGCGTCGTGTGTAGCTTGGACAGAAGGTTCACGCTTGATCTGCATACCATGCAGTTAAAGATGGCCCTCCTCTCGTGATGACGGGAGCGTCTCATGGGTTTTCTCGAGCTGCGGCGCCAGTGTGGGGTTTCTCACGAGATATGATGGGGAGCTCAGGGAGCCTCTCGTGCGGCGCCAGAGAAGTCAGGCCTCCATGAGTGTGGCCAGGCAGATCGCGTCATTGCTCTGGAGTCATGGGAGGGACTAGGGCCTCAAGACGCATTTAAGAAGGACTCTCGAGGTCTTTCTTGGGTTGGGGTGGGAAACACTCGTTTCCCTCGACCTCTACCGGGGACCTTAGTGAACTTCCCAGGTGCCTCTGAGAGGTGAGGGATACTGAGGAATTAGAGGGGACTCTCGGGACTCCACTAGGTTTGACGAAATGAAAGAGGGCCTCATCTCGATTGGAGGCAGGAACCTCAGCTTCCTCTCCATTTCTGACTCCGACCGCAGGGTCCCTGCAGGGTTGGGACAGGAGAGTCAGGCCTCATCTTGTCTGAGTAATGGAACTCTGCTTGCCTCTCGAGTCGTTCAGTGGGTCTCAGGCCCCTTGTCGAGCTGTGTGTGGAACCTGCGGGTGTTTCCAGAAGATGCACGGGGGTGTCATTGCCCCTTCATTTTGTGCCTTCCCCCACAGGGTTGCCTTCAAAGAGGTGTCCGGGTATCGGGTTCATTTCAAGAGTGGACGGGGAAATCGGGGTCGTTCGGCATGTGGCACAACACACGTGGCTCATCTCGAATTTCCTCGTGAGACCAGCATCATCCTGAGGTGCGCCGGGAAGGCCGGGAACACCTTCCACACAAAGCACGGGAATCGAATCTCCTGTCGCGATCAGGAGGGGAGATGGGGCTCAGATGAAGTGGGGCCGGGAATCTAGGTGTTCCACTCGAGGGAACCCGGCGTTTCAGGGAACTTTAGGGGTCGCATCAAGGGAGCCAAGTACCGTTTCCCACTTCAGGATGGAACATGGGACTTCCCTGGAGACGCTGTAGCGGGCAAGGGCCTCATCCTGTGAAGACGTTGGAACCACGTCATTTTTCTCGAGTTGCGTCTGGATTCTCGAAAACGACGGGGATTACAGGCTTCCTCTTGGGTTGGCCCTGGGAAGCCCAATCTTCCCCTGGAGTTGCGAGGGAAAGCTGGGGGTTCTGCTTGAGTCACTACAGGGCCAAAGAGACCTCATCGAGGCATGTGTCCAGGACCTAATATTCCTCTCAAGGGAAGACAGGGATCTCGGGTTTGCATTCCAGACTCCCCCGGGGAGTCAGGCCTCGCCTCGAGGGGAAGCAGAGGACTCCGCTTTCCTCTCAATTCGCGACACCTATCTCTTGGAGCCCAATGAGCGGACTCAAGGGTGTCGAGCCTCCTCTTCAGTTTGGAGAGAGGACTCGGGATTGCTCTCCAGGCCAGGCAGGAAAAGAAGGCCCTCAGCTCGCGATGACGGGGGCGTCTCATGGGTTTCCTCAGGCTGCAGCGCCCGTGGGGGTTTTCTCACGAGGCATGACGAGGACCTCAGGGAGCCTCTCGTGTGGTGCCAGGGAATTCATGTCTCCATGCGCACGGTGAGGGGGAGCTGGTCATCACTCTCGAGTCATGGGAAGCGACTAGGGCCTCAAGACGCGTTGAAGAAGGACTCTCGAGGTCTTTCTCGGGTGGCGGCGGGAAACCCTCGTTTCCCTCGACTTCTGCAGGAGACTATAGGGAACTTCCCAGGGTGCCTCTGAGAGGTGAGGGATGCTGTGGAGTTGGCGGGGCCTCTCGGGACTCTGCTGGGTTCGGCGCAATGGAAGAGGGCCTCATCTCGAGGGGAGGCAGGAACCTCAGGCTTCCTCTCCGATTCTGACTCCGACTGCACGGTCCCTGCAGTGTTGGGACAGGAGAGTCATGCCTCGTCTTGTCTGAGGAATGGAATTCTGGTTGCCTCTCGAGTTGTTCCGGGAGTCTCAGGCCCCTTGTCGAGCTGTGTGTAGACCCTGCGGGGTTTTCCGGATGATGCACGGGGGTGTCAGTGCCCCTTCGTGTTGTGCCTTCACTCACAGGGTTGCCTTCGAAGAGGTGTCCGGGCATCAGGTTCTTATCAAGAGCGGACCGGAAAATCGGGGTTGTTCGGCACGTGGCACCTCACACATGGCTAGTCTCGAATTTCCTCCTGAGACCGGCCTCATCCTGAGGTGCACCAGGAAGGCCGGGAACCCCTTCCAGACCACGCAGGGGAATCGACTCTCCTGTCGCGATCAGGAGGGGAGAAGGGGCTCAGATGAAGTGGTGCTGGGACCCTCGGTGTTCCCCTCGAGGGAACCCAGCGTGTCGGCGAACTTTTGCGGTCGCATCAAGGGTGTCAATTACCATTTCGCACTTAAGGACGGAACATGGGACTTCCCTGGAGACGCCGGGAACTTCGGTGTTCCCCTGGAGTGAGACCGGTATGTTGGGGAACTTTGGGGTCGCATCAAGGGTGCATAGTAGCATTTCGAACTTTAAGATGGAACGTGGGACTTCTCTTGAGACTCTAGCTGGCAAGGGCCTCATATTGCGATGAAGGGGGAACCACATGGTTTTTAAGACTTGAGGCTGAATTCTCGAATTACGATGGGAAATTCAGACTTCCTCTTGTGTTGACCTTGGGAAGACCAATCTTCCATTCAAATTGTGAGGGAGAGATGGAGGTTGCTCTCGAGTCACTGTAGGGCAAAATAGACCTCATCTAGGCTTGTGTCTAGGACATAATGTTCCACTCCAGGGGCGACAGGGATCTCGGGGTTGCATTCCAAACTCACCCGGGGAGTCAGGCCTCGTCTCGAGGGAAGCAAAGGACTCCGCTCTCCTCTCGAGTCGCACCGGGTATTTCTTGGACCCAACTGAGTGGCCTAAAGGGAGTCAATCCTCCTGTGAAGTTTGGAGAGAGGACCAGGGATTGCTCTCCAGGTCAGGCAGGAAAAGAAGGCCCCCATCTCTCCTTGACGGGGGCATCTTGTGGTTTTTCTCGAACTGCGGCGCCACTGTGGGTTTTCTCACGAGGTACGATGGGGTACTCAGGGAGCCTCTTGTGTGGTACTAGGGAAGTCAGTTTTCCTGCTTGTGGCGAGGGGAGCGCGTCCTTGCTCTGGAGACATGGTAGGGGAATCGGGCATCAAGAGACGTTGAAAAAGGACTCTCCAAGTCTTTCTCGGGTTACTTCAGGAAACTCTGGGTTCCCTCGACTTGTGCCAGTGACCTCAGGTAGCTTCTCAGGGAGCCTCTGAGAATTCAGGGATACTGTGGTGTTGGGAGGGGCCTCTCGGGACACCACTGAGTTTGGTTCAATGGAAGAGGGCCTCTTCTCTAGTTGAGGCAGGAACCTCAGGGTTCCTCTCCATTTCTGACTCCGATCGCAGGGTCCCTGAAGAGTTGGGCCAGGAGAGTAGGGCCTCGTCTTGTGTGAAGGAATGCAACTTCACTTGCCTCTAGAGTTGTTCACGGGGTGACAGTCCACATTTGGAGCTGTGAGTGGAATCGGCGGGTTTTTCCAGACGATGCATGGGGATGTCAGTGTCCCTTCGTGTTGTGCCTTCATCCACAGGGTTGCCTTCGAAGAGATGTCCGGGCGTCAGGTTCTTATCTAGAGTGGACCGGGAATTCGGGATCTTTCAGCATGTGGCACCAACCATGAGGCTACTTTTCGAATTTCCTCATGAGACCGGCCTCATCCGGAGGTTCGCGGGGAACGTCGGGAACCCCTTGCAGACAAAGCATGGGAATCGACCCTCCTGTCGCGATCAGGAGAGGAGAAAGGCCTCAGTTGAAGTGGTGCCGGGAACTTCAGTGTCCCCTCTAGTGAGATCGGTATATAGGGGAACTTTTGGGGTCGCATCAAGGGTGCCAAGTACTGTTTTGCACTTCAAGACGGAATGTGAGACTTCTCTTGAGACGCTGTAGGGGGCAAGGGCCTCATCTTGCAATACAGGGAACCATGTGATTTTTCTCGAGTTGCGGCGGGTTTCTCAAATTACAACTGGAAATTCAGGCTTCCTCTTGTGTTGGCTCAGAAAGGCCAATCTTCCATTCGAGTTGCAAGGGAAAGCTAGGGGTTGCGCTTGAGTCACTGCAGGGCCAAAGAGACCTCATCTAGGCTTTTGTCCAGGACCTAAGGTTCCTCTCCAGGGGCGACAGGGATCCAGGGTTGCATTCCAGACTCACCCTCGTAGTCAGGCCTCATCTCGAGGGGAAGCAAAGGACACCGCTCTCCTCCTGAGTATCGACGGGTATCTCTTGGAGCCCACTGAGTGACCTAAAGGGAGTCAAGCCTCCTTTGGAGTTTGGAGAGAGGATTCGGGATTGCTCTTCAGGTCATGCAGGAAAGAAGGCCCTCATTTCACCATGACAGGGGCGTCTCGTGGGTTTTCTCGAGCTGCGGCGCCAGTGTGGGGTTTCTCACGAGGTACGATGGGGAGCTCAGGGAGCCTCTCATGTGGTGCCGGGGAAGTCAGATCTTCATGCGCGTGGTGAGGGGGAGCGCGTCATTTTTCTCCAGGCATGGTAGAGGAATCGGGCATCAAGACGCGTGAAGAAGGACTCTCAAGGTTTTTCTCAGGTTATGGCAGGAAACCCTGGGTTCCCTCGACTTATGCCCGTGACCTCAGGGAGCTTCTCAGGGTGCCTCTGAGAAGTCAGGGATACTGTGCAGTTGGGAGGGGCCGCTCCGAACTCCACTGGGTTTGGTGCAGTAGAAGAGGGCCTTATCTCGAGTTGAGGCAGGAACCTCAGGGTTCCTCTCCATTTCTGAATCGGATCTCAGTGTCCATGCAGAGTTGGGACAGGAGAGTCAGGCCTCGTCTTGTGTGGAGGAATTGAACTCCTCTTGCCTCTCGAGTTGTTCATGGGGTGACAAGCCACTTGTCGATCTGTATGTGGAACTTGCGGGCTTTTCCAACGATACACGAGGGTGTCAGACCCCTTCGTTTTGTGCCTTCATCCACAGGATTGCCTTCGAAGAGGTGTCCTAGCATTGGGTTCTTATCAAGAGCAGACACGGAAATCGGGGTCTTTCGGCGTGTGGCACCAACCACAAGGCTACGTCCCGAATTTCCTCGTGAGACCGGCCTCATCCTGAGGTGCGCCGGGAAGGTCCGGAACCCCTTCCAGACAAAGCAGGGTAATCGACCCTCCCGTCGCGATCAGGAGGGGATAAGGGGCTCAGAACAAGCGGTGCACCGAACCTTGGTGTTCCCCTCGAGTGAGACCAGGGTGTCGGGGAACTTTTGTGGTAACATCAAGGTTGCCAATTATCATTTTAAACTTCAAGATGGAACGTGGGGCTTCTCCTGAGACGCTGTAGCTGGCAAGGGCCTCATCTAGCGATGACGGGGGAACCACGTGGTTTTTCTCGAGTTGCGGCGGGATTTTCGAATTACGACGGGGAATTCAGGCTTCCCCTTGTGTTGTCCCAGGGAAGTCCATTCTTCCATTCGAGGTGTGAGGGAGAGCAGGGGATTGCTCTCGAGTCACTTCAGGGCAAATGAGACCTCATCTATGCTTGTGTCTAGGACCTAATGTTCCTCTCCAGGGGCGGCAGGGATCTCGGGGTTGCATTCCAGACTCACCTGAGGAGTCAGGCCTGGTATATAGGGGAAGCAAAGAATTCCGCTCTCCTCTCGAGTCCCAACGGGTATCTCTTGAGCCCACAGAGTGGCCTAAAGGGAGTCAGGCCTCCTGTGGAGTTTGAAGAGAGGCCTCGAGATGCTCTCCAGGCCATGCAGGAAAAGAAGGCCTTCATCTCGCGACGACGGAGGCGTCTCGTGGGTTTTCTCGAGCTGGGGAGCCAGTGTGGGATTTCTCACGAGGTATGACGGGGAGCTCAGGGAGCCTCTCGTGTGGCGCCAGGGAAGTCAAGTCTCCATGCGAGTGGCGAGGGGGAACGCGTCATTGCTCTTGAGTCATGGTAGGGGAATCGGGATTCAAGACGCATTGAAGGAGGATTTTCGAGGTCTTTCTCGGGTTGCGTCAGGAAACCCTGTGTTCCCTCGACTTGTGCCGGTGACCTCAGGGAGCTTCTAAGGGTGCCTCTGAGAAGTCGGGATACTGTGGATTTGGGAGGGGCCTCTCGGGCCTCCACTGTTTTTGGTGTAATGGAAGAGGGCCTCATCTCGAGTGGAGTCAGGAACCTCAGGGTTCCTCTCCATTTCGGACTCCGATCGCAGGGTCCCTTCAGAGTTGGGACCGGAGAGTCAGGCCTCGTCTTGAGTGGAGGAATGGAACTCTGCTTGCCTCTCGTGTTGATCATGGGATGACAGGCCTCTTGTTGAGCTGTGTGTGGAACCTGCGGCTTTTACCGAATGATGCACGGGAGTGTCAGTGGCCCTTCGTTTTGTGCCTTCGTCCACAGGGTTGCCTTCGAAGAGGTGTCCGGGCATCGGGTTCTTCTCAAGACTGGGCCGGGAAATCGGGGTATTTCGGCATGTGACACCACCCACGACGCTATGTCTCGAATTTCCTCGTGAGACCGGCCTCATCCTGAGGTGCGCCGGGAATGTGGGGAACCCCTTCCAAACAAAGCAGGGGAATAGACCCTCCTGTCGCAAACAGGAGGGGAGAAGGTGCTCAGATGAAGTGGTGCGGGAACCTCGGTGTTCCTGTCGAGTGAGACCGGTGTGTCCGGGAACATTTGGTGTCGCATCAAGGGTGCAAAGTACCGTTTCACACTTCAAGACGGAACGTGGTTCTTTTCTTGAGACGCCATAGCAGGCAAGGGCCTCATCTTGGGATGACGTTGGAAACACGTGGTTTTTCTCGAGTTGCGGCGGGATTCTCGAGTTACGAAGGGGATTTCTGGCTTCCTCTTGTGTTGGCCCAGGAAGTCCAATCTTCCATTCAACTTGTCAGAGAGAGCTGTGGGTTGCTCTCGAGTCACTTCAGGGCAAAGAGTCCTCATCTAGGCTTGGGTCCAGGACGTAGTATTGCTCTCCAGGGGCAACAGGGATATCGGGGTCGCATTCCAGTCTCACCCGGTGGGTCACGCCTCATCTCGAGTGGAAGCAAAGGACTCCACTATCCTCTCGAGTCACGACATGTAACTCTTGGAGCCCAATGAGTGGCCTAAAGGGAGTCAAGCGTCGTGTGTAGCTTGGACAGAAGGTTCACGCTTGATCTGCATACCATGCAGTTAAAGATGGCCCTCCTCTCGTGATGACGGGAGCGTCTCATGGGTTTTCTCGAGCTGCGGCGCCAGTGTGGGGTTTCTCACGAGATATGATGGGGAGCTCAGGGAGCCTCTCGTGCGGCGCCAGAGAAGTCAGGCCTCCATGAGTGTGGCCAGGCAGATCGCGTCATTGCTCTGGAGTCATTGGAGGGACTAGGGCCTCAAGACGCATTTAAGAAGGACTCTCGAGGTCTTTCTTGGGTTGGGGTGGGAAACACTCGTTTCCCTCGACCTCTACCGGGGACCTTAGTGAACTTCCCAGGTGCCTCTGAGAGGTGAGGGATACTGAGGAATTAGAGGGGACTCTCGGGACTCCACTAGGTTTGACGAAATGAAAGAGGGCCTCATCTCGATTGGAGGCAGGAACCTCAGCTTCCTCTCCATTTCTGACTCCGACCGCAGGGTCCCTGCAGGGTTGGGACAGGAGAGTCAGGCCTCATCTTGTCTGAGTAATGGAACTCTGCTTGCCTCTCGAGTCGTTCAGTGGGTCTCAGGCCCCTTGTCGAGCTGTGTGTGGAACCTGCGGGTGTTTCCAGAAGATGCACGGGGGTGTCATTGCCCCTTCATTTTGTGCCTTCCCCCACAGGGTTGCCTTCAAAGAGGTGTCCGGGTATCGGGTTCATTTCAAGAGTGGACGGGGAAATCGGGGTCGTTCGGCATGTGGCACAACACACGTGGCTCATCTCGAATTTCCTCGTGAGACCAGCATCATCCTGAGGTGCGCCGGGAAGGCCGGGAACACCTTCCACACAAAGCACGGGAATCGAATCTCCTGTCACGATCAGGAGGGGAGATGGGGCTCAGATGAAGTGGGGCCGGGAATCTAGGTGTTCCACTCGAGGGAACCCGGCGTTTCAGGGAACTTTAGGGGTCGCATCAAGGGAGCCAAGTACCGTTTCCCACTTCAGGACGGAACATGGGACTTCCCTGGAGACGCTGTAGCGGGCAAGGGCCTCATCCTGTGAAGACGTTGGAACCACGTCATTTTTCTCGAGTTGCGTCTGGATTCTCGAAAACGACGGGGATTACAGGCTTCCTCTTGGGTTGGCCCTGGGAAGCCCAATCTTCCCCTGGAGTTGCGAGGGAAAGCTGGGGGTTCTGCTTGAGTCACTACAGGGCCAAAGAGACCTCATCGAGGCATGTGTCCAGGACCTAATATTCCTCTCAAGGGAAGACAGGGATCTCGGGTTTGCATTCCAGACTCCCCCGGGGAGTCAGGCCTCGCCTCGAGGGGAAGCAGAGGACTCCGCTTTCCTCTCAATTCGCGACACCTATCTCTTGGAGCCCAATGAGCGGACTCAAGGGTGTCGAGCCTCCTCTTCAGTTTGGAGAGAGGACTCGGGATTGCTCTCCAGGCCAGGCAGGAAAAGAAGGCCCTCAGCTCGCGATGACGGGGGCGTCTCATGGGTTTCCTCAGGCTGCAGCGCCCGTGGGGGTTTTCTCACGAGGCATGACGAGGACCTCAGGGAGCCTCTCGTGCGGTGCCAGGGAATTCATGTCTCCATGCGCATGGTGAGGGGGAGCTGGTCATCACTCTCGAGTCATGGGAAGCGACTAGGGCCTCAAGACGCGTTGAAGAAGGACTCTCGAGGTCTTTCTCGGGTGGCGGCGGGAAACCCTCGTTTCCCTCGACTTCTGCAGGAGACTATAGGGAACTTCCCAGGGTGCCTCTGAGAGGTGAGGGATGCTGTGGAGTTGGCGGGGCCTCTCGGGACTCTGCTGGGTTCGGCGCAATGGAAGAGGGCCTCATCTCGAGGGGAGGCAGGAACCTCAGGCTTCCTCTCCGATTCTGACTCCGACTGCACGGTCCCTGCAGTGTTGGGACAGGAGAGTCATGCCTCGTCTTGTCTGAGGAATGGAATTCTGGTTGCCTCTCGAGTTGTTCCGGGAGTCTCAGGCCCCTTGTCGAGCTGTGTGTAGACCCTGCGGGGTTTTCCGGATGATGCACGGGGGTGTCAGTGCCCCTTCGTGTTGTGCCTTCACTCACAGGGTTGCCTTCGAAGAGGTGTCCGGGCATCAGGTTCTTATCAAGAGCGGACCGGAAAATCGGGGTTGTTCGGCACGTGGCACCTCACACATGGCTAGTCTCGAATTTCCTCCTGAGACCGGCCTCATCCTGAGGTGCACCAGGAAGGCCGGGAACCCCTTCCAGACCACGCAGGGGAATCGACTCTCCTGTCGCGATCAGGAGGGGAGAAGGGGCTCAGATGAAGTGGTGCTGGGACCCTCGGTGTTCCCCTCGAGGGAACCCAGCGTGTCGGCGAACTTTTGCGGTCGCATCAAGGGTGTCAATTACCATTTCGCACTTAAGGACGGAACATGGGACTTCCCTGGAGACGCCGGGAACTTCGGTGTTCCCCTGGAGTGAGACCGGTATGTTGGGGAACTTTGGGTCGCATCAAGGGTGCATAGTAGCATTTCGAACTTTAAGATGGAACGTGGGACTTCTCTTGAGACTCTAGCTGGCAAGGGCCTCATATTGCGATGAAGGGGGAACCACATGGTTTTTAAGACTTGAGGCTGAATTCTCGAATTACGATGGGAAATTCAGACTTCCACTTGTGTTGACCTTGGGAAGACCAATCTTCCATTCAAATTGTGAGGGAGAGATGGAGGTTGCTCTCGAGTCACTGTAGGGCAAAATAGACCTCATCTAGGCTTGTGTCTAGGACATAATGTTCCACTCCAGGGGCGACAGGGATCTCGGGGTTGCATTCCAAACTCACCCGGGGAGTCAGGCCTCGTCTCGAGGGAAGCAAAGGACTCCGCTCTCCTCTCGAGTCGCGACGCGGGTCTCTTGGAGCCCCCTGAGCGGCCTCAAGGGAGTCCAGCCTCCTCTTCCGTTTGGAGAGAGGACCCGGGATTGCTCTCCAGGCCATGCAGGAAAAGAAGGCCCTCAGCTCGCGAGGACGGGGGCGTCTCAGGGGTTTCCTCGAGCTGCGGCGCCCGTGGGGGTTTTCTCCCGAGGCACGACGAGGATCTCAGGGAGCCTCTCGTGCGGCGCCCGGGAAGTCAGGTCTCCATGCGCGTGGCGAGGGGGAGCGCGTCCTGGCTCTCGAGTCACGGGAGGGGACTAGGGCCTCAAGACGCGTTGAAGAAGGACTCTCGAGGTCTTTCTCGGGGGGCGGCGGGAAACCCTCGTGTCCCTCGCCTTCTGCCGGGGACCTTAGGGAACTTGCCAGGGTGCCTCTGAGAGGCGAGGGATCCTGTGGAGGTGGCGGGGCCCCTCGGGACTCCGCTGGGTCTGGCGCAACGGAAGAGGGCCTCACCTCGAGGGGAGGCAGGAACCTCAGGCTTCCTCTCCGTTTCGGACTCCGACCGCAGGGTCCCTGCAGAGTAGGGACAGGAGAGTCAGGCCTCGTCTTGTCTGAGGAAGGGAACCCCGCTGGCCTCTCGAGTTGCTCAAGGGGTCTCAGGCCCCTCGTCGAGCTGTGTGTGGAACCCGCAGGTCTTTGCGGACGAAGCACGGGGGTGGCAGTGCCCCTTCGTGTTGGGCCTTCCCCCACAGGGTTGCCTTCGAAGAGGGGTCCGGGCCTCGGGTCCTTCTCAAGGGCGGACCGGGGAATCGGGGGCGTTCGGCATGTGGCCCCACCCACGTGGCTCGTCTCGAATTTCCTCGTGAGACCGGCCTCATCCTGAGGTGCGCCGGGAAGGCCGGGAACCCCTTCCAGACCACGCAGGGGAATCGCCTCTCCTGTCGCGATCAGGAGGGGAGAAGGGGCTCAGAGGAAGCGGTGCCGGGACCCTCGGTGTTCCCCTCGAGGGAACCCGGCGTGTCGGGGGACTTTTGGGGGTCGCAGGAAGGCTGTCAGGGACCGTTTCGCCCTTCAGGGCGGAACAGGGGACTTCCCTTGAGACGCCGTGGCGGGCAAGGGCCTCATCTTGCCAAGAGGTGGGAACCACGTGGTTTTTCTCGAGTTGCGGCGGGATTCTCGAGTTACGACGGGGATCTCAGCCTTCCCCTTGGGTTGGCCCTGGGAAGCCCAATCTTCCCCTCGGGCTGCGAGGGAAAGCTGGGGGTTGCGCTCGAGTCACCGCAGGGCCGAAGAGACCTCACCTAGGCGTGTGTCCGGGACCTAATATTCCTCTGCAGGGAAGGCAGGGATCTCGGGGTTGCATTCCAGGCTCCCCCGGGGAGTCAGGCCTCGTCTCGAGGGGAAGCCAAGGACTCCGCTCTCCTCTCGAGTCGCGACGCGGGTCTCTTGGAGCCCCCTGAGCGGCCTCAAGGGAGTCCAGCCTCCTCTTCCGTTTGGAGAGAGGACCCGGGATTGCTCTCCAGGCCATGCAGGAAAAGAAGGCCCTCAGCTCGCGAGGACGGGGGCGTCTCAGGGGTTTCCTCGAGCTGCGGCGCCCGTGGGGGTTTTCTCCCGAGGCACGACGAGGATCTCAGGGAGCCTCTCGTGCGGCGCCAGGGAAGTCAGGTCTCCATGCGCGTGGCGAGGGGGAGCGCGTCCTGGCTCTCGAGTCACGGGAGGGGACTAGGGCCTCGAGACGCGTTGAAGAAGGACTCTCGAGGTCTTTCTCGGGGGGCGGCGGGAAACCCTCGTGTCCCTCGCCTTCTGCCGGGGACCTTAGGGAACTTGCCAGGGTGCCTCTGAGAGGCGAGGGATCCTGTGGAGGTGGCGGGGCCCCTCGGGACTCCGCTGGGTCTGGCGCAACGGAAGAGGGCCTCACCTCGAGGGGAGGCAGGAACCTCAGGCTTCCTCTCCGTTTCGGACTCCGACCGCAGGGTCCCTGCAGAGTTGGGACAGGAGAGTCAGGCCTCGTCTTGTCTGAGCAAGGGAAACCCGCTGGCCTCTCGATTTGCTCAGGGGGTCTCAGGCCCCTCGTCGAGCTGTGTGTGGAACCCGCGGGTCTTTGCGGACGATGCACGGGGTTGGCAGTGCCCCTTCGTGTTGGGCTTTCCCCCACAGGGTTGCCTTCGAAGAGGGGTCCGGGCCTCGGGTCCTTCTCAAGGGCGGACCGGGGAATCGGGGGCGTTCGGCATGTGGCCCCACCCACGTGGCTCGTCTCGAATTTCCTCGTGAGACCGGCCTCATCCTGGGTGCACCGGGAAGGCCGGGAACCCCTTCCAGACCACGCAGGGGAATCGCCTCTCCTGTCGCGATCAGGAGGGGAGAAGGGGCTCAGAGGAAGCGGTGCCGGGACCCTCGGTGTTCCCCTCGAGGGAACCCGGCGTGTCGGGGGACTTTTGGGGGTCGCAGGAAGGCTGTCAGGAACCGTTTCGCCCTTCAGGGCGGAACAGGGGACTTCCCTTGAGACGCCGTGGCGGGCAAGGGCCTCATCTTGCCAAGAGGTGGGAACCACGTGGTTTTTCTCGAGTTGCGGCGGGATTCTCGAGTTACGACGGGGATCTCAGCCTTCCCCTTGGGTTGGCCCTGGGAAGCCCAGTCTTCCCCTCGGGTTGCGAAGGAAAGCTGGGGGTTGCGCTCGAGTCACCGCAGGGCCGAAGAGACCTCACCTAGGCGTGTGTCCGGGACCTAATATTCCTCTCCAGGGAAGGCAGGGATCTCGGGGTTGCATTCCAGGCTCCCCCGGGGAGTCAGGCCTCGTCTCGAGGGGAAGCCAAGGACTCCGCTCTCCTCTCGAGTCGCGACGCGGGTCTCTTGGAGCCCCCTGAGCGGCCTCAAGGGAGTCCAGCCTCCTCTTCCGTTTGGAGAGAGGACCCGGGATTGCTCTCCAGGCCATGCAGGAAAAGAAGGCCCTCAGCTCGCGAGGACGGGGGCGTCTCAGGGGTTTCCTCGAGCTGCGGCGCCCGTGGGGGTTTTCTCCCGAGGCACGACGAGGATCTCAGGGAGCCTCTCGTGCGGCGCCAGGGAAGTCAGGTCTCCATGCACGTGGCGAGGGGGAGCGCGTCCTGGCTCTCGAGTCACGGGAGGGGACTAGGGCCTCGAGACGCGTTGAAGAAGGACTCTCGAGGTCTTTCTCGGGGGGCGGTGGGAAACCCTCGTGTCCCTTGCCTTCTGCCGGGGACCTTAGGGAACTTGCCAGGGTGCCTCTGAGAGGCGAGGGATCCTGTGGAGGTGGCGGGGCCCCTCGGGACTCCGCTGGGTCTGGCGCAACGGAAGAGGGCCTCACCTCGAGGGGAGGCAGGAACCTCAGGCTTCCTCTCCGTTTCGGACTCCGACCGCAGGGTCCCTGCAGAGTTGGGACAGGAGAGTCAGGCCTCGTCTTGTCTGAGGAAGGGAACCCCGCTGGCCTCTCGAGTTGCTCAGGGGGTCTCAGGCCCCTCGTCGAGCTGTGTGTGGAACCCGCGGGTCTTTGCGGACGATGCACGGGGGTGGCAGTGCCCCTTCGTGTTGGGCCTTCCCCCACAGGGTTGCCTTCGAAGAGGGGTCCGGGCCTCGGGTCCTTCTCAAGGGCGGACCGGGGAATCGGGGGCGTTCGGCATGTGGCCCCACCCACGTGGCTCGTCTCGAATTTCCTCGTGAGACCGGCCTCATCCTGAGGTGCGCCGGGAAGGCCGGGAACACCTTCCAGACCACGCAGGGGAATCGCCTCTCCTGTCGCCTTCAGGAGGGGAGAAGGGGCTCAGAGGAAGCGGTGCCGGGACCCTCGGTGTTCCCCTCGAGGGAACCCGGCGTGTCGGGGGACTTTTGGGGGTCGCAGGAAGGCTGTCAGGGACCGTTTCGCCCTTCAGGGCGGAACAGGGGACTTCCCTTGAGACGCCGTGGCGGGCAAGGGCCTCATCTTGCCAAGAGGTGGGAACCACGTGGTTTTTCTCGAGTTGCGGCGGGATTCTCGAGTTACGACGGGGATCTCAGCCTTCCCCTTGGGTTGGCCCTGGGAAGCCCAATCTTCCCCTCGGGTTGCGAGGGAAAGCTGGGGGTTGCGCTCGAGTCACCGCAGGGCCGAAGAGACCTCACCTAGGCGTGTGTCCGGGACCTAATATTCCTCTGCAGGGAAGGCAGGGATCTCGGGGTTGCATTCCAGGCTCCCCCGGGGAGTCAGGCCTCGTCTCGAGGGGAAGCCAAGGACTCCGCTCTCCTCTCGAGTCGCGACGCGGGTCTCTTGGAGCCCCCTGAGCGGCCTCAAGGGAGTCCAGCCTCCTCTTCCGTTTGGAGAGAGGACCCGGGATTGCTCTCCAGGCCATGCAGGAAAAGAAGGCCCTCAGCTCGCGAGGACGGGGGCGTCTCAGGGGTTTCCTCGAGCTGCGGCGCCCGTGGGGGTTTTCTCCCGAGGCACGACGAGGATCTCAGGGAGCCTCTCGTGCGGCGCCAGGGAAGTCAGGTCTCCATGCGCGTGGCGAGGGGGAGCGCGTCCTGGCTCTCGAGTCACGGGAGGGGACTAGGGCCTCGAGACGCGTTGAAGAAGGACTCTCGAGGTCTTTCTCGGGGGGCGGCGGGAAACCCTCGTGTCCCTCGCCTTCTGCCGGGGACCTTAGGGAACTTGCCAGGGTGCCTCTGAGAGGCGAGGGATCCTGTGGAGGTGGCGGGGCCCCTCGGGACTCCGCTGGGTCTGGCGCAACGGAAGAGGGCCTCACCTCGAGGGGAGGCAGGAACCTCAGGCTTCCTCTCCGTTTCGGACTCCGCCCGCAGGGTCCCTGCAGTGTTGGGACAGGAGAGTCAGGCCTCGTCTTGTCTGAGGTAGGGAACCCCGCTGGCCTCTCGAGTTGCTCAGGGGGTCTCAGGCCCCTCGTCGAGCTGTGTGTGGAACCCGCGGGTCTTTGCGGACGATGCACGGGGGTGGCAGTGCCACTTCGTGTTGTGCCTTCACTCACATGGTTGCCTTCGAAGAGGGGTCCGTGCCTCGGGTCCTTCTCAAGAGCGGACCGGGCAATCGGGGGCGTTTGGCATGTGGCCCCACCCACGTGGCTCGTCTCGAATTTCCTCGTGAGACCGGCCTCCTCCTGAGGTGCGCCGGGAAGTCCGGGAACCCCTTCCAGACCACGCAGGGGAATCGACTCTCCTGTCGCGATCCGGAGGGGAGAAGGGGCTCAGAGGAAGCGGTGCCAGGACCCTCGGTGTTCCCCTCGTGGGAACCCGGCGTGTCGGGGAACTTTTGGGGGTCGCAGGAAGGCTGTCAGGGACCGTTTCACCCCTCAGGGCGGAACAGGGCACTTCCCTTGAGACGCCCTCGCGGGCAAGGGCCTCATCTTGCCAAGAGGTGGGAACCACGTGGTTTTTCTCGAGTTGAGGCGGGATTCTCGAGTTACGACTGGGATCTCAGCCTTCCCCTTGGGTTGGCCCTGGGAAGCCCAATCTTCCCCTTGAGTTGCGAGGGAAAGCTGGGCGTTGCGCCAGAGTCACTGCAGGGCCGAAGAGACCTCACCTAGGCGTGTGTCCGGGACATACTATTCCTCTCCAGGGAAAGCAGGGATCTCGGGGTTGCATTCCAGGCTCCCCCGGGGAGTCAGACCTCGTCTCGCGGGGAAGCCAAGGACTCCGCTCTCCTCTCGAGTCGCGAAGCGGATCTGTTGTAGCCCCCTGAGCGGCCTCAACAGAGTCCAGCCTGCTCTTCAATTTGGAGAGAGGACTCGTGATTGGTCTCCAGGCCATGCAGGAAAATAAGGCCCTCATCTCGTGATGACCGGGGTGTCTCATGTGTTTCCTCGAGCTGCCGCGGCAGTGTGGGTTTCCTTACTAGGTACGATGAGGATCTCAGGGAGCCTCTCGTGCAGTGCCAGGTTAGTCAGGTCTCCATGCGCGTGGTGAGGGGGAGCGTGTCATGGCTCTCGAGTCATGGTAGGGGAATCGCGACTCAAGACATTTTGAAGCACTCTCGAGGTCTTTCTCGAGTTGCGGCAGAAAACCCAGGGTTCCCTCAACTTGTGCCTGTGACCTCAGGGAGCTTCTCATTGTGCCTCTGAGAACTCAGGGATGCTGTGGAGTTGGTAGGGGCCTCTCGGGACTCCACTGGGTGTGGTGCAATGGAAGAGGGCCTCATCTCGAGTGGACGCAGGAACCTCAGGCTTCCTCTCCGTTTCTGACTCGGATCCCATGGTCCCTGCAGAGTAAGTACAAGAGAGTCACACCTAGTCTTTTGAGGAATGGACCTTCGTTTGCCTTTCGAGTTGTTTACAGGGTGACAGGCCACTTGTCGAAATGTCTGTGGGACCTGCGGGTTTTTCTGGATGATGCACGCGTGTGTCAGTGCCCCTTCGTCTTGTGCCTTCATCCACAGGATTTCCTTCAGAGAGGTGTGCTGGCATCGGGTTCTTTTCAAGAGTGGACCGTGAAATTGGGGTCTTTCGGCATGTGGCACCACCCACGAGGCTACGTCTCGAACTTCCTCATGAGACCGGCCTCATCCTGAGGTGCGCCCGGAAGGTCGGGAACCCCTTGCAGACAGAGAAGGGGAGTCGACCCTCCTGTCGCAATCAGGAGAGGAGAAGGGGCTCAGATGAAGTGGTGCTGGGAACCTCGGTGTTCCCTTTGAGTGAGTCTGGTATGTCGCGGAACTTTTGGGGTCGCATCAAGGGTGCCAAGTACCGTTTCGCACTTCAGGATGGAACGTGGGACTTCTCTTGAGATGCTGTAGCGGACAAAGGGCCTCATCTTGCGATGACGAGGGAAGCACGTGGTTTTTCTCGAGTTGCGGTGGGATTCTCGAGTTACGACGGGGAATTCAGGCTTCCTCTTGTGTTGGCCCAGGAAGTCTAATCTTCCATTTGAGTTGCCAGGGAGAGCTGGGGATTGGGCTCCATTCACTGAAGTGCAAACTAGACCTCATCTAGGCTTGTATCCAGGACTTAATGTTCCTCTCCATAGGCGACAGGGATTTGGGGTTGCATTCCATACTCACCCGGGGAGTCAGGCCTCATCTCGAGGAGAATCAAAGGACTCCACTCTCTTCTCGAGTCGCGACAGGTATCTCTTGGAGCCCACTGAGTGGTCTTTGCTCTGTAGGAGAGCTCTAGTGTACATAAGCCTGTACATAAGTGAACACAGACACTCTGTGTGCATGTTGCTGCGTACCCAAAATAGGGCCACAAGGAGCCTCATGCTCTCCATGCGGCGCGGAAGCTGTGCAGCCACGCAGCAGCTGAAGAATCCAACCAATTGCTCTTTTCTTACCTCTGACAGAGCTCGCATTGCTGTAGCCCTTGGCAGTTTGGAAACACTGGACCCTAACCCCTCTCAAAGTAGGCCTGGGTTCTAGTTTGAATAGAAAGTCAATAGCGGAGCCGAGGACAGGAACGCGGCAGTCATTTATCACACGCTCCTGCAGCCTGCTACTACAGGGACACTAACGCTAGAAGCTAGGAATGTCTTTGCAAGGTGCGCAAAGGACAAGGGAGAACCTCGACCCTGACTCTAGTATTTCAGTCCCCTGAGCAGATCTGAGGTTCTCCCGCTGTAGAAGCTAACCCATTCCTTTCAAATACAGGCTTCCTAACACAGGGCCAGTTGGCTGCCTGCTCTTCCACGAAGCAGGCTTCCTTAACTTGCAAACTGCGAATTCCGCTTAACAGCCTGGAGGAAAATCGCTTCTTGGAAGATTTTTTTCAGAGGCTGTATCCCCGGAGCTGGGGCCAAGCTAGGGGACCCATACTGACAAGGGAAGGCAAAACCACATCCAATGTCTTTGCTCTGGAGGACAGCTTTGGTGAGCCTAAGTCTTTCAGGAATATTTCTGGCTCCAACAGAGTCAAATTCTGTGTGTGAAGCTGCACAGCCAAAATAGGGGAACAGAGAGCCTGATTCTCTCTGTGTAGCTTTGAAGCTGTCATTCAAACAACAGCTTGAGAATCCATACAATGCTCTCCCTTACTGCTAAGAGAATTCTCATTGCTGTCGTCCTTGACAGTTTGTAGAAATCCGCACCCTAACCCTTCTCCAAGTAGGCCTGGGTCCTAGCTCGGAACAACAGGCAACGGCGGAGCTGAGGCCAGTAAGGCACAAGTGAGGTCTCACACACTCTTGCAGCCTGATCGTCCAGGAGCAGTAAGGCCTCTTTTTCCCTGCAGAAGGCTCGCTTGCCTTGCCTCCTGTGAACTGCATTTCCCAGCCTGGGCGCAAAGCTGTTCCTGGAGATTTTTTCTCAGGGGCTGTTTCCCTGGAGCTGGGTCGGACCTCGGGGGCCCAACTCACAGGGGAAGACAAAACCACATGGACCCGTCTATGCTCTGTAGGAGAGCTCTAGTGAACCTCATCTCTCAGGAACATTCTTGGCTTCTACAGAGACACCTCTGTGCATGAAGCTACACACCCAACATAGTGGCAAAGGGAGTCTGATTCTCTCCGTGGGTGCTGATGCTTTGTGGCAAAGCACCTGCTAAGAATCCATCCGCATAGGCTTCCCTCACCTTGACAGAGGTCTCATTGCTGTAGTCCTTGGCAGTTTGAAAAGAAGCAGACCCTTACCCTTCACCAAGTAGGCCCTTGTCCTTGTTTGAATGGAAAGGCAGTAGCTGAGCTGAGGCCAGTAAGGCGCCAGTCAAGTCTGACATATTCCCGATGCCTGCTCCTTCATGGAAAATAACGTTAGAATCTGGGAATGTCTTTGCAAGGCTGGCAAAGGGCAGTCAGGAACCTCGACCCTGCCTCTGGAATTTCTATCTTCTCAGCACATCTGGCGGTCTCGGTCAGGAGAAACTAACCCATTCCTTGCAAATATAGGCTTCCAAACACAGGCCGGTTGGCTGTCTCTTCTTGCCGAAGGAAGCTTGCTTATCCCACCTCCTGCGAACTCCGCTTCCCAGCCTGGGGGATAAGAGGTTCTTGGAGATCTTTTCTCAGAGGCTGTTTCCACGGAGCAGGGGCCGATCCCGGAGACCCACACGCACAGGGGAAGGGAAAACCGCATGGATAAGTCTTTGCTCTCTAGGAGTGCTCTAGTGAACCTCAGTCTATGGGGAATGTTCTTGGCTCCAACGGGGACATCTCTGTGTGGGAAGCTGCATAGCCAACATAGAGACACAGAGACCTGATTCTCTCTGTGCAGCTTTGACGCTGTCGTTCAAACAACAAATTGAGAATCCACACAATGCTCTCCCTTACCACTGAGAGAGTTATCATTGCTGTAGCCCTTCGCAGTTTCTGGAAATCGGCACACAAACACTTCTCCAAGTAGGCCTGGGTTCAAGTTCAGATGAACATGCAATAGCGGAGCTGAGGCCAGTAAGGCACCAGTCAGGTGTCACACACTCTGGCAGCCTGCTCCTCCAGGGACAGTAAGGCCTCTATTTCCCTTCAGGAGGCTCGCTTGCCTTACTTCCTGTGAACAGCGTTTCCCAGCCTGGGCGGAAAGCAGTTCCTGGAGATCTTTTCTCAGAGGCTGTTTCCCCGGAGTTGGGGCGGAACTCGGGGACCCAACTCACAGGGGAAGGCAAAACCAAGTGGACAGGTCTATGCTCTGTAGGAGATCTCTAGTGAACTGCCGGGGTCCAGCCCCAGCTGATCCAGGGTATTCGAAGCAGAGACGGCGTAGGCGAGGGTCAGGGAACAACTGCTTAATTAAACGTTAATTAAGGATATAAAGAGTAATAAAATGAGGATAGCTCAGTAGGAAAATTCAGTGGAGAAAAGAGGCTGAGTAGCTTGGTTTACGCGGGGGACCAATAAAACTTCAAGACAAGAAGCTTGCACCACTTACATAGGCCGCAGGCGTCCTTCCGTTCTCCCGAAGGAGAGGAGACACTGAGGCCTCCCCGGTCGGATCTTAGAAGCCCAGGCAAAATTAGTAAGCTTGGTGGGTTCCGCGCTCCAGATGGAGACTCAACCAGAGTGAGAGAGAGAGAGAGAGACATGGGGAGACCAGTCTTTCGAGAAACTGATCCCAATTCTTTATTTCCCATGGTCTACTTTTATACACTGAGATGTTATGCAAAAGTCACGTGGGGTCAGCAGTCCTGACTTTTATCAAAGTCAGGTGCTTCATACAAAAGTATACAGAGGTCTTAGGGGTGTTACATCATCTTCTGGCCGGGGGGCCTGCTGACAATTTACGACCCTCTCCTTGTGACAGCGGTCAGTCAACCAGGACACTTATTTCTCCAGGGGTGATTATTCTTAAAACAGACGCCACCCAAATAAAGTTACATTCCTATAGGGTGAGGGTGTAGTGGGTTTTAGTTAAGGAAAGAATTTACTTAGCCTAAGGTCTAACGTGATTTCTATCAAAGGTTAATACTTATTTCTTCTATATATTCATTAATGTGTATAAGGGCAGGGGATGTGGAGACTTAGCAGTAAACATCAGCTCAACAAATGAAAAACCCTTCACCAATATGATTTCTAATCAGCCCATTATACTTATACTAATAATTTTCTAACTTTTCTAAGGAACCTGTTTTTAGAAGGTTTAAAGCATCTCGTGCCTCTCATGGTTGGGAGGCTGTGAGCAATCACATGTGGCCGGACAAGCCTGTCAGGCAGGCTAGAGAACCTTCAGAGGAGTTTGTAGGTTAAAACACTCTTGTCACACCCAGGGGTTTTTATCAACTGGAGCTCTAGGTTAACTCCTTCTCCAAAAGAGGTGGTGGGGGACAGCCCCCCGTAAAGTCAGAGGTGTAGGTGAGAGCACAAAATAGTAAGGTAGGCAGGATCTGGTGGTGGGGGTAGATGCTCGAGGATTTCCAGAGGGACTCCTGAGGCTCGATCCCGCCTTTGCGTATGTCGAGCCTCCTTCCTCATGACCTTTGCCATGGGCGGAGTGCCTCACTCTGGCCCCCAACAGTGAACCTCCTCTCTCAGGAACATTCTTGGCTCCTATCGAGACACCTCGGTGTGTGTAGCTACACACGCAACATAGGGGCAAAGGGAGCCAGATTCTTTCCGTGGGGTGCTGATGCTTTGTGGCAAAGCACCTGCTTGAGAATCCATCAGCTTACGCTTCCCTCGCCTTGACAGGGGTCTCATTGCTGTAGCCCTTGGCAGTTTGGAAAGAAGAGGACCCTTACCTTTCATAAAGTGGGCCCTTGTCCTAGTTTGAAAGGAAAGGCAAGAGCTGAGCTGAGGCCAATAAGGCGCCAGTCAAGTCTGACATATTCCCGAAGCCTGCTCCTTCATGGAAAATAACGCTGGAATCTAGGAATGTCTCTGCAAGGCTGGCAAAGGGCAGTCAGGAGCCTGCACCCTGCCTCTGCAATTACCGATTTCTGAGCAGATCTGGAGGTCTACTTTAGGAGAATCTAACTCATTCCTTCCATATTGAGACTTCCAAAAACAGGCCGGTCGGCTGCCTCTTCGTGCCCGAAGGAGGCTTGCTTTTCCTGCCTCCTATGAACCCAGCTTCCCAGGCTCTGGGAAAAGCGGATCTTGAAGATCTTTTCTCAGGGGTTGTTTCCACGGAGCTGGGGCTAAGCCTGGAGACCCAAACTCACAGGGGAAGAAAAACCACATGGACAAGTCTTTGCTCTCTAGGAGAGCTCTAGTGAACTTCACTCTCTCACGAACATTCTTGATTCATATGGAGACACCCCTATGTGCGAAGCTGCGTACCCAACATGGGGGCACAGAGAGCCTGATTCTCTCTGTGTAGCTTTAAAGATGTCGTTCAAAAAACACCTTGAAAATCCATACAATGCTCTTCCTTACCCGTGACAGAGTTCTCATTGCTGTAGCCCTTGGCAGTTTTTAGAAATCCGCACCCAAACCCTTCTCCAAGTAGTCCTGGGTCCTAGTTCGGAGGAACATGCAATGGCAGAGCTGAGGCCAGTAAGGCACCAGTCAGGTTTCACACACTCTGGCAGCCTGATCGTCCAGGGACAGTAAGCCCTCTTTTTCCCTGCAGGAGGCTCACTTGAATTCCCTCCTGTGAGCTGCATTTCCCAGCCTGGGGGAAAAGGGGTCCCTGGAGATCTTTTCTCAGGGGCTCCTTCCCCGGAGCTGGGGAGGACCTCGAGGACCCAACTCACAGGGGAAGGCAAAAGCACATGGACAGGTCTATGCTCTGTAGGAGAGCTCTAGTGAACCTCATCTCTCAGGAACATTCTGGCCTCCTATAGAGACACCTCTCTGTATGAAGCTACACACCCTACATAGGGGCAAATGGAGCCTGATTCTCTCCGTGGGGTGCTGATGCTTTGTGGCAAAGCACGTGCTTGAGAATCCAACCACTTAGGCTTCCCTCGCCTTGACAGAGGTCCCATTGCTGTAGCCCTTGGCAGTTTAGAAAGAAGAAGACCCTTACCCTTCATAAAGTAGGCCTTTGTCCTAGTTTGAATGGAAAGGTAATAGCTGAGCTGAGGCCAATAAGGTGCTGCCAAGTCTGACATACTCCCGTAGCCTTCACCTTCATGGAAAATAACTCTAGAATCTGGGAATGTCTTTGCAAGGCTGGCAAAGGGCAGTCAGGAACCAGCACCCTGCCTCTGGAATTACCGACTTCTGAGCAGATCTGGAGGTCTTCTTTTGGAGAAGCTAACCATTCCTTCCAAAGAGAGGCTGCAAAACACAGGCTAGTTGGCTGCCTCTACTTGCCCGAAGGAGGCTTGCTTGTTCCGCTTCCTGTGAACTCCGCTTCCCGCCTGGGGGAAAAGTGGTTCTTGGAGATCTTTTTTCAGGGGCTATTTCAACGGAGTTGGAGCCGAGCCCGGAGACCCACATGCATAGAGGAAGGCAAAACCACATGGACAAGTCTTGCTCTGTAGGAGAACTCTAGTTAACCTCAGTATGTGAGGAAAGTCTTGGATTCTACGGGGATACCTCTGTGTGTGGAGCTGCCTACCCATCAAGGGGGCACACAGGGCCTGATTCTCTCTTTGCAGCTTTGAAGCTGTCGTTCAAACAACAGCTTGAGAATCCATACAATGCTCTCCCTTACCTCTGAGAGACTTCTCATTGCAGTAGCCCTTGGCAGTTTTTACAAATCCGCACCCAAACCCTTCTCCAAGTAGGCCTGGGTCCTAGTTTGGATGGCCATGCAATGGCGGAGCTGAGGTCAGTAAGGCACCAGTCAGGTGCCACACACTCTGGCAGCCTGCTCCTCCAGGGACAGTAAGGCCTATTTTTCCCTGCGGGAGGCTCGCTTGCCTTGCCTCCTGTGAACTGCGTTTCCCAGCCTGGGCAAAAAGCGGTTCCTGGAGACCTTTTCTCAGGGGCTCTATCCCCAGAGCTGGGGTGGACCTCGGGGACCCATCTCACAGGAGAAGGAAAAACCACATGGACAGGTCTATGCTCTGTAGAAGACGTTAGTGTGTCTCATCTCTTAGGAACATTCTTGGCTCGTACAGAGACACCTCTGTGTGTAAAACTACACACCGAACATAGGGGCACAGGGAGCCTGATTCTCTCTGTGGGGTTCTGATGCTTTGTGGCAAAGCATTTGTTAGAGAATCCATCCGCTTACGCTTCCCTCGCCTTGACAGAGGTCTCATTGCTGTGTCTCTTGGCACTTTGGAAAGAAGCAGACCCTTACCCTTCACCAAGTAGGCCCTGATCCTAGTTTGAAAGGAAAGGCAATAGCTGAGCTGAGGCCAGTAAGGCACCTGTCAACTCTGACATATTCCCAATGCCTGCTCCTTCATGGAAAATATTGCTAGAATCTAGGAATGTCTTTGCAAGGCTGGCAAAGGGCAGTCAGGAACCTCGACCCTGCCTCTGGAATATCTATCTTCTGAGCAGATCTGGAGGTCTCCTTCTGGAGAAGCTAACCCATTCCTTGCAAATAGAGGCTTCCAAACACAGGCCGGTTGGCTGCCTCTTCTTGCCTAAAGGAGGCTTGCTTTTCCTGCCTCCTATGATCCCTGGTTTCCAGCATGGGGGAAAAGCAGATTCTTGGAGATCTTTGCTCAGGGGTTGTTTCCACGGAGCTGGGGTTGTGCCCAGAGACCCACACATACAGGGGAAGGCGAAACCACATGTACAGGTGAGCACTCTGTAGGAGAGCTCTTGTGAGCCTCATCTCTCAGGAACATTCTTGGCTCCTGTAGAGACACCACTGTGTGTGAATCTACACACCCCACATAGGGGCAAAGGGAGCCTGATTCCCTCCGTGGGGTGCTGATGCTTGGTGGCAAAGAACCTTCCTGATAATCCATCCGCTAATGCTTCCCTCGCATTTACGGAGGTCTCATTGCTGTAGCCCTCGGCAGTTTGGAAAGAAGAAGACCATTACCCTTCATAAAGTAGGGCCTTGTCCTACTTTGAATGGAAAGGCAATAGCTGAGCTGAGGCCAATAAGGCGCCAGTCAAGTCTGACATATTCCCAAAGCCTGCTTCTTCAGGAAGGTAACTGTAGAATCTAGGAATGTCTTTGCAAGGCTGGCAAAGGACAGTCAGCACCCTGCACACTGCCTCTGGAATTACTGACTTCTGAACAGATCTGGAGGTCTCCCTTAGGGGAAGCTAACCCATTCTTCCAAGTAGAGGCTTCCAAACGCAGGCCGCTTGGCTGCCTCTTGCTCTCTGAAGGAGGCCTGCTTTTCCCGCCTCCTATGAACCCCACATCCCAGCCTCTGGGAAAAGCGGATCTTGAAGATCTTTTCTCAGGGGTTGTTTCCACGGAGCTGGGACCGAGCCTGGAGACCCAAAGGCACAGAGGAAGGCAAGACCACATGGACAAGCCTTTGCTCTTTAGTATAGCTCTAATGAACCTCACTCTGTCAGGATCTTTCTTGATTCCTACGGAGACACACCTGTGTGTGAAGCTGCGGCCACAGAGAGCCTGATTACCCCTGTGCAGCGCTGAGTCTGGGCGGCTAAACAACAGCTTGGGAATGCAGCCTGGGGCGCTTCCCTTCCCTCTGACAGAGCTGTCCTTCGGTCCCTAAGCCCTCTGCAAGTAGGCATGGATCATAGGTGCAAAGGGAAGGGAAGAGCGGATTGAGGCCAGTAAGGCACCCGCCAGTCACGTCTCCCCCACTTCCGCAGTATGTTCCTTCCCCTGCGCGAAAGCTAGAAGCTGGGAAGGGCTTGGCGAGGCTCGCCCAGGCAGAGCAGCCTCTAGGCCGGGGCTCTGCGATATCGCGCCTGGGCGCAGATCTGGAGCTCCGCCGGAGTGGAAGCTCATTCGGTCCTTCCCAATACAGGCTTGCAAGCACCCGACGGCGGCCTGACTCTATTCTCCCGTGTGCTGGGAGTGGGCTTCCAATCCAGGGCACAGAGCACTGCCTGGAGCTCTCTGCTCAGGGGCTGGTTCCCCTGCACTGGGACTGTGCTAGGGAGCCCAAAGGCACAGGGGAAGGCCCCAAACCACATGCACACGACTCTGCTCTGGAGCTGAGCTCCGGGGAAGCCCAGTCTGTAAGGCGGTTTCTGAACACAAACGGAGGAACACTCTGGCTGTGGAGCTCCCTCCCCATGACAGGGGCACTGGGACCCTGATTCCCTCCGTTCAGCGCTGAGTCTGGGCTACCAAGCAACAGCTTGGGAATGCAACCTGGGGCATTTCCCTTCCCTCAGACAGAGGTCTCCTTGCGGGAGGCTTTCGCAGTTTGCACACCCCCGTGCCCTAAGCCGTCTGCAAGGAGGCCTGGCTCCTAGGTCCAAAGGGAAGGCAAGAGCGGAGCTGAGGCCAGTCAGGAGCCAGTCATGTCGCCCACACTCCCGCAGCCTGCTCCTTTGCAGGTGCAAACGCTAGAAGCTGGGAAGGGCTTGGCGAGGCTCGCCCAGGCAGAGCAGCCTCTCGACAGGGGCTCTGTCCTATCGCACCTGGGTGCAGGTCTGCAGCTCTGCCGGTGTGGAAGCTCACTTGGTCCTTTCCAATACAGGCTTGCAAGGACCCGCCGGCAGCCTAACTCATCTCTCCCGCGTGCTGGGACTGGGCATCCAGGCCTGGGCACAAAGCACTGCCTGGAGCTCTTTGCTCAGGGGCTGGTTCCCCTACGCTGGGGCTGTGCTAGGGAGCCCAAACGCACATGTCAAGGCCCCAAAACACATCCACACGTCTCTGCTCTGCAACAGAGCTCCGGGGAAGCCCAGTCTGGCAGGCGCTTTCTGGGCACAAAGGGAGGAACACTCTGGCTGTGGAGCTTCCTCCCCAAGACAGGGGCACTAGGACCCTGATTCCCTCCGTTTACCGCTGAGTCTGCATTGCCAAGCAACAGCTTGGGAACGCAGCCTGGGGCGCTTCCCTTCCCTCGGACAGAGCTCTCCTTGCGGTAGGCCTTGGTAGTTTGCATACAATGGGGCCCTAAGCCCTCTGCAAGTTGCCCTGGCTCCTAGGTCCAAAGGGCAGGCCAGAGCGGAGCTGAGGCTGTCAGGCTCCAGACACATCTCCCATACTCCTACATCCTGCTCCTACCCGGGCGTGAACGCTAGAAGCTGGGAAGGTACCTGGACTGTGCAGGGGCGGGGCGAACGCGGGCGGCGTGGGGCGGGGGTCGGCTTCTGGCGGGGGTGGGGGCGGGCTTCCCGGTTGTGCTCTCGGAGGTGGACATTGAGGCTGAAAACGCCCCGGGAGCGCACCCGGGACTGGGTAAACCCGGGCTGCGCGGGTGGAGATTCCGATGGCTTTAGGTGGGGGTCGGTCCCAGTTGTGCTCCCGGGGGTCGCCACTGCGGCTGGGAACGCGCCGGGAGCGCGGCAGGGGCGGGGCTAACACTGGCGGCACGGGGCGGGGGTCGGCTCATGGGGGGTTGGGGAGGGGTTCCCAGTTGTGCTCTCGGGGGTTGCAACTGCGGCTGGGAACGCCCATTTCGTCCGCTCCTGGGTCCCCAAGGATCGCCATCCCGTGGGTGCAGCGGAGGGCTGCGGACCACAGGTAAGGGAACTGGGACTGCGTGGAGCAGGGAACCAAGTATTCCGCCGTCTGTTGGCACATTCTCGGAGCTCCCCAACCTGGCGGTCGCAGAAAAGCCTTGCCTTTGGGGTCAAGGCCTTTACCGCTCCACCCCTCTGCTGAAAAATCTCCGAGTCTGCGCGGTTCTTCCAAGCAGCCTAGTGTCCGCTGGAAGTCCAAGGGACAGAACACTGAACTCTGGCCGGCTGGCCCAGCCCTGCTTCTGGCACTTTGTAAGCCAGCGGGCCCTTGAGCACCTGCTGGGATGGGAAAGGGAAGGGTCCACGGATTGCACCCTAGAAACTTAGTAGGGTGCATGGATTTCAAACCCTGGTGGCCGCCCAGGCAGCAAAGAAGGGGGGAGGGCACCTTGCTGCCCTTTCATGGCAGAATCTGTGGTTGTCCAGCTGCGTGGGCCTTTTCATGAGGACCCTGTGCAATAAAAGTTTGGTGTTTTGGAACTGAATAATTAGAACGTGTAAAAGCTTTAAATTATGTGGTGGTGTAATTAAAAAACAAAACAAAACAAAACCAAGCTCCAAGTGTTTTGCAAATGGAGGTTTAAATATTGAAGGACTGTATTCCTTGCACTGTGGCATTCTATCAAGAAGTGTGCAGGATTTTTTTTTTTTTTTAAGAAAAGTGTTCGAAGTGAGGGAAACAGGAAACCCAGAGGTGCCCCTGTATTTTGGGGAAGGCCTTAGGAGGTCACTTGGAAATGCTGCTGGATGTGCGGGAGGGCGGCAGATGGGCTGTGCAGGCTTGTCCTTTGCATGGATGTTCCTGTGTGTGGAAACCCAGCTCGGAGCCATCTCCTGATGTGTAAGAATTTCGCAGACAATCCTTGAGCTAAGCAATGCATTTTTTCCTAAGAAAATGTTTGTCTTAAGCGATGTAAATATCCTATGTATTTCCGCTAGACTCTGGCTTCAGGTCGGTTCCCCCAAAAGGCTCAGAAGCGATTTGAACAAAACAGCATGTTTTCCTCCTAGCTTGTTCTCCTTATCTATGTTAAGGAAATGATATATTTGCCTGCAATACTGCCTTTCTTCAAGATTCATGTCAATCAAGTTTTGGCCCGGGATGACTCACCTGCTGCCAATATTATCTCAATGCATGTCGTGGGGGAAGGGCCTGGTGCCATTCCCTGAAACAGTTCCTTTCTTTCCTTAGCTGACTGCTAGTGCCTGTAGAATATCTGGCTAAAGACCAGCAGGGGGTACTCTTACTACCCCCCCACCCCGCCTCAAGTCTAAGTCAGCAGCTTTCTCTATCTCTTTAATACTTTAATAACACTTGATGACACAAAAGCTCTGAGCGATCAAATCATATCAAATCTTCATTTCAGATTGAAGATGCATTCCCTGGTATTGCCATCTTAAGTCTTTCCATCGTTATGGAATATCTGTCCATGTATTCAGGATAGTTTTCAGCCAGGGTGTATAATTTCCAGTGTGCCAGTCTTGTCATCCTCGTTACATCCATGGCAAAGTGTTTTATTCATGTTGATATTATTGAAAGGGAATTTTTTAAAATTCCTTTTCAGATTATTATCTGCTAATGTATACAGATAAAACTGTGTAATCATTCATTTTTATCAGTTTGGACAGCTTGATAGTTGTCTTTAATTTCTTTACTTTCTGACACTTTAAGATTATCCTGGGACACATATGTAATGCCTCACCTCTAAATTCAGACATGTGTTCAAAGAACTTCTGTCCTTTTATTTATTTATTTATTTATTCTTTAACATTGAAATCGTTTTGATTATGCTGGGTGTTTGTTGCTAGATGGAAGTAGCTAGGACCTCTGGACTGCAGTCTCTCATCTCTTGCTGACCTCTTGTTGACCTCTGCAGAATCCTGGTAGGTGGGAGCTTGTTAGTTCCTTGTTCCTTATCAGAACCTCCTGTGGTAAGTGTTTTTCTCTTCTCTGTTGCCTGGTAAGGGTGGGTGGTCATGGGCATCCCAAAGTTGGCTAGAAGTCAATTATTTAGGCAGGCTTGTGCATAGTTATGGGAGAAGGCAATGGCACCCCACTCCTGGAAAATCCCAAGGACGGAGGAGCCTGGTAGGCTGCAGTCCATGGGGTGGCTAAGAGTCGGACACCACTGAGCGACTTCATTTTCACTTTTCACTTTCATGCATAGGAGGAGGAAATGGCAACCCACTCCAGTGTTCTTGCCTAGAGAACCCCAGGGACTGCGGGGCCTGGTGGGCTGCCATCTATGGTGTGGCACAGGGTCGGCCTCAACTGAACCACTTAGCAGCTGCAGCAGCAGCAGCAGCAGTGCATAGATATCAAAGGGGATGAGAACAGTCAGGTAGGATCACATATGTCACCGTGAAACAATACTTCTCCTCTTAGCCAAAGCTAACAAAAGATTTCTGTTCTAGGTCAACCTAGAAGAGATCACTTAAGAGGTAAAGAAACTTAAACTCCATTAGCAAAGGCAGTTCAACATCTCAAGAAAACTTGTGCTAGGCACAAAACTCTTTTCTGTTGGCCTACTTTCCCTACAACCTCCTTATCCCATTCTGTACCCATTCCTTTGCTTCTCCCGTCCTGAAAATGCCACCTGTAAGACAGAACTACTTCGTTTTCCTTCTTAAAGTGTGATTGCATTCCATACATTCTTGTAATAACAAGTCATACATTTCCCTTCAGCAACCAAGAACTCACTCTTATATTGGCATTTGATAGATTGGTGAGCATACCTATCAGTGATCATAGCGCCCACCCCACTTCCTGCAAGAACAGAACAAAACAAAACAAAACAAAAAAATTGCTTTCTTACATTTAATATGTTCGGATGGTGCCAGTCACTATTCATGCAGAGTCAAAAATCTCTTTTGTTTCCGTGTAAAAGGGAGGTCCTTTCAAGTCGTGAATGTTTAAGAAGTTTCATTTATTTGGAAGTGACCTAGCTATTCAATACACTGTCGTTACTTAGTTTAGCACCAGGATAGAAACTCAGGTAACCAAAACACCTGGAGGAACGATTGTAAGTTCAGTTCAGTTCAGTTGCTCAGTCGAGTCTGACTCTTTGTGACCCCGTGGCCTGCAGGACGCCAGGCTTCCGTGTCCATCACCAACTCCAGGGGCTTGCTCAAACTCATGTCCATCGAGTCAGTGATGCCATCCAACCATCTTATCCTCTGTCATCCCCTTCTCCTCTGCCTTCAATCACGACTATGAGAGGCGGATATTTTAGAGTATAATTATTGTTAAGAGTTTATCTAAAAGCTCATATCACATTTACATTTTTTACATTGGTTGTTGCTGTTTCCAGGTACTTTCTTGCTGACAAGCTTGTGACACATATAACAATAGAGCAATTTTTACCTTAGAATAAACCTAGGCACTATCAACATGTTCTGCTTAATGTTGTTGACTCTTAGACATGTCTATAATGGAGGAGCAAAACCAAAAATACTAGATATTTAATATTGACTAGTTCCCAGTTCACGGGACTCTGACATTCATTTAGGTCAATGTTTTCTTGTATTTCCAGCAGTTTGATTTGGAAGGACTGCCTTGTCTTGAGACCATTGATATCAGAACACAGAACTTGAGCAATATTATCAAAAAACACAAGGCTCACACTGACACATACCTTAATCCAAACAGACAGACAAGACATCTTCCAGGTTTCCGCCTGAGATTTAAAATATTTCTTTGAGACAGGCTTCTGGGGAGTGGGGGAATGGGGGTGGCAGTGAGGCAGGCTTGGGTAACAAGCTAATTGTTGGTCATTGCATATGCAAAGAACCAGCATTCCGGGTTCCAAGGAAAAAAGTTTCCTTGGTAACCAACTTTGTCTGGTTCTATAGAATATCATGGCCCTCCTAGGTCAGGTCATCTTGCCTTTCTGTAGTCCTCGTTTTATCCCTAAATCATAGACAGCTTGGATTGTCTCTGTGGGGTGTATGTATTGTCCTCGTGTTTGACCTGGAGGCAGCAGCGAGGTCCGAGAGCCTCTCCTGGAACCGGGCGTGGGGACGGGGCTCACCAGGAGCCACTGGTGAAGGTGGGCAGCGGTCCTGGAGCGCGGCAGAGGCGGGGCGAACCCGGGCGGCGCAGGGCGGGTGTCGGCTCCTGGCGGGGGTGGGGGAGGGCTTCCCAGTTGTGCTCTTGGAGATGGCCACTGCGGCTGGAAACGCTCCGGGAGCGCACCCAGGTCGGGGTAAACCTGGGCTGCACAGGTCGAGATTCCGCTCGCTGTGGGTGGGTGGTCGGTCCCTGTTGTGCTCCCGGGGGTCGCCAATGTGGCTGGGAACCCGCCGGGAGCCCCGCAGGGCCGGGGTGAAACCTGGCGGCGCGGGGCGGGGTGGGGGGTCCGTTCGCAGCGGGGGTCGGCTCCTGGCGGAGGTGGGGGAGGGCTTTCCAGATGTGCTGTTGGGGGTCGCCATTGCGGCTGGGAATGCCCATTTCGTGAACTCCTGGATCCCCAAGGATCAGCATCCATTGGCCACAGCGCAGGGGTGCGGAACACAGGTAAGGGAATGGGGACTGCGTGGAGCAGGGAACCATGTATTCCGCCCGGTGTTGGCACAGTCTCAGAGCTCCCCAACCTGACGGTCGCAGAAAGGCCTCGTCTTTGGGGTCAAGGCCTTTACCGCTCCACCCCTCTGCTGAAAAACCTCAGAGTCTGCGCGGTTTTCCCAAGCAGCCTATTGTCCCCTGGAAGTCCAAGGGACAGAACCCTGAATTCTGGCCGGCTGGCCCAGCCCTGCTTCTGGCACTTTGTAGGCCAGTGGGCACCTGCTAGGATGGGAAAGGGAAGGGTACGCGAATTACACCCTGGTGGCCGCCGAGGCAGCAAAAAAGTGGGGAGGGCACCTTACTGCCCTTTAATGGCAGACAGAATCTGTGGATGTCCTGCTGCGTGGGCCTTTTCATGGGGACCTTGTGCAATAACAGTTTACCGGTGACTTTAGGGAACTTCCCAGGGTGCCTCTGAGAGGCGAGGGATCCTGTGGAGGTGGCGGGGCCCCTCGGGACTCCGCTGGGTCTGGCGCAACGGAAGAGGGCCTCACCTCGAGGGGAGACAGGAACCTCAGGCTTCCTCTCCGTTTCGGACTCCGACCGCAGGGTCCCTGCAGAGTTGGGACAGGAGAGTCAGGCCTCGTCTTGTCTGAGGAAGGGAACCCCGCTGGCCTCTCGAGTTGCTCAGGGTGTCTCAGGCCCCTCGTCGAGCCGTGTGTGGAACCCGCGGGTCTTTGCGGACGATGCACGGGGGTGGCAGTGCCCCTTCGTGTTGTGCCTTCACCCACAGGGTTGCCTTCGAAGAGGGGTCTGGGCCTCGGGTCCTTCTCAAGGGCGGACTGGGGAATCGGGGGCGTTCGGCATGTGGCCCCACCCACGTGGCTCGTCTCGAATTTCCTCGTGAGACCGGCCTCATCCTGAGGTGCGCCGGGAAGGCCGGGAACCCCTTCCAGACCACGCAGGGGAATCGCCTCTCCTGTCGCGATCAGGAGGGGAGAAGGGGCTCAGAGGAAGCGGTGCCGGGACCCTCGGTGTTCCCCTCGGGGGAACCCGGCGTGTCGGGGGACTTTTGGGGGTCGCAGGAAGGCTGTCAGCGACCGTTTCGCCCTTCAGAGCGGAACAGGGGACTTCCCTTGAGACGCCGTGGCGGGCAAGGGCCTCATCTTGCCAAGAGGTGGGAACCACGTGGTTTTTCTCGAGTTGCGGCGGGATTCTCGAGTTTCGACGGGGATCTCAGCCTTCCTCTTGCGTTGGCCCTGGGAAGCCCAATCTTCCCCTCGAGTTGCGAGGGAAAGCTGGGGGTTGCGCTCGAGTCACTACAGGGGCCAAGAGACCTCACCTAGGCGTGTGTCCGGGACCTAATATTCCTCTCCAGGGAAGGCGGGGATATCGGGGTTCCATTCCAGGCTCCCCCGGGGAGTCAGGCCTCGTCTCGAGGGGAAGCCAAGGACTCCGCTCTCCTCTCGAGTCGCGACGCGGGTCTCTTGGAGCCCCCTGAGCCGCTTCAAGGGAGTCCAGCCTCCTCTTCAGTTTGGAGAGAGGACTCGTGATTGGTCTCCAGACCATGCAGGAAAATCAGGCCCTCATCTCGCGATGACCGGGGTGTCTCATGTGTTTCCTCGAGCTGCCGCGCCAGTGTGGGTTTCCTCACGAGGTACGTTGAGGAGCTCATGGAGCCTCTCGTGCAGTGCCAGGTTAGTCAGGTCTCCATGCGCGTGGCGAGGGGGAGCGTGTCATGGCTCTCGAGTCATGGTAGGGGAATCGCGACTCAACACATTTTGAAGCACTCTCGAGGTCTTTCTCGAGTCACGGTAGAAAACCCAGGGTTCCCTCGACTTGTGCCTGTGACCTCAGGGAGCTTCTCATTGTGCCTCTGAGAACTCAGGGATACTGTGGAGTTGGTAGGCGCCTCTCGGGACTCCACTGGTTGTGGTGCAATGGAAGAGGGCTTCATCTCGAGTGGACGCAGGAACCTCAGGCTTCCTCTCCGTTTCTGACTCGGATCCCATGGTCCCTGCAGAGTAGGGACAAGAGAGTCACACCTAGTCTTCTGTTGAGGAATGGACCTTCGTTTGCCTTTCGAGTTGTTTACAGGGTGACAGGCCACTTGTCGAAATGTCTGTGGGAGCTGCGGGTTTTTCTGGACGATGCACGCGGGTGTCAGTGCCCCTTCGTGTTGTGCCTTCATCCACAGGTTTTCCTTCAAAGAGGTGTGCTGGCATCGGGTTCTTTTCAAGAGTGGACCGTGAAATTGGGGTCTTTCGACATGTGGCACCACCCACGAGGCTACGTCTCGAACTTCCTCATGAGACCGGCCTCATCCTGAGGTGCGCCCGGAAGGTCGGGAACCCGTTGCAGACAGAGAAGGGGAGTCGACCCTCCTGTCGCAATCAGGAGAGGAGAAGGGGCTCAGATGAAGTGGTGCCGGGAACCTCGGTGTTCCCCTTGAGTGAGTCTGGTATGTCGCGGAACTTTTGGGGTCGCATCAAGGGTGCCAAGTACCGTTTCGCACTTCAGGATGGAACGTGGGACTTCTCTTGAGATGCTGTAGCGGACAAAGGGCCTCATCTTGCGATGACGAGGGAAGCACGTGGTTTTTCTCGAGTTGCGGTGGGATTCTCGAGTTACGACGGGGAATTCAGGCTTCCTCTTGTGTTGGCCCAGGAAGTCTAATCTTCCATTCGAGTTGCCAGGGAGAGCTGGGGATTGGGCTCCATTCACTGAAGGGCAAACTAGACCTCATCTAGGCTTGTATCCAGGACTTAATGTTCCTCTCCATAGGCGACAGGGATTTGGGGTTGCATTCCATACTCACCCGGGGAGTCAGGCCTCATCTCGAGGGGAAGCAAAGGACTCCACTCTCTTCTCGAGTCGCGACAGGTATCTCTTGGAGGCCACTGAGTGGTCTTTGCTCTGTAGGAGAGCTCTAGTGTTCATAAGCCTGTACATAAGTGAACACAGACATTCTGTGTGCATGTTGCTGCATACCCAAAATAGGGCCACAAGGAGCCTCATGCTCTCCATGCGGCGCGGAAGCTGTGCAGCCACGCAGCAGCTGAAGAATCCAACCAATTGCTCTTTTCTTACCTCTGACAGAGCTCACATTGCCGTAGCCCTTGGCAGTTTGGAAACACTGGACCCTAACCCCTCTCAAAGTAGGCCTGGGTTCTAGTTCGAATAGAAAGTCAATAGCGGAGCTGAGGACAGGAACGCGGCAGTCATTTATCACACGCTCCTGCAGCCTGCTACTACAGGGACACTAACGCTAGAAGCTAGGAATGTCTTTGCAAGGTGCGCAAAGGACAAGGGAGAACCTCGACCCTGACTCTAGTATTTCAGTCCCCTGAGCAGATCTGAGGTTCTCCCGCTGTAGAAGCTAACCCATTCCTTTCAAATACAGGCTTCCTAACACAGGGCCAGTTGGCTGCTTGCTCTTCCACGAAGCAGACTTCCTTAACTTGCAAACTGCGAATTCCGCTTAACAGCCTGGAGGAAAATCGCTTCTTGGAAGATTTTTTTCAGAGGCTGTATCCCCGGAGCTGGGGCCAAGCTAGGGGACCCATACTGACAAGGGAAGGCAAAACCACATCCAATGTCTTTGCTCTGGAGGACAGCTTTGGTGAGCCTAAGTCTTTCAGGAATATTTCTGGCTCCAACAGAGTCAAATTCTGTGTGTGAAGCTGCACAGCCAAAATAAGGGAACAGAGAGCCTGATTCTCTCTGTGTAGCTTTGAAGCTGTCATTCAAACAACAGCTTGAGAATCCATACAATGCTCTCCCTTTCTGCTAAGAGAATTCTCATTGCTGTCGTCCTTGACAGTTTGTAGAAATCCGCACCCTAACCCTTCTCCAAGTAGGCCTGGGTCCTAGCTCGGAACAACAGGCAACGGCGGAGCTGAGGCCAGTAAGGCACAAGTGAGGTCTCACACACTCTTGCAGCCTGATCGTCCAGGAGCAGTAAGGCCTCTTTTTCCCTGCAGGAGGCTCGCTTGCCTTGCCTCCTGTGAACTGCATTTCCCAGCCTGGGCGCAAAGCTGTTCCTGGAGATTTTTTCTCAGGGGCTGTTTCCCTGGAGCTGGGTCGGACCTCGGGGGCCCAACTCACAGGGGAAGACAAAACCACATGAACAGGTCTATGCTCTGTAGGAGAGTTCTAGTGAACCTCATCTCTCAGGAACATTCTTGGCTTCTACAGAGACACCTCTGTGCATGAAGCTACACACCCAACATAGTGGCAAAGGGAGTCTGATTCTCTCCGTGGGTGCTGATGCTTTGTGGCAAAGCACCTGCTAAGAATCCATCCGCATAGGCTTCCCTTACCTTGACAGAGGTCTCATTGCTGTAGTCCTTGGCAGTTTGGAAAGAAGCAGACCCTTACCCTTCACCAAGTAGGCCCTTGTCCTTGATGAATGGAAAGGCAGTAGCTGAGCTGAGGCCAGTAAGGCGCCAGTCAAGTCTGACATATTCCCGATGCCTGCTCCTTCATGGAAAATAACGTTAGAATCTGGGAATGTCTTTGCAAGGCTGGCAAAGGGCAGTCAGGAACCTCGACCCTGCCTCTGGAATTTCTATCTTCTCAGCACATCTGGCGGTCTCGGTCAGGAGAAACTAACCCATTCCTTGCAAATATAGGCTTCCAAACACAGGCCGGTTGGCTGTCTCTTCTTGCCGAAGGAAGCTTGCTTATCCCACCTCCTGCGAACTCCGCTTCCCAGCCTGGGGGATAAGAGGTTCTTGGAGATCTTTTCTCAGAGGCTGTTTCCACGGAGCAGAGGCCGATCCCGGAGACCCACATGCACAGGGGAAGGGAAAACCGCATGGATAAGTCTTTGCTCTCTAGGAGTGCTCCAGTGAACCTCACTCTATGGGGAATGTTCTTGGCTCCAATGGGGACATCTCTGTGTGGGAAGCTGCATAGCCATCATAGAGACACAGAGACCTGATTCTCTCTGTGCAGCTTTGACGCTGTCGTTCAAACAACAAATTGAGAATCCACACAATGCTCTCCCTTACCACTGAGAGAGTTATCATTGCTGTAGCCCTTCGCAGTTTCTGGAAATCGGCACACAAACACTTCTCCAAGTAGGCCTGGGTTCAAGTTCAGATGAACATGCAATAGCGGAGCTGAGGCCAGTAAGGCACCAGTCAGGTGTCACACACTCTGGCAGCCTGCTCCTCCAGGGACAGTAAGGCCTCTATTTCCCTTCAGGAGGCTCGCTTGCCTTACTTCCTGTGAACAGCGTTTCCCAGCCTGGGCGGAAAGCAGTTCCTGGAGATCTTTTCTCAGGGGCTGTTTCCCCGGAGTTGGGGCGGACCTCGGGGACCCAACTCACAGGGGAAGGCAAAACCAAATGGACAGGTCTATGCTCTGTAGGAGATCTCTAGTGAACTGCCGGGGTCCAGCCCCAGCTGATCCAGGGTATTCGAAGCAGAGACGGCGTAGGCGAGGGTCAGGGAACAACTGCTTAATTAAACGTTAATTAAGGATATAAAGAGTAATAAAATGAGGATAGCTCAGTAGGAAAATTCAGTGGAGAAAAGAGGCTGAGTAGCTTGGTTTACGCGGGGGACCAATAAAACTTCAAGACAAGAAGCTTGCACCACTTACGTAGGCCGCAGGCGTCCTTCCGTTCTACCGAAGGAGAGGAGACACTGAGGCCTCCCCGGTCGGATCTTAGAAGCCCAGGCAAAATTAGTAAGCTTGGTGGGTTCCGCGCTCCAGATGGAGACTCAACCAGAGTGAGAGAGAGAGAGAGAGACATGGGGAGACCAGTCTTTCGAGAAACTGATCCCAATTCTTTATTTCCCATGGTCTACTTTTATACACTGAGATGTTATGCAAAAGTCACGTGGGGTCAGCAGTCCTGACTTTTATCAAAGTCAGGTGCTTCATACAAAAGTATACAGAGGTCTTAGGGGTGCTACATCATCTTCTGGCTGGGGGGCCTGCTGACAATTTACGACCCTCTCCTTGTGACAGCGGTCAGTAAACCAGGACACTTATTTCTCCAGGGGTGATTTTTCTTAAAACAGACGCCACCCAAATAAAGTTACATTCCTATAGGGTGAGGGTGTAGTGGGTTTTAGTTAAGGAAAGAATTTACTTAGCCTAAGGTCTAACGTGATTTCTATCAAAGGTTAATACTTATTTCTTCTATATATTCATTAATGTGTATAAGGGCAGGGGATGTGGAGACTTAGCAGTAAACATCAGCTCAACAAATGAAAAACCCTTCACCAATATGATTTCTAATCAGCCCATTATACTTATACTAATAATTTTCTAACTTTTCTAAGGAACCTGTTTTTAGAAGGTTTAAAGCATCTCGTGCCTCTCATGGTTGAGAGGCTGTGAGCAATCACATGTGGCCGGACAAGCCTGTCAGGCAGGCTAGAGAACCTTCAGAGGAGTTTGTAGGTTAAAACACTCTTGTCACACCCAGGGGTTTTTATCAACTGGAGCTCTAGGTTAACTCCTTCTCCGAAAGAGGTGGTGGGGGACAGCCCCCCGTAAAGTCAGAGGTGTAGGTGAGAGCACAAAGTAGTAAGGTAGGCAGGCTCTGGTGATGGGGGTAGATGCTCGAGGATTTCCAGGGGGACTCCTGAGGCTCGACCCGCCTTTGCGTATGTCGAGCCTCCTTCCTCATGACCTTTGCCATGGGCGGAGTGCCTCACTCTGGCCCCCAACAGTGAACCTCCTCTCTCAGGAACATTCTTGGCTCCTATCGAGACACCTCTGTGCGTGTAGCTACACATGCAACGTAGGGGCAAAGGGAGCCAGATTCTTTCCGTGGGGTGCTGATGCTTTGTGGCAAAGCACCTGCTTGAGAATCCATCAGCTTACGCTTCCCTCGCCTTGACAGAGGTCTCATTGCTGTAGCCCTTGGCAGTTTGGAAAGAAGAGGACCCTTACCTTTCATAAAGTGGGCCCTTGTCCTAGTTTGAAAGGAAAGGCAAGAGCTGAGCTGAGGCCAATAAGGCGCCAGTCAAGTCTGACATATTCCCGAAGCCTGCTCCTTCATGGAAAATAACGCTGTAATCTAGGAATGTCTCTGCAAGGCTGGCAAAGGGCAGTCAGGAGCCTGCACCCTGCCTCTGGAATTACCGACTTCTGAACAGATCTGGAGGTCTCCCTTAGGGGAAGCTAACCCATTCTTCCAAATAGAGGCTTCCAAACGCAGGCCGCTTGGCTGCCTCTTGCTCTCTGAAGGAGGCCTGCTTTTCCCGCCTCCTATGAACCCCACATCCCAGCCTCTGGGAAAAGCGGATCTTGAAGATCTTTTCTCAGGGGTTGTTTCCACGGAGCTGGGGCCGAGCCTGGAGCCCCAAACGCACAGGGCAAGAAAACCCACATGGACAAGTCTTTGCTCTCTAGGAGAGCTCTAGTGAACTTCACTCTTTCACGAACATTCTTGATTCATATGGAGACACCCCTATGTGTGAAGCTGCGTACCCAACATGGGGGCACAGAGAGCCTGATTCTCTCTGAGTAGCTTTAAAGATGTCGTTCAAAAAACACCTTGAAATTCCATACAATGCTCTTCCTTACCCGTGACAGAGTTCTCATTGCTGTAGCCCTTGGCAGTTTTTAGAAATCCGCACCCAAACCCTTCTCCAAGTAGTCCTGGGTCCTAGTTCGGAGGAACATGCAATGGCGGAGCTGAGGCCAGTAAGGCACCAGTCAGGTCTCACACACTCTGGCAGCCTGCTCCTCCAGGGGCAGTAAGGCCTCTTTTTCTCTGCAGGAGGCTCGCTTGCCTTGCCTTCTGTGAACTGCGTTTCCCAGTCTGGACGAAAAGCAGTTCCTGGAGGTGTTTTCTCAGGGGTTTCTTCCTCGGAGCTGGGGCGAACATCGGGAACCCAACTCACAGGGGAAGGCAAAGCCATATGGACAGGTCTATGCTCCATAGCAGAGCTCTAGTGAACCTCATCTCCCAGGAACATTCTTGGCTCCTATAGAGACACCTCTGTGTTTGAAGCTACACACCCAACATAGGGGCAAATGCAGCCTGATTCTCTCCGTGGGGTGCAGATGCTTTGTGGCAATGCACATGTTTGAGAATCCATCCGCTTCCACTTCCCTCTCTTTGACAGAGGTGTCTTTGCTGTAGCCTTTGGCAGTTTGGAAAGAAGAGGACCCTTACCCTTCACCAAGTAGGCCCTTGTCCTAGTTTGAACGGAAAGGCGATAGCTGAGCTGAGGCCAGTAAGGCGCCAGTCAAGTCTGACATATTCCTGAAGCCTGCTCCTTCATGGAAAATAACGCTAGAATCTAGAAATGTCTTTGCAAGGCTGGCAAAGGACAGTCAGGAACCTCGACCCTGCCTCTGGAATTTCCGTCTTCTGAGCAGATCTGGAGGTCTTCTTTTGGAGAAGCTAACCATTCCTTCCAAAGAGAGGCTTCCAAACACAGGCTAGTTGGCTGCCTCTACTTCCCGAAGGAGGCTTGCTTGTTCCTCTTCCTGTGAACTCTGCTTCCCGCCTGGGGGAAAAGTGGTTCTTGGAGATCTTTTTTCAGGGGCTATTTCAACGGAGTTGGAGCTGAGCCCGGAGACCCACACGCACAGAGGAAGGCAAAACCACATGGACAAGTCTTTGCTCTGTAGGAGAACTCTAGTTAACCTCAGTATGTGAGGAAAGTCTTGGATTCTACGGGGATACCTCTGTGTGTGGAGCTGCATACCCAACAAGGGGGCACACAGGGCCTGATTCTCTCTTTGCAGCTTTGAAGCTGTCGTTCAAACAACAGCTTGAGAATCCATACAATGCTCTCCCTTACCTCTGAGAGACTTCTCATTGCAGTAGCCCTTGGCAGTTTTTACAAATCCGCACCCAAACCCTTCTCCAAGTAGGCCTGGGTCCTAGTTTGGATGGCCATGCAATGGCGGAGCTGAGGTCAGTAAGGCACCAGTCAGGTGCCACACACTCTGGCAGCCTGCTCCTCCAGGGACAGTAAGGCCTATTTTTCCCTGCGGGAGGCTCGCTTGCCTTGCCTCCTGTGAACTGCGTTTCCCAGCCTGGGCAAAAAGCGGTTCCTGGAGACCTTTTCTCAGGGGCTCTATCCCCAGAGCTGGGGTGGACCTCGGGGACCCATCTCACAGAGGAAGGAAAAACCACATGGACAGGTCTATGCTCTGTAGAAGACGTTAGTGTGTCTCATCTCTTAGGAACATTCTTGGCTCGTACAGAGACACCTCTGTGTGTAAAACTACACACCGAACATAGGGGCACAGGGAGCCTGATTCTCTCTGTGGGGTTCTGATGCTTTGTGGCAAAGCACCTGCTAGAGAATCCATCCGTTTACGCTTCCCTCGCCTTGACAGAGGTCTCATTGCTGTGTCTCTTGGCACTTTGGAAAGAAGCAGACCCTTACCCTTCACCAAGTAGGCCCTTGTCCTTGATGAATGGAAAGGCAGTAGCTGAGCTGAGGCCAGTAAGGCGCCAGTCAAGTCTGACATATTCCCGATGCCTGCTCCTTCATGGAAAATAACGTTAGAATCTGGGAATGTCTTTGCAAGGCTGGCAAAGGGCAGTCAGGAACCTCGACCCTGCCTCTGGAATTTCTATCTTCTCAGCACATCTGGCGGTCTCGGTCAGGAGAAACTAACCCATTCCTTGCAAATATAGGCTTCCAAACACAGGCCGGTTGGCTGTCTCTTCTTGCCGAAGGAAGCTTGCTTATCCCACCTCCTGCGAACTCCGCTTCCCAGCCTGGGGGATAAGAGGTTCTTGGAGATCTTTTCTCAGAGGCTGTTTCCACGGAGCAGAGGCCGATCCCGGAGACCCACATGCACAGGGGAAGGGAAAACCGCATGGATAAGTCTTTGCTCTCTAGGAGTGCTCTAGTGAACCTCAGTCTATGGGGAATGTTCTTGGCTCCAACGGGGACATCTCTGTGTGGGAAGCTGCATAGCCATCATAGAGACACAGAGACCTGATTCTCTCTGTGCAGCTTTGACGCTGTCGTTCAAACAACAAATTGAGAATCCACACAATGCTCTCCCTTACCACTGAGAGAGTTATCATTGCTGTAGCCCTTCGCAGTTTCTGGAAATCGGCACACAAACACTTCTCCAAGTAGGCCTGGGTTCAAGTTCAGATGAACATGCAATAGCGGAGCTGAGGCCAGTAAGGCACCAGTCAGGTGTCACACACTCTGGCAGCCTGCTCCTCCAGGGACAGTAAGGCCTCTATTTCCCTTCAGGAGGCTCGCTTGCCTTACTTCCTGTGAACAGCGTTTCCCAGCCTGGGCGGAAAGCAGTTCCTGGAGATCTTTTCTCAGGGGCTGTTTCCCCGGAGTTGGGGCGGACCTCGGGGACCCAACTCACAGGGGAAGGCAAAACCAAATGGACAGGTCTATGCTCTGTAGGAGATCTCTAGTGAACTGCCGGGGTCCAGCCCCAGCTGATCCAGGGTATTCGAAGCAGAGACGGCGTAGGCGAGGGTCAGGGAACAACTGCTTAATTAAACGTTAATTAAGGATATAAAGAGTAATAAAATGAGGATAGCTCAGTAGGAAAATTCAGTGGAGAAAAGAGGCTGAGTAGCTTGGTTTACGCGGGGGACCAATAAAACTTCAAGACAAGAAGCTTGCACCACTTACGTAGGCCGCAGGCGTCCTTCCGTTCTCCCGAAGGAGAGGAGACACTGAGGCCTCCCCGGTCGGATCTTAGAAGCCCAGGCAAAATTAGTAAGCTTGGTGGGTTCCGCGCTCCAGATGGAGACTCAACCAGAGTGAGAGAGAGAGAGAGAGACATGGGGAGACCAGTCTTTCGAGAAACTGATCCCAATTCTTTATTTCCCATGGTCTACTTTTATACACTGAGATGTTATGCAAAAGTCACGTGGGGTCAGCAGTCCTGACTTTTATCAAAGTCAGGTGCTTCATACAAAAGTATACAGAGGTCTTAGGGGTGCTACATCATCTTCTGGCTGGGGGGCCTGCTGACAATTTACGACCCTCTCCTTGTGACAGCGGTCAGTAAACCAGGACACTTATTTCTCCAGGGGTGATTTTTCTTAAAACAGACGCCACCCAAATAAAGTTACATTCCTATAGGGTGAGGGTGTAGTGGGTTTTAGTTAAGGAAAGAATTTACTTAGCCTAAGGTCTAACGTGATTTCTATCAAAGGTTAATACTTATTTCTTCTATATATTCATTAATGTGTATAAGGGCAGGGGATGTGGAGACTTAGCAGTAAACATCAGCTCAACAAATGAAAAACCCTTCACCAATATGATTTCTAATCAGCCCATTATACTTATACTAATAATTTTCTAACTTTTCTAAGGAACCTGTTTTTAGAAGGTTTAAAGCATCTCGTGCCTCTCATGGTTGAGAGGCTGTGAGCAATCACATGTGGCCGGACAAGCCTGTCAGGCAGGCTAGAGAACCTTCAGAGGAGTTTGTAGGTTAAAACACTCTTGTCACACCCAGGGGTTTTTATCAACTGGAGCTCTAGGTTAACTCCTTCTCCGAAAGAGGTGGTGGGGGACAGCCCCCCGTAAAGTCAGAGGTGTAGGTGAGAGCACAAAGTAGTAAGGTAGGCAGGCTCTGGTGATGGGGGTAGATGCTCGAGGATTTCCAGGGGGACTCCTGAGGCTCGACCCGCCTTTGCGTATGTCGAGCCTCCTTCCTCATGACCTTTGCCATGGGCGGAGTGCCTCACTCTGGCCCCCAACAGTGAACCTCCTCTCTCAGGAACATTCTTGGCTCCTATCGAGACACCTCTGTGCGTGTAGCTACACATGCAACGTAGGGGCAAAGGGAGCCAGATTCTTTCCGTGGGGTGCTGATGCTTTGTGGCAAAGCACCTGCTTGAGAATCCATCAGCTTACGCTTCCCTCGCCTTGACAGAGGTCTCATTGCTGTAGCCCTTGGCAGTTTGGAAAGAAGAGGACCCTTACCTTTCATAAAGTGGGCCCTTGTCCTAGTTTGAAAGGAAAGGCAAGAGCTGAGCTGAGGCCAATAAGGCGCCAGTCAAGTCTGACATATTCCCGAAGCCTGCTCCTTCATGGAAAATAACGCTGTAATCTAGGAATGTCTCTGCAAGGCTGGCAAAGGGCAGTCAGGAGCCTGCACCCTGCCTCTGGAATTACCGACTTCTGAACAGATCTGGAGGTCTCCCTTAGGGGAAGCTAACCCATTCTTCCAAATAGAGGCTTCCAAACGCAGGCCGCTTGGCTGCCTCTTGCTCTCTGAAGGAGGCCTGCTTTTCCCGCCTCCTATGAACCCCACATCCCAGCCTCTGGGAAAAGCGGATCTTGAAGATCTTTTCTCAGGGGTTGTTTCCACGGAGCTGGGGCCGAGCCTGGAGCCCCAAACGCACAGGGCAAGAAAAACCACATGGACAAGTCTTTGCTCTCTAGGAGAGCTCTAGTGAACCTCACTCTGTCAGGAACGTTCTTGTTTCCTATGGAGACACCCCTGTCTGTGAAGCTGTGTACCGAACATGGAGACACAGAGTCTGATTCTCTCTGTGCAGGTTTGAAGCTGTCGTTCAAACAACAACTTGAAAATCCATACAATGCTCTTCCTTACCCGTGACACAGTTCTCATTGCTATACCCCTTGGCAGTAATTAGAAATCCATACCCAAACACTTCTCCTAGTAGGCCTGGGTCCTAGTTCGGAGAAACACGCAATGGCGGAGCTGAGGCCAGTAAGGCACCAGTCAGGTCTCACACACTCTGGCAGCCTGATCGTCCAGGGAGACTAAGGCCTGTTGTGCCTTGCAGGAGGCTCGCTTGTGTTACCTCCTGTGAACTGCGTTTGCCAGCCTGGGGGAATAGCGGTCCCTGGAGATCTTTTCTCAGTGGCTCCTTCCCCTGAGCTGGGGCGGACCTCAGGGACCCAACTCACAGGGCAAGGCAAAACCATATGGACAGGTCTATGCTCTGTAGCAGACTTCTAGTGAACCTCATCTCTCAGGAACATTCTTGGCTCCTATAGAGACACTTCTGTGTGTGAAGCTGCGTACCTAACATAGGGGCACAGAGAGCCTGATTCTCTCAGTTCATTTTGACCCTGTCGTTCAGTAAACAGCTTGAGAATCCATAAAATGCTCTCCCTTACCGCTGAGAGAATTCTCACTGCTGTAGCCCTTGGCACTTTGTAGAAATCCGCAGCCAAACGCTTCTCCAAATAGGCCTGGGTCCTAGTTCGGAGGAACAGGCAATGGTGGAACTGAGGCCAGTAAGGCAACAGTCAGGTTTCACACACTCTGGCAGCCTGCTCCTCCAGGGACAGTAAGGCCTCTTTTTCTCTGCAGGAGATTCGCTTGCCTTACTTCCTGTGAACAGCGTTTCCCAGCCTCAGCGAAGCGGTTCCTGGAGATCTTTTCTCAGGGACAGTTTCCCCAGAGGTGTGGCGGACCTCAGGGACCCAACTCACAGGGGAAGGAAAAACCACATGGACAGGTCTATGCTCTGTAGGAGAGGTTTAGTGAACCTAATCTCTCAGGAACATTCTTGGCTCCTATAGAGACAACTCTGTGTGTGAAGCTACACTCCCAACATTGGGGAACAGGGATCTTGGTTCTCTCCGTGGGGTGCTGATGCTTTGTAGTAAAGCACCTGCTTGAGAATCCATCCTCTTAGGCTTCCCTCGCCTTGACAGAGGTCTCATTGCTGTAGCCCTTGGCAGTTTCAAAGAAGAAGACCCTTACACTTCATAAAGTAGGCCCTTGTCCTAGTTTGAATGGAAAGGCAATAGCTGAGCTGAGGCCAATAAGGAGCCAGTCCCGTCTGACACATTCCCGAAGCCTGCTACTTCATGGAATATAACTCTAGAATGTTGGAATATCTTTGCAAGGCTGGCAAAGGGCAGTCAGGAACCAGCACCCTGCCTCTGCAATTACCGACTTCTGAGCAGATCTGGAGGTCTCCTTTAGGAGAAGCTAACCCATTCCTTCCAAATAGAGGCTTCAAAACACAGGCAGGTTGGCTGCCTTTCGTGCCCGAAGGAGGCTTGCTTTTCTCTCCTCCTATGAACCCCAGTTCCCAGCCTCTGGGAAAAGCGTATCTTGAAGATATTTTCTCAGGGGTTGTTTCCACGGAGCTGGGGCCGAGCCCGGGGCCCAAAGGCACAGGGGAAGGCAAGACCACATGGACAGGTCTATGCTCTGTAGCAGACCTCTAGTGAACCTCATCTCTCAGGAGCATTCTTGGCTCCTATAGAGACACCTCTGTGTGTGAAGCTGCGTACCTAACATAGGGGCAGAGAGAGCCTGATTCTCTCTGTTCATTTTGACGCTGTCATTCAGAAAACAGCTTGAGAATCCATAAAATGCTCTCCCTTACCACCGAGAGAATTCTCACTGCTGTAGCCCTTGGCACTTTGTAGAAATCTGCACCCAAACGCTTTTCCAAGTAGGCCTGGGTGCTAGCTCGGATGAACAGGCAATGGTGGAGCTGAGGCCAGTAAGGCAACAGTCAGGTTTCACACATTCTGGCAGCCTGCTCCTCCAGGGACTGTAAGGCCTCTTTTACTCTGCAGGAGATTCGCTTGCCTTACTTCATGTGAACAGCATTTCCCAGCCTCGGCGAAGCGGTTCCTGGAGATCTTTTCTCAGGGACAGTTTCCCCGGAGGTGTGGCGGACCTTGAGGACCCAACTCACAGGGTAAGGCAAAACCACATGGACAGGTCTATGCTCTGTAGGAGAGGTTTAGTGAACCTAATCTCTCAGGAACATTCTTGGCTCCTATAGAGACAACTCTGTGTGTGAAGCTACACTCCCAACATTGGTGCACAGGGAGCTTGATTCTCTCCGTGGGGTGCTGATGCTTTGTGGCAAAGCACCTGCTTGAGAATCCATCCTCTTAGGCTTCCCTCACCTTGACAGAGGTCTCATTGCTGTAGCCCTTGGCAGTTTGCAAAGAAGAAGACCCTTAACCTTCATAAAGTAGGGCCTTGTCCTAGTTTGAATGGAAAGGCAATAGCTGAGCTGAGGTCAATAAGGAGCCAGTCCCGTCTGACACATTCCCGAAGCCTGCTCCTTCATGGAAAATAACTCTAGAATCTAGGAATATCTTTGCAAGGCTAGCAAAGGACAGTCAGGAACCAGTACCCTGCCTCTGGAATTACCGACTTCTGAGCAGATCTGGAGGTCTCCTTTAGGAGAAGCTAACCCATTCCTTCCAAATAGAGGCTTCAAAACACAGGCAGGTGGGCTGCCTTTTCGTTCCCTATGGAGGCGTGCTTTTCTCTCCTCCTACGAACCCCGTTTCCCAGACACTGGGAAAAGTGGATCTTGAAAATATTTTCTCAGGGGTTGTTTCCACGGAGCTGGGGCCGTGCCTGGAGACCCAAAGGCACAGGGGAAGGCAAGACCACATGGACAAGCCTTTGCTCTTTAGTATAGCTCTAATGAACCTCACTCTGTCAGGATCTTTCTTGATTCCTACGGAGACACACCTGTGTGTGAAGCTGCGGCCACAGAGAGCCTGATTACCCCTGTGCAGTGCTGAGTCTGGGCGGCTAAACAACAGCTTGGGAATGCAGCCTGGGGCTCTTCCCTTCCCTCGGACAGAGCTCTCCTTGCGGTAGGCCTTGGTAGTTTGCATACAATGGGGCCCTAAGCCCTCTGCAAGTTGCCCTGGCTCCTAGGTCCAAAGGGCAGGCCAGAGCGGAGCTGAGGCTGTCAGGCTCCAGACACATCTCCCATACTCCTACATCCTGCTCCTACCCGGGCGTGAACGCTAGAAGCTGGGAAGGTACCTGGACCGTGCAGGGGCGGGGCGAACGCGGGCGGCGTGGGGCGGGGGTCGGCTTCTGGCGGGGGTGGGGGCGGGCTTCCCAGTTGTGCTCTCGGAGGTGGACACTGAGGCTGAAAACGCGCCGGGAGCGCACACGGGACTGGGTAAACCCGGGCTGCGCGGGTCGAGATTCCAATGGCTTTGGGTGGGGGTCGGTCCCAGTTGTGCTCCCGGGGGTCGCCACTGCGGCTGAGAACGCGCGGCAGGGGCGGGGTAACCCTGAGGGCGTGGGGCGGGGGTCGGCTCACGGGGGGGATGGGGAGGGGTTCCCAGTTGCGCTCTCGGGGGTTGCAACTGCGGCTGGGAACGCCCATTTCATCCGCTCCTGGGTCCCCAAGGATCGCCATCCCATGGGTGCAGTGGAGGGCTGCGGACCACAGGTAAGGGAACTGGGACTGCATGGAGCAGGGAACCAAGTATTCCGCCCTGTGTTGGCACAGTCTCGGAGCTCCCCAACCTGGCAGTCGCAGAAAGGCCTTGCCTTTGGGGTCAAGGCCTTTACCGCTCCACCCCTCTGCTGAAAAATCTCAGAGTCTGCGCGCTTCTTACAAGCAGCCTAGTGTCCACTGGAAGTCCAAGGGACAGAACACTGAACTCTGGCCGGCTGGCCCAGCCCTGCTTCTGGCACTTTGTAAGCCAGCGGGCCCTTGAGCACCTGCTGGGATAGGAAAGGGAAGGGTCCACGGATTGCACCCTAGAAACTTAGTAGGGTGCATGGATTTCAAACCCTGGTGGCCGCCCAGGCAGCAAAGAAGGGGGGAGGGCACCTTGCTGCCCTTTCATGGCAGAATCTGTGGTTGTCCAGCTGCGTGGGCCTTTTCATGAGGACCCTGTGCAATAAAAGTTTGGTGTTTTGGAACTGAATAATTAGAACGTGTAAAAGCTTTAAATTATGTGGTGGTGTAATTAAAAAACAAAACAAAACAAAACCAAGCTCCAAGTGTTTTGCAAATGGAGGTTTAAATATTGAAGGACTGTATTCCTTGCACTGTGGCATTCTATCAAGAAGTGTGCAGGATTTTTTTTTTTTTAAGAAAAGTGTTCGAAGTGAGGGCAACAGGAAACCCAGAGGTGCCCCTGTATTTTGGGGAAGGCCTTAGGAGGTCACTTGGAAATGCTGCTGGCTGTGCGGGAGCAGGGCAGATGGGCTGTGCAGGCTTGTCCTTTGCATGGATGTTCTTGTGTGTGGAAACCCAGCTCGGAGCCATCTCCTGATGTGTAAGAATTTCGCAGACAAACCTTGAGCTAAGCAATGCATTTGTTCCTGAGGAAATGTTTGTCTTAAGCGATGTAAATATCCTATGTATATCTGCTGGACTCTGGCTTCAGGTCGGTTCCCCCAATAGGCTCAGAAGCGACTTGAACAAAACAGTATGTTTTCCTCGTACCTTGTTCTCCTAATCTATGTTAAGGAAATGATATATTTGCCTGCAATACTGCCTTTCTTCAAGATTCATGTCAATCAAGTTTTGGCCCGGGATGACTCACCTGCTGCCAATATTATCTCAAGGCATGTCGTGGGGGAAGGGCCTGGTGCCATTCCCTGAGACAGTGCCTTTCTTTCCTTAGCTGACTGCTAGTGCCTGTAGAATATCTGGCTAAAGACCAGCAGGGGGTACTCTTACTACCCCCCCCACCCCGCCTCAAGTCTAAGTCAGCAGCTTTCTCTATCTCTTTAATACTTTAATAACACTTGATGACACAAAAGCTCTGAGCGATCAAATCATATCAAATCTTCATTTCAGATTGAAGATGCATTCCATGGTATTGCCATCTTAAGTCTTTCCATCGTTATGGAATATCTGTCCATGTATTCAGGATAGTTTTCAGCCAGGGTGTATAATTTCCAGTGTGCCAGTCTTGTCATCCTCGTTACATCCATGGCAAAGTGTTTTATTCATGTTGATATTATTGAAAGGGAATTTTTTAAAATTCCTTTTCAGATTATTATCTGCTAATGTATACAGATAAAACTGTGTAATCATTCATTTTTATCAGTTTGGACAGCTTGATAGTTGACTTTAATTTCTTTACTTTCTGACACTTTAAGATTATCCTGGGACACATATGTAATGCCTCACCCCTAAATTCAGACATGTGTTCAAAGAACTTCTGTCCTTTTATTTATTTATTTATTTATTCTTTAACATTGAAATCGTTTTGACTATGCTGGGTGTTTGTTGCTAGATGGAAGTAGCTAGGACCTCTGGACTGCAGTCTCTCATCTCTTGCTGACCTCTTGTTGACCTCTGCAGATTCCTGGTAGGTGGGAGCTTGTTAGTTCCTTGTTCCTTATCAGAACCTCCTGTGGTAAGTGTTTTTCTCTTCTCTGTTGCCTGGTAAGGGTGGGTGGTCATGGGCATCCCAAAGTTGGCTAGAAGTCAATTATTTAGGCAGGCTTGTGCATAGATATGGGAGAAGGCAATGGCACCCCACTCCTGGAAAATCCCAAGGACGGAGGAGCCTGGTAGGCTGCAGTCCATGGGGTGGCTAAGAGTCGGACACCACTGAGCGACTTCATTTTCACTTTTCACTTTCATGCATAGGAGGAGGAAATGGCAACCCACTCCAGTGTTCTTGCCTAGAGAACCCCAGGGACTGCGGGGCCTGGTGGGCTGCCATCTATGGCGTGGCACAGGGTCGGCCTCAACTGAACCACTTAGCAGCTGCAGCAGCAGCAGCAGCAGTGCATAGATATCAAAGGGGATGAGAACAGTCAGGTAGGATCACATATGTCACCGTGAAACAATACTTCTCCTCTTAGCCGAAGCTAACAAAAGATTTCTGTTCTAGGTCAACCTAGAAGAGATCATTTAAGAGGTAAAGAAACTTAAACTCCATTAGCAAAGGCAGTTCAACATCTCAAGAAAACTTGTGCTAGGCACAAAACTCTTTTCTGGGGGCCTACTTTCCCTACAACCTCCTTATCCCATTCTGTACCCATTCCTTTGCTTCTCCCGTCCTGAAAATGCCACCTGTAAGACAGAACTACTTCGTTTTCCTTCTTAAAGTGTGATTGCATTCCATACATTCTTGTAATAACAAGTCATACATTTCTCTTCAGCAACCAAGAACTGACTCTTATATTGGCATTTGATAGATTGGTGAGCATACCTATCAGTGATCATAGCGCCCACCCCGCTTCCTGCAAGAACAGAACAAAACAAAACAAAACAAAAAAATTGCTTTCTTACATTTAATATGTTCGGATGGTGCCAGTCACTATTCATGCAGAGTCAAAAATCTCTTTTGTTTCTGTGTAAAAGGGAGGTCCTTTCAAGTCGTGAATGTTTAAGAAGTTTCATTTATTTGGAAGTGACCTAGCTATTCAATACACTGTCATCACTTAGTTTAGCACCAGGATAGAAACTCAGGTAACCAAAACACCTGGAGGAACGATTGTAAGTTCAGTTCAGTTCAGTTGCTCAGTCGAGTCTGACTCTTTGTGACCCCGTGGCCTGCAGGACGCCAGGCTTCCGTGTCCATCACCAACTCCAGGGGCTTGCTCAAACTCATGTCCATCGAGTCACTGATGCCATCCAACCATCTTATCCTCTGTCATCCCCTTCTCCTCTGCCTTCAATCAAGACTATGAGAGGCAGATATTTTAGAGTATAATTATTGTTAAGAGTTTATCTAAAAGCTCATATCACATTTACATTTTTTACATTGGTTGTTGCTGTTTCCAGGTACTTTCTTGCTGACAAGCTTGTGACACATATAACAATAGAGCAATTTTTACCTCAAAAGAAACCTAGGCACTATGAACATGTTGTGCTTAATGTTGTTGACTCTTAGACATGTCTATAGTGGAGGAGCAAAACCAAAAATACTAGATATTTAATATTGACTAGTTCCCAGTTCACGGGACTCTGACATTCATTTAGGTCAATGTTTTCTTGTATTTCCAGCAGTTTGATTTGGAATGGCTGCCTTGTCTTGAGACTATTGAAATCAGAACTCAGAACTTGAGCAATATTATCAAAAAACACAAGGCTCACACTGACACATACCTTAATCCAGACAGACAGACAAGACATCTTCCAGTTTTCCGCCTGAGATTTAAAATATTTCTTTGAGCCTTTTTCCTGGGGAGTGGGGGGGGGTAGTGGGGGTGGCAGCGAGGCAGGCTTGGGTAACAAGCTAATTGTTGGTCATTGCATATGCAAAGAACCAGCTTTCCCGGTTCCAAGGAAAAAAGTTTCCTTGGTACCCAATTTTGTTTGGATCTATAGACTCTCATGGCCCTCCTAGGTCAGGACATCTTTCTTTTCTGTAGTCCTCGTTTTATCCCTAAATCATAGACAGCTTGGATTGTCTCTGTGGGGTGGATGTATTGTCCTCGTGTTTGACCTGGCGGCAGTAGCGAGGTCCGAGAGCCTCTCCTGGAACCGGGCGTGGGGACGGGGCTCACCAGGAGCCCCTGGTGGAAGTGGGTAACGCCCCGGGAGCGCGCCAGGGGCGGGGCGATCCCGGGCGGTGCGGGTCGGGGTTCTGGTCGGGAGGGGGTGGGGGGCGGTAACAGTTGTGCTCTCGGGGGTCCCCACTGCAGCTGGAAACGCGCTGGGAGTGTGGCAGGGGCGGGGTTAACCCGTGTGGCACGGGGCGGGGTTCGGCTCCTGGCGGGGGTGGGGGAGGGCTTCCCAGTTGTGCTCTCGGTGGTGGCCACTGCGGCTGGAAACGCGCCGGGAGCGCACCCGGGGCGGGGTAAACCTGGGCTGCGCGGGTCGAGATTTAGATGGCTGTGGGTGGGGGTTCGGTCCCAGTTGTGCTCTCGGGGGTCGCCACTGCGGCTAGGAATGCCCATTTCCTACGCTCCTGTGTCCCCAAGGATCCACATCTAGTGGGTGCAGCGGAGGGCTGCGGGCCACAGGTCAGGGAACTGGGACTGCTTGGAGCAGGGAACCAAGTATTCCGCCCTCTGTTGGCACATTCTCGGAGCTCCCCAACCTGGCGGTTGCAGAAAGGCCTCGCCCTTGGTGTCAAGGCCTTTACCGCTCCACCCCTTTGCTGAAAAATCTCAGTCTGCACGGTTTTCCCAAGCAGCCTAGTGTCCCCTGGAAGTCCAAGGGACAGAACACTGAACTCTGGCCGGCTGGCCCAGCCCTGCTTCTGGCACTTTGTAAGCCAGCGGGCTCTGGAGCACCTGCTAGGATGAGAAAGGGAAGGGTCCGCGAATTGCACCCTAGAAAGTTAGTAGGGTGCATGGATTTCAAACCCTGGTGGCCGCCCAGGCAGCAAAGAAGTGGGGAGGGCACCTTGCTGCCCTTTCATGGCAGAATCTGTGGCTGTCCTGATGCGTGGGCCTTTTCATGGGGACCTTGTGCAATAAAAGTTTGGTGTTTTGGTACTGAATAATTAGAAACTGTAAAAAGTTTAAATTATGTGGTGGTGTAATTAAAAAACAAAACAAAATAAAACCAAGCCCCAAGTGTTTGGCACAGGGAGGTTTAAGTATTGAAGGCCTGTTTTCCTTGCACTGTGGCATTCTATCAAGAAGTGTGCAGGATTTTTTTTTTTTAAGAAAAGTGTTCGAAGTGAGGGCAACAGGAAACCCAGAGGTGCCCCTGTATTTTGGGGAAGGCCTTAGGAGGTCACTTGGAAATGCTGCTGGCTGTGAGGGAGGGGGGCAGATGGGCTGTGCAGGCTTGTCCTTTGCATTCATGTTCTTGTGTGTAGAAACCCAGCTCGGAGCCATCTACTGATGTGTAAGAATTTCGCAGACAAACCTTGAGCTAAGCAATGCATTTGTTCCTGAGGAAATGTTTGTCTTAAGCGATGTAAATATCCTATGTATATCTGCTGGACTCTGGCTTCAGGTCGGTTCCCCCAATAGGCTCAGAAGCGACTTGAACAAAACAGTATGTTTTCCTCGTACCTTGTTCTCCTAATCTATGTTAAGGAAATGATATATTTGCCTGGAATACTGCCTTTCTTCAAGATTCATGTCAATCAGTTTTTGGCCCCGGATGACTCACCTGCTGCCAATGTGACCTCAAGGCATGTCGTGGGGGAGGGGCCTGGTGCCATTCCCTGAGACAGTGCCTTTCTTTCCTTAGCTGACTGCTAGTGCCTGTAGAATATCTGGCTAGAGACCAGCAGGGCGTACACCCCGCCTCAAGTCTAAGTCAGCAGCTTTCTCTATCTCATTTATACTTTAATAACAATTGATGACACAAAAGCTCTGAGCGATCAAATCATATGAAATCTTCATTTCAGATTGAAGATGCATTCCATGGTATTGCCATCTTAAGTCTTTCCATTGTTATTGAATACCTGTCCATGTATTCAGGATAGTTTTCAGCCAGGGTGTATAAGTTCCAGTGTGCCAGTCTTGTCATCCTCGTTACATCCATGGCAAAGTGTTGTATTCATGTTGACATTATTGAAAGGGAATTTTTTTTAATTCCTTTTCAGATTATTATCTGGTAATATATACAGAAAAAACTGTGTAATCTTTCGTTTTTATCAGTTTGGACAGCTTGATAGTTGTCTTTAATTTCTTTCCTTTCTCATACTTTAAGATTTTCCGGGCACCGTACATGTACTGCCTCACCCCTAATCTTAGTCATGTGTTCAAAGAACTTCTGTCCTTTATTTGTTTACTTATTTTTTGCAACATTGAATTCGTTTTGACTATGCTGGGTCTCTGCTGCAAGCCAGAAGTTGCTAGGACCTCTGGACTGCAGTCTCTCATCTCTTACTGACCTCTTGTTGACCTCTGCAGAATCCTGGTTGGCGGGAGCTTGTTAGTTCCTCGTTCCTTACCAGGACCTCCTGTGGTAAGTGTTTTTCTCTTCTCTGTTGCCTTGTAAGGGTGGATGGTCATTGGCATCCCAAAGCTAGCTAGAAGTCAATTATTTAGGCAGGCTTGTGCATAGATATGGGAGAAGGCAATGGCACCCCACTCCAGTACTCTTGCGTGGAAAATCCCATGGATGGAGGAGCCTGGTAGGCTGCAGTCCATGGGGTCGCTAAGAGTCGGACACCACTGAGCGACTTCACGTTCACCTTTCACTTTCATGCATGGGAGGAGGAAATGGCAACCCACTCCAGTGTTCTTGCCTAGAGAACCCCAGGGACTGCGGGGCCTGGTGGGCTGCCGTCTATGGGGTCGCACAGAGTCGGACACGACTGAAACGACTTAGCAGCAGCAGCGGCGGCAGCAGCAGCAGAAGCAGTGCATCGATATCAAAAGGGCTGCAAACAGTCAGGAAGGATCACATATGTCACCGTGAAACACTACTTCTCCACTTAGACAAAGCTAACAAAAGATTTCTGTTCTAGGTCAACCTAGAAGAGATCACTTAAGAGGTAAAGAAACTTAAACTCCATTAGCAAAGGCAGTTCGACATCTCAAGAAAACTTGTGCTAGGCACAGAACTCTTTTCTGGGGGTCCACTTTCCCTACAACCTCCTTATCCCATTCTGTACCCATTCCTTTGCTTCTCCCATCCTGAAACGGCCACCTGTAAGACAGAACTACTTTGTTTTCCTTTCTCAAGTGCCATTGCATTCCACATACTTTCTTGTAATAACAAGTCATACATTTCCCTTCAGCAACCAAGAACTGACTTTTATATTGGCATTCGCTATAGCCCGCCCCCCTCCCCCCACCCCCAAGAACAGAACAAAACAAAACAAAACAATTGCTTTCTTACATTTAACATGTCAGGATGGTGCCAGACACTATTCATGGAGAGTCAAAAATCTCTTTTGTTTCTGTGTAAAAGGGAGGTCCTTTCAAGTCGTGAATGTTTCAGAACTTTGATTTATTTGGAAATGACCTAGCTATTCAATACACTGTCGTCACAAGGATAGAAACTCGGGTAACCAAAACTCCTGGAGAAACGTTTCTTAGTTCAGTTCAGTTCAGTTGCTCAGTCGTGTCTGACTCTTTGGGACCCCGTGGCCTGAAGGACGCCAGGCTTCCGTGTCCGTCACCAGCTCCAGGGGCTTGCTCAAACTCATGTCCATCGAGTCAGTGATGCCATCCAACCATCTTATCCTCTGTCATCCCCTTCTCCTCTGCCTTCAATCAAGACTATGAGAGGCAGATATTTTAGAGTATAATTATTGTAAAGAGTTTGTCTAAAAGCTCATATCACATTTACATTTTTTACTTTTGTTGTTGTCGTTTCCAGGTAGTTTCTTGCTGACAAGCTTGTGACAGATATAACAATAGAGCAATTTTTACCTCAAAAGAAACCTAGGCACTATGAACATGTTGTGCTTAATGTTGTTGACTCTTAGACATGTCTATAATGGAGGAGCAAAACCAAAAATACTAGATATTTAATATTGACTAGTTCCCTGTTCACGGGACTTTGACATTCATTTAGGTCAATGTTTTCTTGTATTTCCAGCAGTTTGATTTGGAAGGGCTGCCTTGTCTTGAGACCATTGAAATCAGAACACAGAACTTGAGCAATATTATCAAAAAACACAAGGCTCACACTGACACATACCTTAATCCAAACAGACAGACAAGACATCTTCCAGGTTTCCGCCTGAGATTTAAAATATTTCTTTGAGCCAGTCTTCTGGGGAGTGGGGGGATAGGGGTGGCAGTAAGGCAGGCTTGGGTAACAAGCTAATTGTTGGTCATTGCATATGCAAAGAACCAGCTTTCCGGGTTCCAAGGAAAAAAGTTTCCTTGGTAACCAACTTTGTCTGGTTCTATAGAATATCATGGCCCTCCTAGGTCAGGTCATCTTGCCTTTCTGTAGTCCTCGTTTTATCCCTAAATCATAGACAGCTTGGATTGTCTCTGTGGGGTGTATGTATTGTCCTCATGTTTGACCTGGCAGCAGCAGCGAGGTCCGAGAGCCTCTCCTGGAACCGGGCATGGGGACGGGGCTCACCAGGAGCCACTGGTGAAGGTGGGCAGCGCCCCTGGAACGCGGCAGGGGCGGGGCGAACCCGGGCAGCGCAGGGCGGGTGTCGGCTCCTGGCGGGGGTAGGGGAGGGCTTCCCAGTTGTGCTCTCGGAGATGGCCACTGCAGCTGGAAACGCGCCGGGAGCGCAGCCAGTGTGGGGTAAACCTGGGCTGCACAGGTCGAGATTCCGCTCGCTGTGGGTGGGTGGTCGGTCCCTGTTGTGCTCCCGGGGGTCGCCAATATGGCTGGGAACCCGCCGGGAGCCCGGCAGGGCCGGGGCGAAACCTGGCGGCGCGGGGCGGGGTGGGGTTCCATTCGCAGTGGGGGTCGGCTCCTGGCGGAGGTGGGGGAGCGCTTTCCAGATGTGCTGTTGGGGGTCGCCATTGCGGCTGGGAATGCCCATTTCGTGAACTCCTGGATCCCCAAGGATCGGCATCCATTGGCCACAGCGGAGGGGTGCGGAACACAGGTAAGGGAACGGGGACTGCCTGGAGCAGGGAACCATGTATTCCGCCCTGTGTTGGCACAGTCTCAGAGCTCCCCAACCTGGCTGTCGCAGAAAGGCCTCGTCTTTGGGGTCAAGGCCTTTACCGCTCCACCCCTCTGCTGAAAAACCTCAGAGTCTGCGCGGTTTTCCCAAGCAGCCTAGTGTCCGCTGGAAGTCCAAGGGACAGAACCCTGAATTCTGGCCGGCTGGCCCAGCCCTGCTTCTGGCACTTTGTAGGACAGTGGGCCCTGGAGCACCTGCTAGGATGGGAAAGGGAAGGGTACGCGAATTGCACCCTGGTGGCCGCCGAGGCAGCAAAGAAGGGGGGAGGGCACCTTACTGCCCTTTAATGGCAGACAGAATCTGTGGCTGTCCTGCTGCTTGGGCCTTTTCATGGGGACCTTGTGCAATAAAAGTTTACCGGTGACTTTAGGGAACTTCCCAGTGTGCTTCTGACAGATGAGGGATGCTGTGGAGTTGGCGGGGCCTCTCAGGACTCCGCTGGGTTTGGCGCAATAGAAGAGGGCCTCCTCTCCAGGGAAGGCAGGAACCTCAGGCTTCCTCTCCGTTTCGGACTCCGACCGCAGGGTCCCTGCAGAGTTGGGACAGGAGAGTCAGGAATCGTCTTGTCTGAGGAAGGGAACTCCGCTTGCCTCTCGAGGTGCTCAGGGGGTCTCAGGCCCCTTGTTGAGCTGTGTGTGGAACCTTCGAGTGTTTCCGGACTATGCACGACGGTGACAGTGCCCCTTCGTGTTGTGCCTTCACCCAGTGGGTTGCCTTCGAAGAGGTGTCCGGGCCTCGGGTTCTTTTCAAGAGCGGACAGGGAAATCGGGGTCTTTCGGCATGTGGGACCACCCACGGGGCTAGTCTCAAATTTCCTAGTGAGGCCGGCTTCATCCTGAGGTGTGCTGGGAAGGCCGGGGACCCTTCCAGACAATGCAGGGGGATCGACTCTCCTGTCGCCATCAGGAGGGGAGAAGGGGCTCAGATGAAGTGGGGACGGAACCCTCGGTGTTACCCTCGAGGGAAACCGGCGTGTGGGGGACTTTTGGGGGTTGCATGAAAGGAGTCAGGTACCGTTTCACACTTCAGGACAGAACCTGGGACTTCCCTTGAGACGCTGTAGCGGGCAAGGGCCTCATCTTGCGAAGACGTTGGGACCATGTGGATTTTCTCGAGTTGCGGCGGGATTCTAGAGTTACGACGGGGATTTCAGGCTTCCTCTTGTGTTGGCCCCGGGAAGCCTAATCTTCCATTCGAGTTGCGAGGGAAAGCTGAGGGTTGCAGTCGAGTCACTGCAGGGCCAAAGAGACCTCATCTAGGCCTGTGTCCGGGACTTAACGTTCCTCTCAAGGGAAGACAGGGATCTCAGGGTGGCGTTCCAGACTCCCCCGGGGAGTCAGGCCTCGCCTCGAGGGCAAGCCAAGGATGCCGCTCTCCTCTCAAGTCGCGACGCAGATCTCTTGGAGCCCACTGAGTGGCCTCAAGGGAGTCAGGCCTTCTCTTCAGTTTGGAGAGAGGACTCGGGATTGTGCTCTGGGTCAGGCAGGAAAAGAAGGCCCTCACCTCGCGAGGATGGGGGCTTCTCAGGGGTTTCCTCGAGCTGCGGCGCCCGTGGGGGTTTTCTCACGAGGCAAGACGAGGATCTCAGGGAGCCTCTTGTGCGGTGCCAGGGAAGTCAGGTCTCTGTGTGCGTGGCGAGGGGGAGCGCGTCATGGCTCTCCAGTCATGGGAGAGGACTAGGGCCTCCAGACGCGTTGAAGAAGGACACTCGAGGTCTCTCTGGGGTTGCGGCGGGAAAGCCTCGTTTCCCTAGACTTCTGCCGGGGACCTGAGGAAACTTCCCATGGTGCCTCTGATAGGTGAGGGATGCTGTGGAGTTGGCGGGGCCTCTCGGGACTCCGCTGGGCTTGGCGCAATGGAAGAGGGCCTCATCTCGAGGGGAGACAGGAAACTTAGGCTTCCTCTCCTTTTCGGACTCCAACCACAGGGTCCCTGCAGAGTTGGGACAGGAGAGTCAGGCCTCGTCTTGTCTGAGGAAGGGAACTCCGCTTGCCTCTCGAATTGCTCAGGGTGTCTCACGCACCTCGTCGAGCTGTGTGTGGAAACCGCGGGTTTTTCCGGACGACGAACGGGGGTGTCAGTGCCCCTTCGAATGGTAACTTCACCCACAGGGTTGCCTTCCAAGAGGTGTCCGGGCATCGGGTTCTTATCCAGAGCGGACTGGGAAATCGGGGTCGTTCGGCATGTGGCACAACCCACGGGGCTCGTCTCGAATTTCCTCGGGAGGCCGGCCTCATCCTGAGGTGTGCCGGGAAAGCCAGGAACCCCTTCCAGAATACGCAGGGGAATCGACTCTCCTGTCATGATGAGGAGGGGAGAAGGGGCTCAGATGAAGGGGTGCCAGGACACTCGGTGTTCCTCTCGAGGGAACCCGGCGTGTCTTGGAAATTTTGGAGGTCGCACGAAGGGTGTCAGGTACTGTTTCGCACTTCAGGGCGGAACATGGGACTTCCCCTGAGACGCTGTAGTGGGCAAGGGCCTCATCTTGAGAAGACGTTGGAACCACGTGTTTTTTCTCGAGTTGCGGCGGGATTCTCGTGTGACGATGGGGATTACAGGCTTCCTCCTCTGTTGGCCCTGGGAAGCCCAGTCTTCCATTCGATTGGCGAGGGAAAGCTGGGGGTTGCGCTAGAGTCACTGCAGGGCCAAAGAGACCTCATCTAGGCTTGTGTCCAGGACCTAATGTTCCTCTCCAGGGAAGGCAGGGATCTCGGGGTTGCATTCCAGGATCCCCCTGGGTGTCAGGCCTCGTCTCGAGGGGAAGCAAAGGACTCCGCTGTCCTCCCGAGTCGCGACGCGGATCTCTTGGAGCCCCCTAGTTGCGTCAATGGAGTCAAGCCTCCTCTTCATTTTGGAGAGAGGGCTCGGGATTGTTCTCCAGGCCATGCAGGAAAAGAAGGCCCTTCACCTCGCGAGGACGGGGGCATCTCAGGGGTTTCCTCGAGCTGCGGCGCCCGTGGGGGTTTTCTCGCGAGGCAGGGCGAGGATCTCAGGGAGCCTCTCGTGCGGCGCCAGGGAAGTCAGGTCTCCCTGCGGGTAGCGAGGAGGAGCGCGTTGTTGCTCTCGAGTAATGGGAGGGGACTAGGGCCTCAAGACGCGTTAAAGAGGGACTCTCGAGGTCTTTCTCGGGTTGTGGCGGGAAAAAGTCGTTTCCCTCGACTTCTGCTGGGGACCTTAGGGAACTTCCCAGGGTGTCTCTGAGAATTGAGGGATACTGTGGAGTTGGCGGTGCCTCTCGGGACTCCGCTGGGTTTGTCGCAATGGAAGAGGGGCTCATCTCGAGGGGAGGCAGGAACCTCAGACTTCCTCTCTGTTTCGGACTCCGACATCAGGGTCCCTGCAGAGTTGGGACAGGAGAGTCAGGCTACGTCTTTTCTGAGGAATGGAACTCCGCTTGCCTCTCGAGTTGTTCATGGGGTTTCAGGCCCCTTGTCAAACTGTGTGTGGAATCTGCAGGTTTTTCCAGACGATGCACGGGGGTGTCAGTGACCCTTCGTTTTGTGTCTTCATCCACAGGGTTGCCTTCGAAGAGGTGTCCGGGCATCGGGTTCTTATGAAGAGCGGACCGGGATATCGGGGTCCTTCAGCATTTGGCACCACCCACGTGGGTTGTCTCGAATTTCCTCATTAAACCGGCCTCATCCTGAAGTGTGCCGCGAAGGTCATGAAACTCTTCCAGACAAAGCAGAGGAATCGACCCTACTGTGGCGATCAGGAGGGGAGAAGTGGCTCAGATGAAGTGCTGCTGGGAACCTCGGTGTTTCCCTCAAGTGAGACAGGTATGTCGGGTAACTTTTGGGGTCGCATAAAGCGTTCCAAGTACCGTTTCGCTCTTCAAAATGGAACGTTGGACTTCTCTTGGGGTGCTCCAGCGGGCATGGGACTCATCTTGGAATGACTGTGGAACCACTTGGTTTTTCTCGAGTTGCGGTGGGATATTTGAGTTACCACAGGGAATTCATGCTTCCTCTTGTGTTGGCCCACAAAATTCTTATCTTCCATTCGAGATTCGAGGAAGAGTTGGAGGTGTGCTCTAGTCACTGAAGGCAAAAGAGACCCCACCAAGGCTTGTGTGCAGGACCTAATGTTCATGTCAAGGCTCGACAGAAAACTCGGGGTTGCATTCCAGACTCACCTTGGAGTCAGGCCTCGTCTCGAGGGGAAGCAAAGGACTCTGCTCTCCTCTCGAGTCGGACGGGTATGTCTTGGAGCCCACTGAGTGGCTTAAAGGGAGTCAAACCTCCTCTGGTGTTTGGAGGGAGGACACGGGATTGCTCTCCAGGGAATGCATGAAATGAAGGCCCTCATCTCCCAATGACTGGGGCGTCTCATAGGTTTTCTCGAGCTGTGGCGCTAGTGTGGGGTTTCTCACGAAGTAAGACTGGGAGCTCAGTGAGCCTCTCACGTGGTGCCAGGGCAGTCAGGTCTCTATGCACGTGGTGAGAGGGAGCCCGTCATTGTTCTCGAGTCATGGTAGGGGAATTGGGCCTGAAGACGTGTTAAAGAAGGACTCTCGAGGTCTTTCCTAGGTTGCAGCAGGAAACCCTGGGTTCCATCGACTTGTGCCAGTGACCTCAGGAAGCTTCTCAGCGTGCCTCTGAGAAGTCAGGGTCACTGTGGAGTTGGGAGGGGCCTCTCGGAACTCCACTGGGTTTGGTGCAATGGAAGAGGGCCTCATGACAAGTTGAGGCAGGAACCACAGGGTTCCTCTCCTGGCTTCAAATGCGCCGGATCTGACTCGGATCCCAGAGTCCCTGCAGAGTTGGGACAGGAGAGTCAGGCCTCGTCTTGTGTGGAGGAATGGAACTCCGCTTGACTCTCGCGTTGTTCATGGGGTGACAGGCCACTTGTCGATTTGTATGTGGAACTTGCGGGTTTTTCTGGACGATGCACCGGGGTGTCACTGCCCCTTCGTGTTGTGCCTTGATCCACAGGATTGCCTTCGACTTGGGTTCTGCCATCGGGTTCTTATCAAGAGCAGACCAGGGAATCGGGGTCTTTTGGCATGCCGCACCACCCACGAGGCTATGTCTCAAATTTCCTCGTGAGACTGGCCTCATCTTGATGTGCGCCAGGAAGGTCGGGAACGCCTTCCAGACAAAGCAGGGGAATCGAACCTCCTGTCGCGATCAAGAGGGGAGAAGAGTCTCAGATGAAGTGGTGCCGGGAACCTCGGTGTTCTCCTCAAGTGAGACTGGTATGTCGGGGAACTTTTGGGGTCGCATCAAGGGTTCCAAGTAACTTTTCGCTCTTCAATACGGAACGTGGGACTTCTCTTGAGACGCTGTAGCGGGCAAGGGCCTCATCTTTCGATGACGGGGGAACCACGTGGTTTTTCTTGAGTTGGGGCGGGATTCTCGAGTTACGACGGGGAATTCAGGCTTCCTGTTCAACTGGCCCAGGGAAGTCCAGTTTTCATTCGAATTGGGAGTTAGAACTGGGGATTGCTCTCGAGACACTGCAGGGCCAAATAGACCTCATCTAGGCTTGTGTCCAGGACCTAATGTTCCTCTGCTGGGGTGACAGCGATCTCGGCATTGCATTCTCGACTCACCCGGGGAATCAGGCCTCGTCTCGAGGGGAAGCCAAGGACACCGCTCTCCTGTCAAGTTGTGACGGGTATATCTTGGAGCTCACTGTGTGGCCTAAAATGAGTCAAGCCTCCTGTGGAGTTTGGAGAGAGGACTCAGGATTGCTCTCCAGGCCATACAGCAAAAGAAGGCCCTCATCTCGTGAGGACTGGGGCGTCTCGTGGGTATTCTCGAGCTGCGGCTCCAGTGTGGTGTTGCTCACGAGGTATAATGGGCAGCTCAGGGAGCCTCTCCTGTGGCGCCAGGGAAGTCAGGTTTCTATGTGCGTGGCTAGGGGGAGCGCGTCATTGCTCTCGAGTCATGGTAGGGGAATCGCACCTCAAGACGCGTTGAAGAAGGACTCTCGAGGTCTTTTATGGGTTGGGGCAGGAAACCCTTGGTTTCCTCGACTTGTGCCGGTGATCTCAGGAAGGTCTAAGGGTGCCTCTGACAAGTCAGGGATACTGTGCAGTTGGGAGGGGTCTCTCGGGACTCCACTGGGTTCGGTGCAATGGAAGAGGGCCTCATCTCGAGTGGAGGCAGGAAACTCATGTTTCCTCTCCTGACTTCCCCTGGGCCAGATCTGACTCGGATCGCAGTTTCGCTGCAGAGTTCGAACAGGAGAGTCAGGCCTCGTCTTGTGTGGAGGAATGGAACTCTGCTTGCCTCTCCAGTTGTTCACGGGGTGACAGGTCACTTCTCGAGCTGTGTGTGGTACCTGCGGGTTTCTCCGGACGATACCCGGGGGTGTCAGTGCCCCTAAGTGTTGTGCCTTCATCAAAAGGGTTATCTTCAAAGAGGTGTCCGGGCATTGGGATCTTATCAAGAGCGAACCGGGAAATCGGGGTCTTTCGGCATGTGTCACCATCCACGAGGCTATGTCTCGAATATCCTCGTGAGACCGGCCTCATCCTGAGATGCACCGGGAAAGGCGGGAACCCCTTCAAGACAAAACAGGGGAATCGACCCTCCTGTCGCGATCAGGAGGGGAGAAGGGGCCCAGATGTAGTAGTGCCGGGAACCTCAGTGTTCTCCTCGAGTCAGACCAGTGTGTCGAGGAACTTTTGAGGTCGCATCAAGGGTGCCAATACCGTTTCGCACTTCAAGACGGAACGTGGGACTTCTCTTGAGACGCTGTAGGGGGCAAGGGCCTCATCTTGCGATGACGGGGGAACCACGTGGCGTCTCTCGAGTTGTGGCGGGATTCTCGAGTTTCGATGGGGAATACAGTCTTCCTCATGTGTTGGGCCAGGGAAGTCCTATCTTCCATTCGAGTTTCAAGGGAGATCTGGGGATTGCCCTCGAGTCACTGCAGGGCAAAATAGACCTCATCTAGTCTTGTGTCCAGGACTTAATGTTCATCCCTAGGGGCGACAGGGATCTCGGGCTTGCATACCAGACTCACCCGGGGAATCAGGCCTCGTCTCGAGGGGAAGCAAAGAACTCCGCTGTCCTTTTGAATCGCGATGGGTATCTCTTGGAGCCCACTGTGTGCCCTAAAAGGAGTCAAGTCTCCTGTGCTGTTTGGATAGAGGACTCGGGATTCCTCTCCAGGCCATGCAGGAAAAGAAGGCCCTCATCTCGCGATGACGGCGGCGTCTCGTGGGTTTTCTAGACTGCCGCGCTAGTGCCGGGTTTCTGACGAGGTACGAGAGGGAGCTCAGGGAGCCTCTCGTGTGGCGCCAGGGAAGTCAGGTCCCCATGAGATGGCTAGGGGGAGTTCGTCATTGCTCTCGAGTCATGGTAGGGTAATCGGGCCTCAAGACGGGTTGAAGAAGGACTCTCGAGGTCTTTCTCGGGTCACTGCATAAAACCCAGGGTTCCCTTGACTTGTGCCTGCGACCTCAGGGAGCTTCTCAGAGTGCCTCTGAGAAGTCAGGGATACTGTGCAGTTTGGAGGGGCCTCTCGAGACTCCTCTGCATTTGGTGGAATGTAAGAGGGACTCATCTCGAGTTGAAGCAGGAACCTCAGTGTTCCTCTCCATTTCTGACTCAGATCGCAAGGTCCCTGCATGTTGGTACAGGAGAGTCAGGCCTCGTCTTTTCTGGAGGATGGGACTCCTCTTGCCTCTCGAGTTGTTCTCGAGGTGACAGGCCTCTTGTCGAGCTGTGTGTAACCTGCCCGTTTTTCCAGATGATGCACAGGTGTGTTAGTGCCCCTTCGTGTTGTACCTTCATACTCAAGGCTGCCTTCCAAGAGGTGTCCGAGCATCGGATTCTTATCAAGAGCGGACCGGGAAATTGGAGTCTTTCAGCAAGTGGCACCACCCACAAAGCTACGTATCGAATTTCCCTTTGAGACCGGCCTCATCCTGAGTTGTGCAGGGAAGGTCGGGCCCCCTTGCAGGCAAAGCAGGGGAATCGACCCACCGGTCACGATCAGGAGGGGAGAAGGGGCTTAAATGAAGTGGTGCCGGGAACCTCGGTGTTCCAATTGAGTGAGACCGGCGTGTTGGGGGACTTTTGGGGTGGCATCAAGGGTGCCAAGTACCGTTTCCATTTCAAGACGGAACCTGGGACATCTTTTGAAACGCTGTAGTGGGCAACGGCCTCATCTTGCGATGACGGGAGAACCACGTGGTTTTGCTCGAGTTGCGGCGGGATTCTCGAGTTATGACCGGGAATTTAGGCTTCCTCTTGTTGGCCTTGAAATCCAATCTTCCATTCGGGTTGCGAGGGGGAGCTGGGGATTGCGCTAGAGTCACTGCAGGGCAAAAGAGACCTAATCTAGGCTTGTGTCCAGGATCTAATGTTGCTCTCCAGGGGCGACAGGGATCTCGGGTTTGCATTCCAGACTCATCCGGGTAGTCAGTTCTCACCTCGAGGGTAAGCAAAGAATTCCGCTCTCGTCTCGAGTCGCGATGGGTATCTCTTGGAGCCCATTGTGTGTACTAAAGGGAGTCAAGCCTCCTGTGGAGTTTGGAGAGAGGACTCGGGATTGGACTCCAGGCCATGCAGGAAAAGAAGGCCCTCATCTCGAGATGACGGTGGCGTCTCGTGGGTTTTCTCGAGCTGCGGCGCCAGTGTGGGGTGTCTCATGAAGTACCACAGGGATTTCAGGGAGCCTCTTGTGTGGCGTCAGTAAAATCCAGTATTCCATTCGAGTTGCAAGTTAGAACTGGGGATTGCTCTCCAGTCACTGCAGGGCAAAATAGACCTCATCTACGCTTGTGTCCAGGACCTAGTGTTCCACTACTGGGCCGACAGGGATCTCAGGGTTGCATTCTCGACTCACCCGGAGAGTCAGGCCTCGTCTTGAGGGGAAAAAAAGGACTCCGCTCTCCTGTCGAGTCGCGACGGGTATCTCTTGGGGCCCACTGCGTGGCGTAAAGGGAGTGAAGCCTCCTATGGAGTTTGGAGAGATGACTCGGGATTGTTTTCCTGGCCATGCAGGAAAAAAGGCCCTCATCTCGCGATGACGGGGGCGTCTCGTGGGTTTTCTCCAGCTGCGGCGCCAGTATCAGATTTCTCACGAGGTATGACGGGGAGCTCAGAGAGCCTCTCGTGTGGTGCTAGGGACGTCAGGTCTCCGTGCCTGTGGTGAAGGGGAGTGCGTGATTGCTCTCGAGTCATAGTAGGCGAATCGGGCCTCAAGACGCATTGAAGAAGGACTCTCGAGGTCTTTCTCGGGTTGCGGCAGGGAACCCTGGGTTCCCTCGACTTGTGTCGGTGACCTCAGGCAACTTCTCAGGGTGCCTCTGAGAAGTCAGCGACACTGTGGATTTGGGAGGGGCCTTTCGTTACTCAACTGGGTTTGGTGCAATCGAAGAGGGCCTCATCTCGAATGGAGGCAGGAACCTCAGGAGTCCTCTCCATTTCTGACTCGGGTCGCAGAGTACCTGCCGAGTACGGACAAGAGAGTCACGCCTCGTCTTCCGTGGAGGAATGGATCTCCGCTTGCCTTTCGAGTTGTTCACGGAGTGACAGGCCACTTGTTGAGCTGTGTGTGGAACCTGCGGGTTTTTCCGGACGATGCACAGGGGTGTCAGTGCCCCTTCGTGTTGTGCCTTCATCCACAGGGTTGCCTTCAAAGAGGTGTCAAGCATCGGGTTCTTTTCAAGAGCGTACCAGAAAATTGGGGTCTTTCAGCATGTGGTACCACCCACGAGGCTACGTCTCGAATTTCCTTGGGAGACCGGCCTCATCCTGAGGTGCACCGGGAAGGTAGGGAACCCTTGCAGACAAAGCAGAGGAATCGACACACCGGTCGTGATCAGAAGGGGAGAAGAGGATCAGATGAAGTGGTGCCGGGAACCTCGGTGGTCCCCTCGAGTGAGACCGGTATGTCACGGCACTTTTGAGGTCGCATCAAGGGTGCCAAATACAGTTTCGCACTTCAAGACGGAACGTGGGAATTCTCTGGAGATGCTCTAGCGGGCAAGGGCCTCATATTGCGATGACGAGGGAAACACGTGGTTTTTCTCGAGTTGCGGCGGGATTCTCGAGTTACGACGGGGAATTCAGGCTTCCTCTTGTGTTGGTCCAGGAACTCCAATCTTCCATTCAACTTGTCAGAGAGAGCTGGGGGTTGCTCTCGAGTCACTTCAGGGCAAAGAGTCCTCATCTAGGCTTGGGTCCAGGACGTAGTGTTCCTCTCAGGGGCAACAGGGATATCGGGGTCGCATTCCAGTCTCACCCGGTGGGTCACGCCTCGTCTCGAGTGGAAGCAAAGGACTCCACTATCCTCTAGAGTCGCGACATGTAACTCTTGGAGCCCAATGAGTGGCCTAAAGGGAGTCAAGCGTCCTGTGTAGCTTGGACAGAAGGTTCACTCTTGATCTGCATACCATTCAGTTAAAGATGGCCCTCCTCTCGTGATGACGGGAGCGTCTCATGGGTTTTCTCGAGCTGCGGCGCCAGTGTGGGGTTTCTCACGAGATATGATGGGGAGCTCAGGGAGCCTCTCGTGCGGCGCCAGAGAAGTCAGGCCTCCATGCGTGTGGCCAGGCAGATCGCGTCATTGCTCTGGAGTCATGGGAGGGACTAGGGCCTCAAGACGCATTTAAGAAGGACTCTCGAGGTCTTTCTTGGGTTGGGGCGGGAAACACTCGTTTCCCTCGACCTCTACCGGGGACCTTAGGGAACTTCCCAGGTGCCTCTGAGAGGTGAGGGATACTGAGGAGTTAGAGGGGCCTCTCGGGACTCCACTAGGTTTGACGAAATGAAAGAGGGCCTCATCTCGATTGGAGGCAGGAACCTCAGGCTTCCTCTCCATTTCTGACTCCGACCGCAGGGTCCCTGCGGGGTTGGGACAGGAGAGTCAGGCCTCGTCTTGTCTGAGTAATGGAACTCTGCTTGCCTCTCGAGTCGTTCAGTGGGTCTCAGGCCCCTTGTCGAGCTGTGTGTGGAACCTGCGGGTGTTTCCAGAAGATGCTCGGGGGTGTCATTTCCCCTTCATTTGGTGCCTTCCCCCACAGGGTTGCCTTCAAAGAGGTGTCCGGGCATCAGGTTCATTTCAAGAGCGGACCGGGAAATCGGGGTCATTCGACATGTGGCACCACCCACGTGGCTCATCTCGAATTTCCTCGTGAGACCAGCATCATCCTGAGGTGCGCTGGGAAGGCCGGGAACACCTTCCACACAAAGAAGGGGAATCGACTCTCCTGTCGCGATCAGGAGGGGAGATGGGGCTCAGATGAAGTGGGGCCGTTACTCTAGGTGTTCCACTCGAGGGAACCCGGCGTTTCAGGGAACTTTAGGGGTCGCATCAAGGGAGCCAAGTACCGTTTCCCACTTCAGGATGGAACATGGGACTTCCCTGGAGATGCTGTAGCGGGCAAGGGCCTCATCCTGTGAAGACGTTGGAACCACGTCGTTTTTCTCGAGTTGCGTCTGGATTCTCGAAAACGACGGGGATTTCAGGCTTCCTCTTGGGTTGGCCCTGGGAAGCCCAATCTTCCCCTGGAGTTGCGAGGGAAAGCTGGGTGTTCTGCTCGAGTCACTACAGGGCCAAAGAGACCTCATCGAGGCGTGTGTCCAGGACCTAATATTCCTCTCAAGGGAAGACAGAGATCTCGGGTTTCCATTCCAGACTCCCCCGGGGAGTCAGGCCTCGCCTCGAGGGGAAGCAGAGGACTCCATTTTCCTCTCAAGTCGCGACACGGATCTCTTGGAGCCCAATGAGTGGACTCAAGGGTGTCGAGCCTCCTCTTCAGTTTGGAGAGAGGACTCGGGATTGCTCTCCAGGTCAGGCAGGAAAAGAAGGCCCTCATCTCGCGATGACGGGGGCATCTCATTGGTTTCCTCAGGCTGCGGCGCCCGTGGGGGTTTTCTCACGAGGCACGACGAGGACCTCAGGGAGCCTCTCGTGCGGTGCCAGGGAACTCATGTCTCCATGCGCATGGCCAGGAGGAGCTGGTCATCACTCTCGAGTCATGGGAAGTGACTAGTGCCTCAAGACGCGTTGAAGAAGGACTCTCGAGGTCTTTCTCGGATGGCGGCGGGAAACCCTCGTTTCCCTCGACTTCTGCAGGGGACTATAGGGAACTTAGCAGGGTGCCTCTGAGAGGTGAGGAATGCTGTGGAGTTGGCAGGGCCTCTTGGGACTCTGCTGGGTTCGGCGCAATGGAAGAGGGCCTCATCTCGAGGGGAGGCAGGAACCTCAGGCTTCCTCTCCGATTCTGACTCCGACTGCACGGTCCCTGCAGTGTTGGGACAGGAGAGTCATGCCTCGTCTTGTCTGAGAAATGGAATTCTGGTTGCCTCTCGAGTTGTTCCGGGAGTCTCAGACCCCTTGTCGAGCTGTGTGTAGACCCTGCGGGTTTTTCCAGATGATGCACGGGGGTGTCAGTGCCCCTTCGTGTTGTGCCTTCACTCACAGGGTTGCCTTCGAAGAGGTGTCCGGGCATCAGGTTCTTATCAAGAGCGGACCGGAAAATCGGGGTTGTTCGGCACGTGGCACCTCACACATGGCTAGTCTCGAATTTCCTCCTGAGACCGGCCTCATACTGAGGTGCACCAGGAAGGCCGGGAACCCCTTCCAGAGAAAGCAGGGGAATCGACTCTCCTGTCGCGATCAGGAGGGGAGAAGGGGCTCAGATGAAGTGGTGCCGGGACCCTTGGTGTTCCCCTCGAGGGACCCCAGCGTGTTGGGGAACTTTTGCGGTCGCATCAAGGGTGTCAAGTACCGTTTCGCACTTAAGGACAGAACATGGGACTTCCCTGGAGACGCCGGGAATTTCGGTGTTCCCCTGGAGTGAGACCGGTATGTTGGGGAACTTTGGGGTCGCATCAAGGGTGCCAAGTAGCATTTCGAACTTTAAGATGGAACATGGGACTTCTCTTGAGACTGTAGCTGGCAAGGCCCTCATATTGCGATGAAGGGGGAACCACATGGTTTTTAAGACTTGAGGCTGAATTCTCGAATTACGATGGGAAATTCAGACTTCCTCATGTGTTGACCGTGGGAAGCCCAATCTTCCATTCAAATTGTGAGGGAGAGATGGAGGTTGCTCTCGATCACTGTAGGGCAAAATAGACCTCATCTAGGCTTGTGTCTAGGACATAATGTTCCACTCCAGGGGCAACAGGGATCTCGTGGTTGAATTCCAAACTCACCCGGGGAGTCAGGCCTCGTCTCCAGGGAAGCAAAGGACTCTGCTCTCCTCTCGAGTCGCACCGGGTATTTCTTGGACCCAACTGAGTGGCCTAAAGGGAGTCAATCCTCCTGTGAAGTTTGGAGAGAGGACCAGGAATTGCTCTCCAGGTCAGGCAGGAAAAGAAGGCCCCCATCTCTCCTTGACGGGGGCATCTTGTGGTTTTTCTCGAACTGCGGCGCCACTGTGGGTTTTCTCACGAGGTACGATGGGGTACTCAGGGAGCCTCTTGTGTGGTACTAGGGAAGTCAGTTTTCCTGCTTGTGGCGAGGGGAGCGCGTCCTTGCTCTGGAGTCATGGTAGGGGAATCGGGCATCAAGAGACGTTGAAAAAGGACTCTCCAAGTCTTTCTTGGGTTACTTCAGGAAACTCTGGGTTCCCTCGACTTGTGCTAGTGACCTCAGGTAGCTTCTCAGGGAGCCTCTGAGAAGACACTGATACTGTGGTGTTGGGAGGGGCCTCTCGGGACTCCACTGTGTTTGGTGCAATGGAAGATTGCCAGGAGCCAGCGAGAGACATTCCACTCGTGACAAATGTCATGAGGAAAGAGTCTCGGCATACGCACAGGCAGGATCGAGCCTCCGGGAGTTCCCCCGTATATTCTTCAGCATCTACCCCCAAAAACCAAAGTCTGCCTTCTTTATTGCTTTGTTCTCTCACCTCTGACATTACTGGGGATGTCCCCCACCACCATCTCACTCTCTCTATCAAAGAGCTAACTTACAGCTCCAACTAATAATGTTCCTGGGCAATTAGTAGTGTTTAAATCCAAACCCCTCAGATGGTTTTCTAACTCGCCTGACAAGTTTACCCGGTCTCCTACAGCTATGCATACGATTGTGTACAGTCTCCCAGCCTCGAGACGCACGGGAAGTTTAAGATATTCAAATAGCTTAGAGCCTCTCAGAGAGTTAGAAACTGTCAGAATAAAACTAGTAAAAGATTTCATTGATGAACCAATGCTTTTTGCCAAGTTTCCACATCCCCTGAATTGTATCCTTGAATGTGTGCTAATTAATATAGTTGGTATGTAGAAAAAATAAGTAGTGGCCTTGATGTTGGTAACTTTAGACCCTTAAGGTAATAAATTCTTTTCTTTGTTGTAAACCCATTACACATCCTCCCTATAGGAATGCAATTTTATCTTCGCAAGATGGCGCCAAACCTTAAACAATTACTCTTAGAGAAAATAACTCTTATGGTTGATAAGTCTTTGTCAAGAGTCATAAAATGTTAATAGGTCTTCTGGCCAGAAGATGATGTAAATCATCTAAACCATTTTTATACGATAAATCTGCAGAAAAGAAACCCTGGTTTTTGATAAGGATTAAAGACTGCTGACTTTGCATCCCCTATTATCCTCTATGTGTAACTTAGGGTATTAAAACCTGTGTTGAAAATAAAGCTACGGGCCTTGCTCACCAACGCTTGGTCTCCCCATGTCATTATTCCCCTCAATTTTCAGATGAGTGTCCATCTGGAGCGCGGATATCCTCTGCGACCATTTATTTGCCTGGGCTTCGAAGACCCACTCGATAAGGTGTCTAAGGTGGGGCACCTTCCTCTATTCTAGAGGGCACTTGCAGCCTCCGTGGTCAGAGCTAACCTGGTGTCACGGGTTATACTGATTTTCCGCGTAAACCAAGCTACTCAGCTGCTTTTCTCCACTGAATTTTCCTACTGAGCTATCCTCATTCTATTACTCTTTATATCTTTGATGAATAAATAAATATATAAATAGGTCGCCTACTCCATCTTCCCTTCGAATACCCTGGATCAGCTGGGGCTGGACCTCTGCAGGTGGCGCCCGAGACAGGCATTTCGAAGGTAAATCCCCAACCCCATTCCCCCAGTGTTCAGTTTTGGGGACAGATAGGATCCCACTTAGGGGGCTGCAGATCCCCCTGTAGAATAGACAGGGCGAGAGGAGTGGGAAGTGTTGAAGAGTTAGAGAGAAAAAACGGTTTTTAAAAAGGCTGACAAAAAAGGTCTAATCTTTAGATAGCTAAAAGCAAAATCTTTTACTATCCTTAAGTTTCTGACATGGGCAACACTGAATCAAATGAAAGACAGCTCTTTATAGGAGTAAGTTTACAGTTATTAAGTAAAAGAAGAATCAAGGTTAAAAAATCTTCCATTCAATCATTTTTTACATTTGTACAAGACCACTGCCCTTGGTTTCTACAACAAGGCACTGTTAACCTAGATATCTTGAAAAAACTAGGAAAACAGCTAAGAGCTTATTGTGCTCAGCAAGGTTTGGAAAAAATCCCTACTTACACCTTTCCTCTGTGGAATATGACTAGAGATGTTTTAGATCCAGCTCATGAATTTGAAAAGGTACCTGTTAAAGTGGAAAGTAAAGTTGGAAAAGTACCTGTTAAACAAAAAAGCAAATCTGAAAAGGTACCTGTTATAAAGAAAAGTGAAAATGAAGAGGCTATACCTAGCTATCGACAGCTAAATGAATGGCTAGCCGCTATGACTGCCAATGAGCATGTAAAAGATAGGGATGAAAAGAAAGATCAGCTCTCCCCTCAATTTGAAAAAGGTTTAGAGGAAACAGCAGCTCGATGCCATTCTGATGAGGATTTTTTTTTTTAAGCTAAAGATGCTCCTAAAAGTTTAAGAAAACATCCCTAATCAGACCATCCGCTCCTAGGGGGTTGAGGGAAACATCCCCGATCAGACAGTTCGTAAGATTTAGTTACCAAACAGTTAAAGGATCTCCGGAACAGAAGAGGAAAACTTCGGGACACTCCCATCCCCCTATGCCTCCTCCTCCATGTCGGGGTAAAGGGCCACCGCTAGGAGTTTCCCGGAGAAGGATTTTCTCTAGTCCCAAGGATGAACTTGATCCTCACCTTGAGGCTTCTTTTCTAGTCCCCTCTGCAGTTTAGCCAGGGTAAAGAGGTAACAAAATAAATAAAAATATTCTCTAAAAGGAAAAAAAAATTTAAAAAGGGATTTCTCTGCATCTAAGAATAGACAAATATTTATTGACTGTGGAATATGATTAGAAATGTCCTGGACCTCCGTCACGAGGCTGTTAAATAGACTATGGGGGAGGCTATAGAGGTGGATGGTGGTGAGTCTCCATTTACTGCACAGATCATATTTTCTGCCATTGAAAAAAAAAAAAAAAAAGGAGGGAGAAAGTGGTCTACCTCCCGAGGAAGGAGAGGGCTTACAGGACGCTGCGGCCGAGAGCCCTGGCGAGCTCCCTCCCCCTCTGCTCAAACCTTTAAAAAACTTATCCACCACTTTCTGATTTAAGGCGACTGCCACCGCCTTCGATTGTGCCTCCCAGGACCCAGGAGTTCCCCACTTTGCCCCCAAAGCCTGCCAAAGTGTTGCCTAAGACTGAGGAAGATAAAAAGTTTTTTAAACAAAGGAGCTTTTAGTACACAATATGCAGAGCGTGCTCCTTGGAGAAAACTCCCTCAGGGGGGTCTCACCCAGGCTAGGAGAAAAGCGAAAAGGCAAGGAGATTTAATAACAATATTAACCCCTGATGTGCCGCTTACTCCAATTCCAACCGGAGTGGCTGGCCCCCTATCTGAGGACATTGTAAGATTTGTCCTGGGGCGTAGCTCGCTTTCTTTTAAAAAAAAAAAATTAAATAAAAAAAAAAGAAAGAAAAGAAATTTCGCTGGTGAATGGTGTAGTAGATTCTGATGATACTGAGAAATTAAAGTCTTGATCTCACTGCCTATCAAAACTGTACAAATTAATAAAGGTCAAAGAGTAACACAGCTTTTACTTTTACCTTACTATCAGACAAGGAAAAACTTGACTTCTCAATCTAAGAGCCACAAAACATTTGGATCTAGTGATCTAGCCTTTTGGGTGCAGGAAATTACAGTTCCAAGGCCTTTAAAAGATCTTTTAATTCAAGAGAATAAAACGCCAGGGCTGTTAGACACAGGAACAGACGTCTCTTAACATTGCTGGGAAAGACTGGCCCAGCTCCTGGCCAACACATAATACTGAAAATGAGTTGGTGGGATTAGAGAAAGTGGTATGTGGGGTGGAGATGCTGTACAGGTGGTACATTTAACAATACTTTATATATTGTTATAAATACATAATATAAATGTATTTGCCTAATTACAGTTTGCCTAATTAGGTATGGGTATAAATAAAATATAATAAAGGTATACCTAATTCTATTTATAGATCTATACTTAATTAATTTGTATATAAATTAATATGTATACTATTTACACACACATATATATATACTGTATAATTAAATATATATGGCAGTAATATAATGTGTGTGTGGCTGATATTAATTGGTATGGATTGATGTGCTGTGATGATATATGTTCTATATACTGTATAATTATAAATGTGTGACATGTATTATTACAGTATATTGGTTTGTGTTGGTTGGCATTAGCTGTGTATGTGTTGTATTGTTGTAATATATATTAATTAATATATTAATTATAAAGATTAATTCAAGTATATTGATTTATATATATTATATGTCAATAACTTTATACTTGTTGCCATATATAAATACATATATAAATGCATTTTGCATTTAGGTATATCTGTATACCTGTATACCAAAATGAGATAAGGAGGTTATATATTTATTACTTAAATTTATACAGAGACCTAAACTAAACATTAGACCTAAATTAACATATCCATAGGGAAACAGCTAGACAAATAGTGAAGTTATGTTCCAATTGTAATTAATCACTTAAACATAAACACACAGGGGCAGACTACAATGATGAGACACTAGATGCCTGAATTACAGGCTACGACTCGGCCCCTGGTCAAGTAAAAAGGCCTCCTTACGGGAGAGTGAAAAAGGCCAGATGTGTTGCTAACTTGTGGGAGAAGGTATGCTTGTATATTTCTACAGAATGCAGATTCTCCGGTTTGGATCTCAGACAAATTTGTCATGTCACATTCCCCAAAGACCAGGTTCGCGGCGCGCGCACTCGCTCGCTCCCCCTCCCCCAGCCAGCTCTCGCCTCCGCGCCACCAGCAGCGCCTCGCACCCACCTCTCTGCACCCCGTGACCTAGAGCAAAGAAGTCTGTGCAGCGAGTGAGGGCCAGAGAGGAAAGCGCGCCCGCGGAGTGCCGTCCAGACCAGCGTGGCCCCACTGGCGAGAGGGGACCGCCCTGAGCCCAAGCGGTGGCGGCTAGCCCTAAACCACGAACCCTGCCCCTCCGCCCACCATAGGCGCCTTGGCCCACAGCCTGCCGCTCGCGTTCTGCCTCCTGATGCTGGGGACACTGCTCCCCCGGGCTGACGCCTACAGCTGCTCCCTGGTTCATCTTGTTTAAACCCTCAATATAATGTTTGCTCCTTTGTAATGCTACAACATCCACCTTATCTTATGATGTAACCACTTATTGAATTATGGTCTTGCTGTATTACAACAACTACAGGATTTAATGCAAACACGACGGTTTGTGGGCTTACTTATCTTGGGAACAGCAGCTTTGATAAGTGCAATCACTTCTGTTACTGTGGCAGCAATATCATTGACTCAACAAGTACATACTGCTCAATATGTTGATTCTATGTCCAAAAATGTTTCTTTAACATTGGCAACACAGGAAGCTATAGAGAGAAAATTAGAAATGAGGGTAGACGCCCTAGAGGAAGCAGTAATACATATTGGGACTGAATTGCAGGCTTTAAAGGTGAAAATGGCATTGTCTTGTCATGCTGACTATCGGTGGATATGTGGAACACCCCTGAAAGTAAATGAGACAGATTTTGAATGGGAAAAGATTGAAAACCATATTTCAGGTATCTGGAACAGCTCTGACATTGGTTGAGACGTAGGGAAACTTCACTATCAAATAGCAACCATGGAGCACTCCCGATTAGATTTTACTGCTGCTGGAACAGCAAATGATTTCTTCCATACTTTCCCTAACTACATCTCAGGAAAGAATATTCTGTCTAATGTCTTTAGCTATGCTGCGGTGGCTGCTTTAATTCTGCTTCTCATAATCATTCTTCCTTGTATTGTCAGGATTCTTCCGCAGAGTATTCAGAGGCTCGCGACTGAGCTACATCTGGCTGTTTTAAGAAATAAAAAACGGGGAGATGCCGGGAGCCGGCGAGAGACATTCCACTCGTGACAAAGGTCATGAGGAAGGAGGCTGGGCATACACAAAGGCGGGATCGAGCCTCGGGAGTCCTCCCGGATATTCTTGAGCATCTACCCCCCAAAACCAGAGTCTGCCTACTTTATTGCTTTGTGCTCTCACCTCTGACTTTCCTGGGGGCTGTCCCCCACCACCATCTCACTCTCTCTGTCAAAGAGCTAACTTACAGCTCCAATTAATAAAGTTCCTGGGCAATTAGGAGTGTTTAAATCCAAACACGTCAGATGGCTCTCTAACTCGCCTGACAAGTTTACCCGGTCTCCTACAGCAATGCATACAATTGTTTACAGTCTCCGAGCCTCAAGAGGCACGGGAAGCTTAAGATATTCAAATAGCTTAGAGCCTCTCAGAGAGTTAGAAACTGTCAGAATAAAACTAGTAAAAGATTTCATTGATGAACCAATGCTTGTTGCCAAGTTTCCACATCCCCTGAATTGTATCCTTGAATGTGTATTAATTAATATAGTTGGTATGTAGAAGAAATAAGTAGTGGCCTTGGTGTTACTAACTTTAGACCCTTAAGGTAATAAATTATTTCCTTTGTTGTAAGCCCATTACACATCTGCCCTATAGGAATGCAATTTTATCTTCGAAAGATGGGGCCAAACCTTAAAATAATTACTCTTAGAGAAAATAAGTCTTACGGTTGATAAGTCTTTGTCAAGAGTCATAAAATGTTAATAGGTCTTCTGGCTAGAAGATGATGTAAATCACCTAAACCATTTGTATACGATACATTTGCAGGACAGAAACTCTGGTTTTTGATAAGGATCAAAGGCTGCTGTCTTTGCATCCCCATTATCCTCTATGTGTAACTTAGGGTATAAAAACCCCTGTTGAAAATAAAGCTACGGGCCTTGATTGCCAACGCTTAGTCTCCTAATGTCATTCTTCCCCTCAATTTTCAGATGAGTGTCCATCTGGAGCGCGGATATCCTCTGTGACCATTTATTTGCCTGGGCTTCGATGACCACTTGAGAAGGTGTCTAAGGTGGGGCACTTTTCGCTATTCGAGAGGGAGCCTGCGGCCTCCGTGGTCAGAGCTAACCTGGTGTCACGGGTTATACTGATTTTCCGCATAAACCAAGCTACTCAGCTTCTTTTCTCCACTAAATTTTCCTACTGAGCTATCCTCATTCTATTACTCTTTATATCTTCGATAAATAAATCAATAGGTCGCCTACTCTGTCTCCCCTTCGAAAACCCTGGACCAGCCGAGGCTGGACCTTGTCAGAAGAGGGCCTCATCTCGATTTGAAGCAGGAACCTCAGGGTTGCTCTCCATTTATGACTCTGAACACAGAGTCCCTACAGAGTTAGGACAGGAGAGTCAGGCCTCGTCTTGTGTGGAGGAATGGAACTCCACTGGACTCTCGAGTTGTTCACTGGATAACAGGCCACTTGTCGAGCTGTGTGTGGAACCTGCGGTTTTATCCGGACGATGCATGGGGGTGTCAGTTCCCCTTCGTTTTTTGCCTTCATACACAGGGTTGCCTTCGAAGAGGTATCCAGCCTTCAGATTCTTATCAAGAGCAGACCAGGAAATCAGTGTCTTTCGGCATGTGGCACCACCCACAAGCCTACGTCTCGAATTTCTTCTTGAGACGGACCTCAACCTGAGGTGCACCAAGAAGGTCGGTAACCCTTTCAGACAAAGCAAGTGAGTCGACCCTCTTGTCCCGATCAGGAGGGGAGAAGGGGCTCAGATGAAGTGGTGCCGGGAACCTCGATGTTCCCCTCGAGTAAAACTGGGATGTCGGGGAACTTTTGGAGTCACATCAAAGGTGCTAAGTACCGTTTCAAACTTCAAGACGGAACGTGAGACTTCTCTTGAGACGCTGTAGCTGGCAAGGGCCTCATCTTGTGGTGACGGGTTAACCACGTCGTTTTTCTCGAGTTGTGGCGGGATTCTCGAGTTAGGTCAGGAAATTCAGGCTTCCTCTTGTGTTGGCCCAGGGAAGTCCAGTCTTCTTTTCGAGTTGCGAGGGAGAGCTAGGGATTGCGCTTGAGTTACTGCAGGGCAAAAGAGACCTTATCTAGGCTTGTGTCCAGGACATAATGTTCGTCTCCAGGGGGGACAGGGATCTCGGGGTTGCTTTCCTGATGCACCCGGGGAGTCAGTCCTTGTCTCGAGGGGAAGCGAAGGACTCCGCTCTCCTCTCGAGTTGCGACGGGTATCTCTTGGAGCCCACTGAGTGGCCTAAAGGGAGTCAAGCCTCCTGTGGAGTTTGGAGAGAGGACTCGTGATTGCTCTCCAGGCCATGCAGGAAAAGAAGGCCATCATCTCGCGATGAAGGGGGCGTCTCGTGGGTTTTCTCGAGCTGCAGCGCCAGTGTGGGGTTTCTCATGAGGTACTACGGGGAGCTCAGGGAGCCTCTCATGTGGCGCTTGGGAAGTCAGGTCTCCATGCGCATTGTGAGGGGGAGCGCGTCATTGCTCTAGAGTCATGGAAGGTGCATCGGGCCTCAAGAACCGTTAAAGAAGGACTTTCAAGGTGTTTCTTGGGTCACGGCAGTAAACCCTGGGTTCCCTCGACTAGTGCCGGTGGCCTCAGGGAGCTTCTCAGTGTGCCTCTGAGAAGTCAAGGATACCCTGGAGTTGGGAGGGCCCTCTCGGGACTCCACTGGGTTTGGTGCAATAGAAGAGGGCCTCATCTCGAGTGGAGGCAGGAACCTCAGGGTTCGTCTCCATTTCTGACTCTGATCGCAGGGTCCCTGCAGAGTTGGGACAGGAGAGTCAGGCCTCGTCTTGTAAGGAGGAATGGAACTCCGCTTGCCTCTCGAGTTATTCACGGGGTGACAGGCAACTTGTCGAACTGTGTTTGGAATCTGCGGGTTTTTCCGGACGATGCACGAGGGTGTCAGTGCCCCTTCGTGTTGTGCCTTCTTCCACAGGGTTGCCTTTCAAGAGGTGTCCGGGCATCGGGTTCTTATCAAGAGTGGACCGGGGAATCGGGGTCTTTCAGCATGTGTTACCACCCATGAAGCTACGTCTCAAATATTCTCGTTAGACCGGCCTCATCCTGAGGTGCGCCAGGAAGGTTGGGAACCCCTTCCAGACAAAGCACGGGAGTCGACCCTCCAGTCGCAATCAGGAGGGGAGAAGTGGCTCAGATGAAGTCGTACCGGGAACCTCGGTGTTCCCCTCGAGAGAGACCAGGGTGTCGGGGAACTTTTGGAATCGCATCAAGGGTGCCAAGTTTTCACACTTGAAGTGTGAAAACACTTCAAGAAGAAACCTGGGACTTCTCTTTAGACGCTGTAGCGGGCAAGGGCCTCATCTTGCGATGACAGGGTAACCATGTGGTTTTTCTCGAGTTTCGGCGGGATTCTCGAGTTACGATGGGGAATTCAGGCTTCCTCTTGTGTTGGCCCAGGGAAGTCCAATCTTCCATTGGAGTTGCGAGAGAGAGCTAGGGATTGCTCTCGAGTCAATTCAGGGCAAAAGAGACCTCATCTAAGCTTGTGTCCAGGACCTAATGTTCCTCCCCAGGGGCGACAGAGATCTCGGGGTTGCATTTTAGACGCACCCGAGGAGTCAGACCTCATCTCGAGAGGAAGGAAAGGACTCTGCTCTGCTCTCGAGTCCCGACGGGTATTTCTTGGAGACCACTGAGTGGCCTAAAGGGAGTCAAGCCTCCTGTGGATTTTTTTTTAATTTTATTTTATTTTTAAACTTTACATAATTGTATTAGTTTTTCCAAATATCAAAATGAATCCGCCTCAGGTATACATGTGCTCCCCATCCTGAACCCTCCTCCCTCCTCCCCCCCATAGCATCCCTCTGGGTCGTCCCAGTGCACTAGCCCCAAGCATCCAGTGTCATGCATCAAACCTGGACTGGCAACTCTTTTCATACATGATATTTTACATGTTTCAATGCCATTCTCCCAAATCTTCCCACCTTCTCCCTCTCCCACAGAGTCCATAAGACTCTTCTATACATCAGTGTCTCTTTTGCTGTCTCGTACTCAGGGTTATTGTTACCGTCTTTCAAAGTTCCATATATATGCGTTAGTATACTGTATTGGTGTTTTTCTTTCTGGCTTACTTCACTCTGTATAATAGGCTCCAGTTTCATCCACCTCATTAGAACTGAGTCATTCTATTCTTTTTAATGGTGGAGTAATACTCCATTGTGTATATGTACCACAGCTTTCTTATCCATTCATCTGCTGATGAACATCTAGCTTGCTTCCATGTCCTGGCTATTAGAAACAGTGCTGCGATGAACATTGGGGTACACGTGTCTCTTTCCCTTCTGGTTTCCTCAGTGTGTATGCCCAGCAGTGGGATTGCTGGATCATAAGGCAGTTCTATTTCCAGTTTTTTAAGGAATCTCCACACTGTTCTCTATAGTGGCTGTACTAGTTTGCATTCCCACCAACAGTGTAAGAGGGTTCCCTTTTCTCCACACCCTCTCCAGCATTTATTATTTGTAGACTTTTGGATTGCAGCCATTCTGACTGGCGTGAAATAGTACCTCATAGTGGTTTTGATTTGCATTTCTATGATAATGAGTGATTTTGAGCATCTTTTCATGTGTTTGTTAGCCATCTGTATGTCTTCTTTGGAGAAACGTCTATTTAGTTCTTTGGCCCATTTTTTGATTGGGTCATCTATTTTTCTGGAGTTGAGCTGTAGGTGTTGCTTGTATATTTTTGAGATTAGTTGTTTGTCAGTTGCTTCATTTCCTATTATTTTCTCCCATTCCGAAGGCTGTCTTTTCACCTTGCTAATAGTTTGCTTTGATGTGCAGAAACTTTTAAGGTTAATTAGGTCCCATTTGTTTATTTTTGTTTTTATTTCCAATATTCTGGGAGGTGGGTCATAGAGGATCCTGCTGTGATGTATTTCAGAGAGTGTTTTGCCTATGTTCTCCTCTAGGAGTTTTATAGTTTCTGGTCTTACGTTTAGATCTTGAATCCATTTTGAGTTTATTTTTGTGTATTGTGTTAGAAAGTGTTCTAGTTTCATTCTTTTACAAGTGGTTGACCAGATTTCCCAGCACCACTTGTTAAAGAGATTGTCTTTAATCCATTGTATATTTTTGCCTCCTTTGTCAAAGATAAGGTGTCCATATGTGTGTGGATTTATCTCTGGGCTTTCTATTTTGTTCCACTAATCTATATTTCTGTCTTTGTGCCAGTACCATACTGTCTTGATAACTGTGGCTTTGTAGCGGAGCCTGAAATCAGGTAGGTTGATTCCTCCAGTTCCATTCTTCTTTCTCAAGATCGCTTTGGCTATTCGAGGTTTTTTGTATTTCCATACAAATTGTGAAATTATTTGTTCTAGCTCTGTGAAGAATACTGTTGGTAGCTTGATAGGGATTGCATTGAATCTATAAATTGCCTTGGGTAGTATACTCATTTTCACTATATTGATTCTTCCAATCCATGAACATGGTATATTTCTCCACCTATTAGTGTCCTCTTTGATTTCTTTCACCAGTGTTTTATAGTTTTCTATATATAGGTCTTTAGTTTCTTTAGGTAGGTATATTCCTAAGTATTTTATTCTTTCCGTTGCAATGGTGAATGAAATTGTTTCCTTAATTTCTCTTTCTGTTTTCTCATTATTAGTGTATAGGAATTCAAGGGATTTCTGTGTGTTGATTTTATATCCTGCAACTTTACTATAGTCATTGACTAGTTCTAGTAATTTTCTGGTGGAGTCTTTAGGGTTTTCTATGTAGAGGATCATGTCATCTGCAAAAAGTGAGAGTTTTACTTCTTCTTTTCCAATTTGGATTCCTTTTGTTTCTTTTTCTGCTCTGATTGCTGTGGCCAAAACTTCCACAGCTATGTTGAATAGTAATGGTGAAAGTGGGCACTCTTGTCTAGTTCCTGACTTTAGAGGAAATGCTTTCAATTTTTCACCATTGAGGATAATGTTTGCTGTGGGTTTGTCATATATAGCTTTTATTATGTTGAGGTATGTTCCTTCTATTCCTGCTTTCTGGAGAGTTTTTATCATAAATGGATGTTGAATTTTGTCAAAGGCTTTCTCTGCATCTATTGAGAAAATCATATGGTTTTTATTTTTCAATTTGTTAAGGTGGTGTATTACATTGATTGATTTGCGGATATTGAAGAATCCTTGCATCCCTGGGATAAAGCCCACTTGGTCATGGTGTATGATCTTTTTAATGTGTTGTTGGATTCTGATTGCTAGAATTTTGTTAAGGATTTTTGCATCTATGTCATCAGTGATATTGGCCTGTAGTTTTCTTTTTTTGTGGGATCTTTGTCAGGTTTTGGTATTAGGCTGATGGTGGCCTCATAGAATGAGTTTGGAAGTTTACCTTCCTCTGCAATTTTCTGGAAGAGTTTGAGCAGGATAGGTGTTAGCTCTTCTCTAAATTTTTGGTAGAATTCAGCTGTGAAGCCGTCTGGACCTGGGCTTTTGTTGGCTGGAAGATTTTTGGTTACAGTTTCAATTTCCGTGCTTGTGATGGGTCTGTTAAGATTTTCTATTTCTTCCCTGGTCCAGTTTTGGAAAGTTGTACTTTTCTAAGAATTTGTCCATTTCTTCCACGTTGTCCATTTTATTGGCATATAATTGTTGATAGTAGTCTCTTATGATCCTTTGTATTTCTGTGTTTTCTGTTGTGATCTCTCCATTTTCATTTCTAATTTTATTGATTTGATTTTTCTCCCTTTGTTTCTTGATGAGTCTGGCTAATGGTTTGTCAATTTTATTTATCGTTTCAAAGAACCAGCTTTTGGTTTTGTTGATTTTTGCTATGGTCTCTTTTGTTTCTTTTGCATTTATTTCTGCTCTAATTTTTAAGATTTCTTTCCTTCTACTAACCCTGGGGTTCTTCATTTCTTCCTTTTCTAGTTGCTTTAGGTGTAGAGTTAGTTTATTTATTTGACTTTTTTCTTGTTTCTTGAGGTGTGCCTGTATTGCTATGAACTTTCCCCTTAGGACTGCTTTTACCGTGTCCCACAAGTTTTGGGTTGTTGTGTTTTCATTTTCATCCGTTTCTATGCAAATTTTGATTTCTTTTTTGATTTCTTCTGTGATTTGTTGGTTATTCAGCAGCGTGTTGTTCAGCCTCCATATGTTGGAATTTTTAATAGTTTTTCTCCTGTAATTGAGATCTAATCTTACTGCATTGTGGTCAGAAAAGATGCTTGGAATGATTTCTATTTTTTTGAATTTACCAATGCTAGCTTTATGGCCCAGGATGTGATCTATCCTGGAGAAGGTTCCATGTGCACTTTAGAAAAAGTTGAAATTCATTGTTTTGGGATGAATTGTCCTATAGATATCAATTAGGTCTAACTGGTCTATTGTATCATTTAAAGTTTGTGTTTCCTTGTTAAATTTCTGTTTAGTTGATCTATCCATAGGTGTGAGTTGGGTATTAAAATCTCCAACTATTATTGTGTTAGTGTTAATTTCTCCTTTCATACTTGTTAGCATTTGTCTTACATACTGTGGTGCTCCTGCGTTGGGTGCATATATATTTATAATTGTTATATCTTCTTCTTGGATTGATCCTTTGATCATTATGTAGTGACCTTCTTTGTCTCTTTTCACAGCCTTTGTTTTAAAGTCTATTTTTTCTGATATGAGTATCGCTACTCCTGCTTTCTTTTGGTCCCTATTTGCATGGAAAATCTTTTTCCAGCCCTTCACTTTCAGTCTGTATGTATCCCCTGTTTTGAGGTGGGTCTCTTGTAGACAACATATGTAGGGGTCTTGTTTTTGTATCCATTCAGCCAGTCTTTGTCTTTTGGTTGGAGCATTCAACCCATTTACGTTTAAGGTAATTACTGATAAGTATGATCCCATTGCCATTTACTTTATTGTTTGGGGTTTGAATTTATACACCGTTTTTGTGTTTCCTGTTTAGTATTTGTTAGAGAGCTGCTTTGGTGGTGCAGAATTCTCTCAGCTTTTGCTTGTCTGAAAAGCTTTTGATTTCTCATTCATACTTGAATGAGATCCTTGCTGGGTACAATAATCTGGGCTGTAGGTTATTTTCTTTCATCATTTTAAGTATGTCTTGCCATTCCCTCCTTGCTTGAAGAGTTTCTATTGAAAGATCAGCTGTTATCCTTATGGCAATTCCCTTGTGTGTTATTTGTTGTTTTTCCCTTGCTGCTTTTCATATTTGTTCTTTGTGTTTGATTTTTGTTAATGTGATTAATATGTGTCTTGGGGGGTTTCGCCTTGGCTTTATCCTGTTTGGGACTCTCTGGGTTTCTTGGACTTGAGTGAGTATTTCCTTCCCCATTTTAGGGAAGTTTTCAACTATTATCTCCTCAAGTATTTTCTCACAGTCTTTCTTTTTGTCTTCTTCTTCTGGGACCCCTATGATTCGAATGTTGTAGCGTTTAATATTGTCCTGGAGGTCTCTGAGATTGTGCTCATTTCTTTTAATTCGTTTTTCATTTATCCTCTCTGATTCATTTATTTCTACCATTCTATCTTCGAATTCACTAATCCTATCTTCTGCCTCTGTTATTCTACTATTTGTTGCCTCCAGAGTGTTTTTAATTTCATTTATTGCATTATTCATTATATATTGACTCTTTTTTTATTTCTTCTAGGTCCTTGTTAAACCTTTCTTGCATCTTCTCAATCCTTGTCTCCAGGCTATTTATCTGTGATTCCATTTTAATTTCAAGATTTTAGATCCATTTCACTATCCTTACTCGGAATACTTTATCAGGTAGATTCCCTATCTCTTCCTCTTTTGTTTGGTTTGGTGGGCATTTATCCTGTTCCTTTACCTGCTGGGTATTCCTCTGTCTCATCTTGTTTAAATTGCTGAGTTTGGGGTGTCCTTTCTGTATTCTGGCAGTTTGTGGAGTTCTTTACTGTGGCATTTCCTCGCTGTGTGTGGGTTTGTACAGGTGTCTTGTCAAGGTTTCCTGGTTAGGGAAGCTTGTGTCCGTGTTCTGGTGGGTGGAGCTGTATTTCTTCTCTCTGGAGTGCAATGAAGTGTCCAGTAATGAGTTATGAGATGTTTGTGGTTTTGGGGTGACTTTGGGCAGCCTGTATCTTGAAGCTCAGGGCTGCGTTCCTTTGTTGCTGGAGAATTTGCTTGGTATGTCTTGCCCTGGAACTTGATGGCCCTTGTGTGGTGCTTGATTTCAGTGTCGGTATGGAGGCATTTGATGAGCTCCTGTCAATTAATGTTCCTTGGAGTCAGGAGTTCCCTGGAGTCAGGGTTTGGACTTAAGCCTCCTGCTTCCAGTTATCTGTCTTACTTTTACAGTAGTTTCAAAACTTCTCCTTCTATACAGCACCATTGATAAAACATCTACGTTAAAGAAGAAAAGTTTCTCTACTGTGAGGGCCACTCAGAAAGGTTCACAGCGTTACATGGAGAAGAGAAGAGGGAGGAGGGAGTTAGAGGTGACCCAAATGAGATCAGGTGGAATCAATAGTGGAGAGAGTGGGCTGGCCAGTAGTCACTTCCTTATGTGCACTCCACAACTGGACCGCTCAGAGATGTTCACAGAGTTATACAGAGATGAGAAGAAGGAGGAAGGAGACAGAGGTGGCCAGAAGGATAAAAGGGGGGAATGAAAAGGAGGGAGACAGATCCAGCCAGTAATCAGTTCCCTAAGTGTTCTCCACCGTCTGGAATACACAGAAATTCACAGAGTTGGGTAGAGTAGAGAGGGGTTAGGGAGGAGAAACAGGAGACCTGGTGGAGAAAAAGGAGAGTCCAAAGGGAGAGAGAGCAGTCAAGCCAGTAATCTCGCTCCCTAGTGAAAAATGGGTACTGAAGATTGGGTTCTTAAAGGTACAAAATTGGTAACAAATACATAAAAGCAAAAATTAAAAATCTAGAGTAGAGTTTGGAATTTCAAAAATACGATGTTAAAGAAAAGAAGTAGGAAAAGAAAGAGAGAAAAAACGAACAAAGAAAAACAAACAAGGTCGCAAAAATTATCAAGAAACTACAGGTACAAAATTGATATCAAATATCAAAAAGCATAAATTAAAAATCTAGAGTACAGTTTGGAATTTCAAAAATACAATGTTAAAGAAAAGAAGAAAAAAAAACAAAACAAAAAAACAAGGTCAAAAATTATTTTTTATATATATATATATATATATATATATATATATATGAAGTTTGCTGAAGAAGAAAAAAATAGGGTCTTTTTTTTTTGCAAAGTAATAGGTTATAAAAGTGAAAATTAAATGAACAATAGAGAACTTAAAATTAAAAAAATTTAAAAAAAGTAAGAATGATCATAAAAATATATCTAGGACTTTCTCTGGTTTTGTTGTGAGTATCGTGGGTTCGGTTCATTTTTGGCTAGTTCCTTGGTCCGACTTATATTTCTCAAGATCTATAGGCGCCTTCCTATGTAGTCCTAGTAACCACAGGGTTTTAATCTATTGCCTGTAGCTTCCAAGGCGTTTCCCTCTGTTATAGCTTCTTTTGTTTGCTGGTCTCTTCAGTGTCTGGTTTACGCCCTGACACAAAGGGGACGGTGGAGGACACTTTTTTTTTTAGGCTCACTTGTTCAGTTGCACTGTGGGGAGGGAGGGAGGGAGTGATGCTGCAAACAAATAACACTGGCGTGCGCTCGCAGTGCCTCAGCCACACTGGGTCTGCCCCCGCTCACGGCACGTGTAGCCTCCCTGCCCACACTGCTCGGGCTCTAGGTTGTTCCACCGGGAACAATCCGAGGCTGGCCCTGGGCTGCATGCACCTCCCAGGTCCAAGCCGCTCAGGTTCAGGCACTCGGGTAGTCCTCAGAGGCACAGACTCGGTTGGGCCTGCGTTTTGTGCTCTTCCCAGGTCCGAGCAGCTTAGGTGATGAGGTGTTTGGCGAGCGCCAATGTTGTGACTTATCGCCTCCCCGCCACTCGGTTATCTGGGTGTAAAACAGGCGCACCTTCTCAGGCAGATGTTGACCGTCCAGATCCCCAAGAAGTTTTAGTTAGCAAAGAAGGCTGCTTACAGTTTTATAGATAATGTCTCTCTGGGGCTGCGATTGCCCTCTTCCTGCTCTGGCTGCCTGTCACCGGAGGGGGAAGGTCTGCAGCCGGCTATCTCTGTTCAGTCCTTTGTTCCGTGCGCGGGCCTGGCGGTGTCTTAGGTTAGGGCTGGCTTTTTGCGTGGTAGATATCCCAGAGTCTGGTTTGCTAGCCCAAGTTATTTCGTTCAGATAGCACTCAGGGTATTCAGGCCAGATTTTTACTCTAAGCGATGCAGCCTGCGCTGCGCCTCCCTGCCCAGCCCCTGCTTGCTAATGGTGTGAGCAGGCGTCTGCACTGCTTCGCGGCTGGGGGAGTTACTGTAGGGCTTGCAATCTGCGAGTTTTAATTGTTTATTTATTTTTATCCCCCTTATGTTGCCCTTTGTGCTTCCAAAGCTTGGCAAAGATTTGGCAGTGAAAAGCTTTCCTGGTGTTTGGAAACTTTTCTCTTTTTAAGACTATCTTCCCGGGACGGAAATCCCTCCCTCCCTCTTTTGTCTCTTTTTTTGTCTTTTATACTTTTTCCTACCTACTTTCCAAGAGTTGGGTTGCTTTTCTGGGTGCCTGATGTCCTCTGGCAGCATTCATAAGTTGTATTGTGGAATTTACTCGACGTTTAAATGCTCTTTTGATGAAATTGTTTGGGGGGGAAAGAGTTCTCCCTGTCCTACTCCTCAGCAATCTTGGCTCCTCTCTTGTGGAGTTTGGAGAGAGCACGCGGGATTGCTCTCCAGGCGATGCAGGAAAAGAAGGCCCTCATCTCGCGATGTCGGGGGAGTCTCGTGGTTTTTCTGGAGCTGCGGTGCCAGTGTGGGTTTTCTCACAAGGTACGACCGGGAGCTCAGGGAGCCTCTCGTGTGGTGTCAGGGAAGTCAAGTCTCCATACGAGTGGCGAGGGGGCGCACGTCATTGCTCTCGAGTCATGGTAGTGGAATCAGGGCTCAACGCAATGAAAACGGATGCTCGAGGTCTTTCTCGGGTTGCGGCAGGAAACCCTGGGTTCCCTCGACTTGTGCCTGTGACCTCAGGTAGCTTCTCAGAGTGCCTCTGAGAAGTCAGTGATACTATGGAGCTGGGAGAGGCCTCTCGGGACTCCACTGGGTTTGCTGCAATGGAAGAGGGCCTAATCTCGAGATCAGGAAGGAACCTCAGGGTTCCTCTCCATTTCTGACTCAGATTGCAGGGTCCCTGCAGAGTTGGGACAGGAGAGTCAGGCCTCGTCTTGTGTGGAGGAATGGAACTCCGCTTGCCTCTCGAGTTGTTCAAGGAGTGACAGGCCACTTGTCGAGCTGTGTGTGGAACCTGCGGTTTTTTCCAGACAATGCATGGGGGTGTCAGTGCCCCTTCGTGATGTGCTTTCATCCACGGGGTTGCCTTCGAAGTGGTGTGCGGGCATCGGGTTCTTATTAAGAGCGGACCAGGAAATCGGGGTCTTTTGGAATGCGGCACCACACACGAGGCTACGTCTCGAATTTCCTCGTGAGACGGGCCTCATGCTGAGGTGCCCCTGGAAGGTCGGGAAAGCCTTCCAGACAAAGCAGGTTAATCGACCCTACTGTCGCGATCAGGAGGGGAGAAGGGGCTCAGATGAAGTGGTGCCGGGAACCTCGGTGTTCCCCTTGAGTGAGACCGGTATGTCAGGGAACTTTTGGGGTCTCACGAAGCTTGCCAAATACTGTTTCAAACTTCAAGATGAAACGTGGGACTTCTCTTGAGACGCTGTGGCGGGCAAGGGCCTCATCTTGTGATGAAGGGGAAACCACGTGGTTTTTTTCGAGTTGCGATGGGATTGTTGACTTACGACGGGGAATTCAGGCTTCCTCTTCTGTTGGCCCAGGGAAGTCCATTCTTCCATTCGAGTTGCCAGGGAGAGCTGGGTGGGAATTGCTCTCGAGTCACGGCAGGTCAAAATAGACCTCATCTAGGCTTGTGTCCAGGACCTAATGTTCCTCTCCAGGGGCGATAGGGATCACGGGGACGCATTCCAGACTCACCCAGTGAGTCAGGCCTCGGCTCGAGGGGAAGCAAAGGATTCTGATATCCTCCTGGGTCGCGATAGGTATCTCTTGGAGCCCACTGAGTGGCCTCCAGGGAGTCAAGCCTCCTGTGGAGTTGGAGAGAGGACTCGGGATTGCTCTCCAGGCCATACAGGAAAGAAGGCCCTCAGCTCGCAATGACGGGGGCGTCTTGTGGGTTTTCTCGAGTTGGAGCGCAAGTATGAGTTTTCTCACGAGGTACGACGGGGATCTCAGGGAGCCTCTCATGTGGCGCCAGGAAAGTCAGGTGTCTATGCGTGTGATGAGGAGGAGCCCATAAATGCTCTCGAGTCATGGTAGGGAAATCGGGACTCAAGACACGTTGAAGAAGGAGTCTCGAGGTCTTTCTCAGGTTGCGGCAGGAAACCCTGGGTTTCCTCGACTTGTACCGGTGACCTCAGGGAGCTTCTCAGGGTGCCTCTGAGAAGTCAGGCATACTGTGGACTTGGGAGGCGCTCTCGGAACTCCACTGGGTTTGGTGCAATGGCAAAGGTTCTCATCTCGAGTTGAGGCAGGAACCTAAGGGTTCCTCTCCATTTCAAACTCCGACCACAGGGTCCCTGAAGAGTTGGGACAGGAGAGTCAGGCCTCGTCTTGTGTGGAGGAATGGAACTCCACTTGCCTCTCGAGTTGTTCACAGGATAACAGACCATTTGTCGAGCTGTGAGTGGAACCTTCGGTTTTTTCCGTAAGATGCATGAGGGGGTCAGTGCCCCTTCGTGTTGTGCCTTCATCCACAGGGTTGCCTTCAAAGAGGTGTCCGGACATCGGGTTCTTATCAATAGCAGAGCAGGAAATCGGGGTCTTTCAGAACGTGGCACCATCCATGAGGCTACGTCTCGAATTTCTTCGTTAGACTGGTGTCATCCTGAGGTGCGCCATGAAGATCGGGAACCCCTTCCAGACAAAGCAGGGGAATCGACCATCTTGTCGCGATCAGGAGGAGTGAAAGGGCTCAGTTGAAGTCGTGCTGGGAACCTCGGTGTTCCCCTCGAGTGGGACCGGTGTGTCGGGAAACTTTTGGGGTCACTTCAAGGGTGCCAAGTACCGTTTTGCACTTCAATACGGACTTGGGGCTTCTCTTGACAAGCTGTAGAGGGCAAGGGCCTCATCTTGGGATGACGGGGGAATCACGTGGTTTTTCTCAAGGTGCGGCGGGATTCTCGAGTTACGACGGGGAATTCAGGCTTCCTCTTGTGTTGGCCCAGGGGAGTCCAATCTTCCATTCGAGTTTCGAGGGAGAGCTGGGGTTTGCTCTTGAGTCACTGCAGGGCAAAAGAGACCTCATCTAGGCTTGTGTCCAGGACCTAATATTCCTCTCCAGGGCCGACAGCGATCTCGGGGTTGCATTCCAGACGCATCCTGGGAGTCAGAGCTCGACTCGAGGGGAAGCAAAGGACCCCGCTCTCCTCTTGAGTCACCATAGGTGTCTCTTGGAGCCCACTGAGTGGCCTAAAGGGAGTCAAGCCCCCTGTGGAGTTTGGAGAGAGGACTCAGGATTGCTCTCCAGGCCATGCAGGAAAAGAAGACCCTCATCTCGCGATGACAGGGGCGTCTTGTTGGTTTTCTCGAGCTGCGGTGCCAGTGTGCGGTTTCTGACGAGGTGCGATGGGAAGCTCAGGGAGCCTTTCGTGTGGCACCAGGGAATTCAGGTCTCCATGCGCATGGCAAGGGGGAGCGCATCATTGCTCTCGAGATATGATACGGGAATCGGGCCTCAAGACACGTTAAAGCAGGACTCTCAAGGTCTTTCTCGGGTTGCGGCAGGAAACCCTGGGTTCCGTCGACTTCTGCCGGTGACCTTAGGGAGCTTCTCAGGGTGCCTCTGAGAAGTTAGGCATACTGTGGATTTGGGACGGGCCTCTCGGGACTCCACTGGTTTTGTGGCAATGGAAAAGGGCCTCATCTTGAGTGGAGGCAGGAACCTCAGGCTTCCTCTCCATTTCTGACTCGGTGCGCAAGGTCCCTATAGTTGTGACAGGAGAGTCAGGCATCGTCTTGTGTGGAGGAATGGAACTCCGCTTGCTTCTCGAGTTGTTCACGAGGTGACAGACCACTTGTGGAGCTGTGTGAGGAACCTGCGGGTTTTTCCGGAAGATGCACGGGGTGTCAGTGCCCCTACGTGTTGTGCCTTCATCCACAGGCTTGCCTTCGAAGAGGTGTCCAGGAGTCTGGTTTTGATCAAAAGTGGACCATGGAATCGGGGTCTTTCGGCATGTAGTATGGCCCTCGAGGCTACCTCTCGAATTTCCTCGTGAGACCGGCCTCATCCTGAGGTGTGCCGGAAAGGTCGGGAATCCCTTCGAGACAAAGCAGTGGAATCAACCCTCCTATCGCGATCAGGAGAGGAGAAAGGCCTCAGATGAAGTGGTGCCGGAAACTTCAGTGTCCCCTCTAGTGAGATCGGTATATAGGGGAACTTTTGGGGTCGCATCAAGGGTGCCAAGTACTGTTTTGCACTTCAAGACGGAATGTGAGACTTCTCTTGAGACGCTGTAGGGGGCAAGGGCCTCATCTTGCAATACGGGGAACCACGTGATTTTTCTCGAGTTGCGGCGGGTTTCTCAAATTACAACTGGAAATTCAGGCTTCCTCTTGTGTTGGCTCAGAAAGGCCAATCTTCCATTCAAGTTGCAAGGGAAAGCTAGGGGTTGCGCTTGAGTCACTGCAGGGCCAAAGAGACCTCATCTAGGCTTTTGTCCAGGACCTAAGGTTCCTCTCCAGGGGCGACAGGGATCCAGGGTTGCATTCCAGCCTCACCCTTGTAGTCAGGCCTCATCTCGAGGGGAAGCAAAGGACACCGCTCTCCTCCTGAGTATCGACGGGTATCTCTTGGAGCCCACTGAGTGACCTAAAGGGAGTCAAGCCTCCTTTGGAGTTTGGAGAGAGGATTCGGGATTGCTCTTCAGGTCATGCAGGAAAGAAGTCCCTCATTTCACCATGACAGGGGCGTCTCGTGGGTTTTCTCGAGCTGCGGCGCCAGTGTGGGGTTTCTCACGAGGTACGATGGGGAGCTCAGGGAGCCTCTCATGTGGTGCCGGGGAAGTCAGATCTTCATGCGCGTGGCGAGGGGGAGCGCGTCATTTTTCTCCAGTCATGGTAGGGGAATCGGGCCTCAAGACGCGTGAAGAAGGACTCTCGAGGTTTTTCTCAGGTTACGGCAGGAAACCCTGGGTTCCGTCGACTTATGCCCGTGACCTCAGGGAGCTTTTCAGGGTGCCTCTGAGAAGTCAGGGATACTGTGCAGTTGGGAGGGGCCGCTCCGAACTCCACTGGGTTTGGTGCAGTAGAAGAGGGCCTTATCTCGAGTTGAGGCAGGAACCTCATGGTTCCTCTCCATTTCTGAATCGGATCTCAGTGTCCATGCAGAGTTGGGACAGGAGAGTCAGGCCTCGTCTTGTGTGGAGGAATTTAACTCCTCTTGCCTCTCGAGTTGTTCACGGGGTGACAGGCCACTTGTCGATCTGTATGTGGAACTTGCGGGCTTTTCCAACGATGCAGGAGGGTGTCAGACCCCTTCGTTTTGTTCCTTCGTCCACAGGATTGCCTTCGAAGAGGTGTCCTAGCATTGGGTTCTTATCAAGAGCAGACAGGGAAATCGGGGTCTTTCGGCGTGTGGCACCAACCACAAGGCTACGTCTCGAATTTCCTCGTGAGACCGGCCTCATCCTGAGGTGCGCCGGGAAGGTCCGGAACCCCTTCCAGACAAAGCAGGGTAATCGACCCTCCCGTCGCGATCAGGAGGGGATAAGGGGCTCAGAACAAGCGGTGCACCGAACCTTGGTGTTCCCCTCGAGTGAGACCAGGGTGTCGGGGAACTTTTGTGCTAACATCAAGGTTGCCAATTATCGTTTTAAACTTCAAGATGGAACGTAGGGCTTCTACTGAGACGCTGTAGCTGGCAAGGGCCTCATCTTGCGATGACGGGGGAACCACGTGGTTTTCCTCGAGTTGCAGCCGGATTTTCGAATTACGACAGGGAATTCAGGTTTCCTCTTGTGTTGTCCCAGGGAAGTCCATTCTTCCATTCGAGGTGCGAGGGAGAGCAGGGGATTGCTCTCGAGTCACTTCAGGGCAAATGAGACCTCATCTATGCTTGTGTCTAGGACCTAATGTTCCTCTCCAGGGGCGACAGGGATCTCGGGGTTGCATTCCAGACTCACCTGAGGAGTCAGGCCTGGTATATAGGGGAAGCAAAGAATTTCGCTCTCCTCTCGAGTCCCAACGGGTATCTTTTGGAGCCCACAGAGTGGCCTAAAGGGAGTCAGGCCTCCTGTGGAGTTTGAAGAGAGGCCTCGAGATGCTCTCCAGGCCATGCAGGAAAAGAAGGCCTTCATCTCGCGATGACGGAGGCATCTCGTGGGTTTTCTGGAGCTGGGGAGCCAGTGTGGGATTTCTCACGAGGTATGACGGGGAGCTCAGGGAGCCTCTCGTGTGGCGCCAGGGAAGTCAAGTCTCCATGCGAGTGGCGAGGGGGAACGCATCATTGCTCTCGAGTCATGGTAGGGGAATCGGGATTCAAGATGCGTTGAAGGAGGATTTTCGAGGTCTTTCTCGGGTTGCGTCAGGAAACCCTGTGTTCCCTCGACTTGTGCCAGTGACCTCAGGGAGCTTCTAAGGGTGCCTCTGAGAAGTCGCGATACTGTGGATTTGGGAGGGGCCTCTCGGGCCTCCACTGTTTTTGGTGTAATGGAAGAGGGCCTCATCTCGAGTGGAGTCAGGAACCTCAGGGTTCCTCTCCATTTCGGACTCCGATCGCAGGGTCCCTTCAGAGTTGGGACCGGAGAGTCAGGCCTCGTCTTGAGTGGAGGAATGGAACTCTGCTTGCCTCTCGAGTTGTTCATGGGATGACAGGCCTCTTGTCGAGCTGTGTGTGGAACCTGCGGCTTTTACCGAATGATGCATGGGAGTGTCAGTGACCCTTCGTTTTGTGCCTTCGTCCACAGGGTTGCCTTCGAAGAGGTGTCTGGGCATTGGGTTCTTCTCAAGAGTGGGCCGGGAAATCGGGGTATTTCGGCATGTGACACCACCCAAGACGCTATGTCTCGAATTTACTCGTGAGACCGGCCTCATCCTTAGGTGCGCCGGGAATGTGGGGAACCCCTTCCAAACAAAGCAGGGGAATAGACCCTCCTGTCTCGAACAGGAGGGGAGAAGGTGCTCAGATGAAGTGGTGTGGGAACCTTGGTGTTCCTGTCGAGTGAGACCGGCGTGTCCGGGAACATTTGGTGTCGCATCAAGGGTGCAAAGTACCGTTTCGCACTTCAAGACGGAACGTGGTTCTTTTCTTGAGACGCCATAGCAGCAAGGGCCTCATCTTGGGATGACGTTGGAAACACGTGGTTTTTCTCGAGTTGCGGCGGGATTCTCGAGTTACGAAGGGGATTTCTGGCTTCCTCTTGTGTTGGCCCAGGGAAGCCCAATCTTCCATTCGAGTTGCGAGGGAGAGCTGGGGGTTGCGCTCGAGTCACTGCAGGGCAAAAGAAACCTCATCCAGGCTTGTGTCTAGGACCTAATGTTCCTCTCAAGGGATGACTGGGATCTTGGGGTTGCATTCTAGACTCACCCAGGAGTCAGGCGTCCTCTCGAGGGGAAACAAAGGACTTCTCTCTCTTCTCGAGTCGCGACGGGTATTTCTTGGAGCCCACTGAGTGGACTAAAGGGAGTCAAGCCTCCTCTGTAGTTTGGAGAGAGGACTCGGGATTGCACTCCAGGACATGCAGGAAAAGAAGGCCTCATCTCACGATGACGGGGGGCGGGGTCTCGGTGGTTTTACCGAGCTGCAGCGCCTGTGTTGGTTTCTCAGGAGGTACGACGGGGAGCTCAGGGAGCCTCTTGTGTGGCGCCAGGGAAGTTAGGTCTCGATGCGTGTGGCGAGGGGGAGCGCGTCATTGCTCTCGAGTCATGGTAGGGGAATCAGGCCTCTAGACGCGTTGAAGGACTCTCAAGATCTCTCTCGGGTCTTGGCAAGAATACCTGGGTTCCCTCAACTTGTGCCGGTGACCTCAGGGAGATTCTCCGGGTGCCTCTGAGAAGTCAGGGATACTGTGGAGTTGGGAAAGACCTCTCGGGACTCCACTGGGTTTGGTGAAATGGAAGGGGGCCTCATCTCGAGGGGAGGCAGGAACCTCAGGGTTCCTCTCCATTTCTGATTCCGATCGCAGCCCCCTGCATAGTTGGGAGAGGTGAGTCAGGCCTTGTCTTGTGTGCAGGAATGGACCTCCGCTTGCCTCTCGAGTTGTTCACTGGGTGACAGGCACTTGTTGAGCTGTATGAGTAACCTGTGGTCTTTTCCGGACGATGCACGGGGGTGTCAGTGCCCCTTCGTGTTGTGCCTTCATCCACACTATCTTCGAATAGGTGTCTGGGCATCGCGTTCTTATCAAGAGCGGATCGGGAAATCGCGGTCTTTCGGCATGTGGCACCACCATCGAGGCTACGTCTCGAATTTCCTCGTGAGACAGCCTCATCTGAGGTGCGTGGAGAAGGTCGGGAACCCCTTGCAGACAAAGCAGGGGAATTGACCCTCCTTTCGCGATCAGGAGGGGAGAAGGGGCTCAGATGAAGTGGTGCCAGGAACCTCGGTGTTCCCCTCTAGTGCGACCCGTATGTCGGGGAACTTTTGGGGTAGCATTAAGGGTGCCAAATATCATTTCGCACTTGTAGACAGAACGTGGTACTACTCTTGAGACGCTGGAGCGGGCAAGGGCCTCATCTTGCAATGACGGGGGAACCACGTGGTTTTTCTCAAGTTGAGGCGGAATTCTCGAATTACTACTGGGAATTCAGGCTTCCTCTTGTGTTGGCCCAGGGAGGTCCAATCTTCCATTCGGGTTGCGAGGGAAAGCTGGGGAGTGCTCTCGAGTTACTGCAGGGCAAAAGCGACCTCATCTAGCCTTGTGTTCAGGACCCAATGATCCTCTCCAAGGGCGACAGGGATCTCGGGTTTGCATTACAGACTCACCCGGGGAGTTAGGCCTCGTCTCGAGGGGAAGCAAAGGACTCGGCTATCCTCTCGAGTTGCGACGCGTATCTCTTGGAGCCCACTGAGTGGTCTAAAGGGAGTCAACCCTCCTCTTCAGTTTGGAGAGAGGACTCGGGATTGCTCTCCAGGCCATGCAGGAAAAGAAGGCCCACATCTCGAGATGACGGGGGCGTCTCGTGGGTTTTCTCGAGCTGCGGCGCCAGTGTGGGGTTTCTCACGAGGTACGACAGGGAGTTCAGGTAGCCTCTCGTGTGGCAACAGGGAAGTCAGGTCTCCATGGGCGGGGCAAGGAGGAGCGCGTCATTGCTCTCAAGTCAGGGTAGGGGAATCGGGCCTCATGACGGGTTGAAAAAGAACTCTCGATGTCTTTCTAGGGTTGCGGCAGGAAACCCTGGGTTCCCTTGACTTGTGCTGGTGACCTCAGGGAGCGTCTCAGGGTGCCTCTGAGAAGTCAGGGATACTGTGGATTTGGGAGAGGCCTCTCGGGACTCCTCTGGGTTTGGTGCAATGGAAGTGGGCCTCATCTCGAGTTGAGGCAGGAACCTCAGGGTTCTGCTCCTGACTTCCTGGAGGCCGGATCTGACTCAGATCGCAGGGTCCCTGTTGAGTTTGCTCAGGAGTGTCAGGTCTCGTGTTCTGCGGAGGAATGGAACTCCGCTTACATCTCAAGCTGTTCAAGGATAACACCACTTTTCGTGATGTGTGTGGAACCTGCGGGTTTTTCGGAGATGCACGGGGGCGTCAGTGCTCCTTCCTGCTGTGCCTTCATCCACAAGGTTGCCTTCGAAGAGGTGTCCGGGCATCGTGTTCTCCTCAAGTGCGGACCGGGAAATTGGGGTCTTTCAGCATGTTGCACCACCCACGAGGCTACGTCTCGAATTTTCTCGTGAGACCGGCCTCATCCTGAGGCGCGCAGGAAAGTCCGGGAACCCTTTCCAAACAAAGCAGGGGAATCGACCCTACTTTCAGGATCAGGAGGAGAGAAAGGGCTCAGATGAAGTAGTGCCAGGAACCTCGGTGCTCTCCTTGAGTGAAAGTCGGGTAACTTTTCTGGTTGCATCAAGGGTGCCAAGTACCATTTCGCACTTCAAGACGGAACCTGGGACTTCTCTTGAGATGCTGTAGTGGGCAAGGGCCTCATCTAGCGCTGACGGGGGACCCACGTGTTTTTTCTCGAGTTGCGGCAGGATTCTTGAGTTACGATGGGGAATACAGGTTTCCTCTTGTGTTGGCCCAGGGAAGTCCAATCTTCCATTCGAGTTGCAAGTGAGAGCTGGAGATTGCTCTCGAGTCACTGCAGGGCAAAATAGAGCTCATCTAGGTTTGTGTCCAGGACCGAGTTTTTCTCTCCAGGGGCGACAGGGATCTCGGGGTTGCATTCCAGACTCACCCGGGGAGTCAGGCCTCGTCTCGAAGGGAATGAATGGACTCCGCTCTCCTCTCGAGTCGCGACGGGTATCCCTTGGAGCCCAAGAGTGGCCTAAATGGAGTTAAGCCTCCTGTGGAGTTTGGACAGAGGACTCGGGATTGCTCTCTAGGCCATGCAGGAAAAGAAGGCCCTCATCTCGCGATGACGGGGGCGTCTCGTGGGTTTTCTCAAGGTGCAGTGCCTGGTTGGGGTTTCTCACGAGATAGGACGGGGAGCTCAGGGAGACTCCTGTGGTGCCACGGAAGTCAGGTCTCCATGGACGTGGCGTGGGGGAGCGCCTCATTGCTCTCGAGTCATGGTAGAGGAATCAAGCCTCAAGACGCTTCGAAGAAGAACTCTCGAGGTCTTTCTCGGGGTGTGGCAGGAAACCCTGGGTTCCCTCGACTTGTGCCCATGACCTCAGGGAGCTTAGCGGGGTTCCTCTGAGAAGTCAGGGATACTGTGGAGTTGAGAGGGGCTTCTCGGGACTTCACAGGGACTGGTGCAATTGAAGAGGACCTAATCTCGGATTGAGGCAGTAACGTCAGGGTTCCTCTCCATTTCTGACTCGGATAGCAGGGTCCCTGCAGAGTTGGGACAGGAGAGTCAGACCTCGTCTTGTGTGGAGTAATGGAACTCCGCTTGCCTCTCGAGTTGTTCACGGGATGACAGGCCACCTGTCGAGTTGTATGTGGAACCTGCAGTTTTGGGGGACGATGCACAGGGGTGTCAGTGCCCCTTCGTGTTGTGCCTTCATCCACAGGGTTACCTTCGAAGAGGTGACCAGGCATCGGGATCTTATCAATAGCGGACCAGGAAATCGGGGTCTTTCGGCATGTGGCACAACCCACGAGGCTACGTCTCGACTTCCCTCGTGAGACTGGCCTCATCCTGAGGTGCAACGGGAAGGTCGGAACCCCTTGCAGACAAAGCAGGGGAATCGACCCTCCTGTCTCGATCAGGAGGGGAGAAGGGGCACAGATGAGGTGATGCCGGGAACCTCGGTGTTCCCCTCCAGTGAGACCAGTGTGTTGGGGAACTTTTGGGGTCGCATCAAAGGTGCCAAGTACCATATCGCACTTCAAGATGGAACGTAAGACTTCTTTTGAGACGCTGTAGCGGCAATGGCCGCATCTTGCGATGAAGAGGGAATGACGTGGTTTTTCTCGAGTTGTGGTGGGATTCTTGAGTTACAACGGGAAATTCAGGCTTCCTCTTCTGTTGGCCCAGGGAAGTCCAGTCTTCCATTCGAGTTGCGAGGGAGAGTTGGGGATTGCTCTCGAGTCACTGCAGGAAAAAAAGAGACCTCATCTAGGCTTGTGTCCAGGACCTAATGTTTCTCTCCAGGGGCGACAGGGATCTCCGGTTCACATATCAGACACACCCGAGGAGTCAGGCCTCGCCTCGAGGGGAAGGAAAAGACTCCGCTCTCCTCTCGAGTCGCGACGGGTATGTCTTGGAGTCCACTGAGTGACCAAAAGGGAGTCAAGCCTACTGTGGAGTTTGGAGAGAGGACTCGGGATTGCTCTCCAGGCCATGCTAGAAAAGAAGGCCGTCATGTCGCGAAAATGGGGGCGTCTCGTGGGTTTTCTCTATCTGTGGCGCCAGTGTTTGGTTTCTCACGAGGTATGACGGGGAGCTCAGGGAGCCTCTCGTGTGGCACAAGGGAAGTCAGGGCTTCATGAGTGTAGCAGAGGGAGCGCGTCATTGCCCTCGAGTCATGGTAGGGGAATCAGGCCTCAAAATGCGTTGAAGAAGGACTCTTGAGTTCTTTCTATGGTGGCGGCAGTAAACCCTGGGTTCACTCGAATTGTGCTGGTGACCTCAGGGAGCTTCTCAGAGTGCCTCTGAGAAGTCAGGGATACTGTGGAGCTGGGACGCGTCTCTCGGGACTCCACTGGGTTTCGTGCAATGGAAGAGGTCCTAATCTCGAGTGGAGGCAGGAACCTCAGCGTTCCTCTCGTGACTTCACTGGCGCTGGTCTGATTCGGATCGCAAAGTCCCTGCAGAGTTGGGACAGGAGAGTCAGGCATCGTCTTGTGTAGAGGAATGAAACCCCACTTGCCTCTCGAGTTCTTCAGGGGTGACAAGCCACTTGTTGAGCTGTATGTGGAACCTGCGGGTTTTTCCGGACGATGCACGAGGGTGTCAGTGCCCCTTTGTGTTGTGCCTTCATCCACAGGGTTGCCTTCGAAGAGGTGTCCAGGCATCGGGTTCTTATCAAGAGCGTACCGGGAAATCATAGTCTTTTGGCATGTGGTACCACCCACGAGCTACGTCTCGAATTTCCTCGTGAGACTGGCCTCATCCTGATGTGCCCCGTGAAGGTCGGGAACCCCTTACAAACAAAGCAGGGGAAGTGACCCTCCTATCACGAACAGGAGGGGAGAAGGGGCTCAGATAAACTGGTGCCGGGAACCTCGGTGTTCACCTCGAGTGAGACCGATATTTCGGGGAACTTTTGGGGTCACATCAAGGGTGTCAAGTATCGTTTTGCACTTCAAGATGGAACGTGGGACTTTTCTTGAGAAGCTGTAGCGGGCAAGGGCCTCATCTTGTGATGACGAGGGAACCAAGTGCTTTTTCTCGAGTTGCGGCGGGATTCTCGAGTTACGAAGGGGAATTCAGGCTTCCTCTTGTGTTGGCCCAGGGAAGTCCAATCTTCCATTCGAGTTGTCAGGGAGAGCGGGGGATTGCTCTCGAGTTACAGAAGGGCAAAAGAGACCTCATCTAGGCTTGTTTCCAGGACCTAATGTTCCTCTCCAGGGGAGACAGGGATCTCGGGGTTGCATTCCAGACCCACCTGGTGAGTCAGGCCTTGTCTCGAGGGGAAGCAAAGGACTCAATTCTCCTCTCGAGTCGCGACGGGTATCTCTTGGAGCCCACTAAGTGGCCTAAAGGGAGTCAAGCCTCCTGTGGAGTTTGGAAAGAGGATTCGGGATTCCTCTCCAGGCCATGCAGGAAAAGAAGGCCCTCATCTCGCGATGACAGGGGCGTATGGTGAGTTTTCTCAAGCTGCGGCGTCAGTGTGGGGTTTCTCACGAGGTACGACAGGGAGCTCAGGGAGCCTCTCTTATGGCGCCAGGGAAGTCAGGTCTCCATGTGCGTGGCGAGGGGGTGCGTGTCATTTCTATAGAGCCATGGAAGCAGATTCGGGCTTCAAGACACGTTGAAGTAGGACTCTCGAGGTCTTTTTCCCATTGTGGCAGGAAACCCTGGGCTCCCTCGACATGTGCCGGTGACCTCATGGAGCTTCTCCGGGTGCCTCTGAGAAGTCAGGGGTACTGTGGAGTTGGGAGGGGCCTCTCTGGACTCCACTGGGTTTGGTGCAATGGATGAGAGCCTCATCTCGAGTAGAGGCAGGAACCTCATGTTTCCTCTCCTGGGTTTCCTGTCGCTGGTACTGACTCGGATCGCAGTTTCCCTGTAGAGTTGGTACAGAAAATCAGGTCTCGTCTCGTGTGGAGGAATGGAACTCCACTTGCCTGTCGAGTTGTTCACGGGGTGACAGACCACTTGTTGAACTGTGTTTGTAACCTGCGGGTTTTCCTGGACGATGCACGGGGGTGTCAGTGCCCCTTCGTGTTGTGCTTTCATCCACAGGTTTTCCTTCGTAAAGGTGTCAGGGCATCACGTTCTTATCAAGAGCAGACCGGGAAATCGGGGTCTTTCAGCTTGTGGCACCACCCACGAGGCTATGTCTCGAATTTCCTCGTGAGACCTGCCTCATCCTTAGGCGCGCTGGAAAGGTCGGGAACCCCTTCCAGACATAGCAGGGGAATCGACACTCCTGTCGCGATCACGAGGGGAGAAGGAGCTCAAATGAAGTGGTTCCGGGAACCTCAGTGTTCCTTTCGAGTGAGACCGGTATGTCGGGGAATTTTGAGATTGCATCAAGGGTGCCAAGTACCGTTTCGCACTTCAAGACAGAAAGTGGGACTTCTCTTGAGTCGCTGTAGCGGGCAAGGGCCTCATCTAGCGCTGATGGGGGAACCACGTGGATTTTCTCGAGTTTCGGCGGGATTCTCGAGTTACGATGTCGAATTCAGGCTTCCAATTGTATTGGCCCAGGGAAGTCCAATCTTCCATTCGATTTGCGAGGGAGAGCTGGCGATTGCACTCTAGTAACTGCAGTGCAAAATAGACCTCATCTAGGCTTGTGTCCAGGACCGAGTTTTCCTCTCCAGGTGTGACAGGAACTCGGGGTTGCATTCCAGACTCACACGGGGAGTCAGGCCTCGTCTCGAGGGGAAGCAAAGGACTCTGCTCTCCCTTCAGGTCCTGACAGGTATCTCTTGGAGCCCCCTGAGAGGCCTCAAGGGAGTCCAGCCTCCTCTTCCGTTTGAGGAGAGGACCCGGGATTGCTCTCCAGGCCATGCAGGAAAAGAAGGCCCTCAGCTCGCGAGGACGGGGGAGTGTCAGGGGTTTCCTCGAGCTGCGGCGCCCGTGGGGGTTTTCTCCCGAGGCACGACGAGGAACTCAGGGAGCCTCTTGTGCGGCGCCAGGGAAGTCATTTCTCCATGCGCGTGGCGAGAGGGAGCGCGTCATGGCTCTCGAGTCAGGGGAGGGGTCTAGGGCCTCGAGACCCATTGAAGAAGGACTCTCGATGTCTTTGTCGGGGGTCGGCGGGAAACCCTCGTTTCCCTCGCCTTCTGCCGGGGACCTTAGGGCACTTCACAGGGTGCCTCTGAGAGGCGAGGGATCCTGTGAAGGTGGAGGGGCCCCTCGGGACTCCGCTGGGTCTGGCGCAATGGAAGAGGGACTCACCTCGAGGGGAGACAGGAAGCTCAGGCTTCCTCTCCGTTTCGGACTCCGACCGCAGGGTCCCTGCAGAGTTGGGACAGGAGAGTCAGGCCTCGTCTTGTCTGAGGAAGGGAACCCCGCTGGCCTCTCGAGTTGCTCAGGGGGTCTCAGGCCTCTCGTCGAGCTGTGTGTGGAACCCGCGGGTCTTTGCGGATGATGCACGGGGGTGGCAGTGCCCCTTCGTGTTGTGCCTTCACCCACAGGGTTGTCTTCGAAGAGGGGTCCAGGCCTCGGGTCCTTCTCAAGAGCGGACTGGGGAATCGGGGGCGTTCGGCATGTGGCCCCACCCACGTGGCTCGTCTCGAATTTCCTCGTGAGACCGGCCTCCTCCTGAGGTGCGTCGGGAAGTCCGGGAACCCCTTCCAGACCACGCAGGGGAATCGCCTCTCCTGTCGCGATCAGGAGGGGAGAAGGGGCTCAGACGAAGCGGTGCCGGGACACTCGGTGTTCCCCTCGGGGGAACACGGCGTGTCGGAGGACTCTTGGTTGTCGCAGGAAGGCTGTCAGGGACCGTTTCACCCTTCAGGGCGGAACAGGGGACTTCCCTTGAGACGCTGTGGCGGGCAAGGGCCTCATCTTGCCAAGAGGTGGGAACCACGTGGTTTTCTCGAGTTGAGGCGAGATTCTCGAGTTACGACGGGGATCTCAGCCTTCCCCTTGGGTTGGCCCTGGGAAGCCCAATCTTCCCCTCGGGTTGCGAGGGAAAGCTGGGGGTTGCGCTCGAGTCACTGCAGGGCCGAAAAGACCTCACCTAGGCGTGTGTCCGGGACCTAATATTCCTCTCCAGGGAAGGCAGGGATCTCGGGGTTGCATTCCAGGCTCCCCCGGGGAGTCAGGCCTCGTCTCGAGGGGAAGCCAAGGACTCCGCTCTCCTCTCGAATCGCGACGCGGGTCTCTTGGAGCCCCCTGAGCGGCCTCAAGGGAGTCCAGCCACCTCTTCCGTTCGGAGAGAGGACCCGGGATTGCTCTCCAGGCCATGCAGGAAAAGAAGGCCCTCAGCTCGCGAGGACGGGGGCGTGTCAGGGGTTTCCTCGAGCTCCGGCGCCCGTGGGGGTTTTCTCCCGAGGCACGACGAGGATCTCAGGGAGCCTCTCGTGCGGCGCCAGGGAAGTCAGGTCTCCATGCGCGTGGCGAGGGGGAGCACGTCATGGCTCTCGAGTCACGGGAGGGGACTAGGGCCTCGAGACGCGTTGAAGAAGGCCTCTCGAGGTCTTTCTCGTGGGGTGGCGGGAAACCCTCGTTTCCCTCACCTTCTGCCGGGGACCTTAGGGAACTTCCCAGGGTGCCTCTGAGAGTCGAGGGATTCTGTGGAGGTGGCGGGGCCCCTCGGGACTCCGCTGGGTCTGGCGCAACGGAAGAGGGCCTCAACTCGAGGGGAGGCAGGAACCTCAGGCTTCCTCTCCGTTTCGGACTCCGACCGCAGGGTCCCTGCAGAGTTGGGACAGGAGAGTCAGGCCTCGTCTTGTCTGAGGAAGGGAACCCCGCTGGCCTCTCGAGTTGCTCAGGGGGTCTCAGGCCTCTCGTCGAGCTGTGTGTGGAACCCGCGGGTCTTTGCGGATGATGCACGGGGGTGGCAGTGCCCCTTCGTGTTGTGCCTTCACCCACAGGGTTGTCTTCGAAGAGGGGTCCAGGCCTCGGGTCCTTCTCAAGAGCGGACTGGGGAATCGGGGGCGTTCGGCATGTGGCCCCACCCACGTGGCTCGTCTCGAATTTCCTCGTGAGACCGGCCTCCTCCTGAGGTGCGTCGGGAAGTCCGGGAACCCCTTCCAGACCACGCAGGGGAATCGCCTCTCCTGTCGCGATCAGGAGGGGAGAAGGGGCTCAGACGAAGCGGTGCCGGGACACTCGGTGTTCCCCTCGGGGGAACACGGCGTGTCGGAGGACTCTTGGTTGTCGCAGGAAGGCTGTCAGGGACCGTTTCGCCCTTCAGGGCGGAACAGGGGACTTCCCTTGTGACGCTGTGGCGGGCAAGGGCCTCATCTTGCCAAGAGGTGGGAACCACGTGGTTTTCTCGAGTTGAGGCGAGATTCTCGAGTTACGACGGGGATCTCAGCCTTCCCCTTGGGTTGGCCCTGGGAAGCCCAATCTTCCCCTCGGGTTGCGAGGGAAAGCTGGGGGTTGCGCTCGAGTCACTGCAGGGCCGAAGAGACCTCACCTAGGCGTGTGTCCGGGACCTAATATTCCTCTCCAGGGAAGGCAGGGATCTCGGGGTTGCATTCCAGGCTCCCCCGGGGAGTCAGGCCTCGTCTCGAGGGGAAGCCAAGGACTCCGCTCTCCTCTCGAATCGCGACGCGGGTCTCTTGGAGCCCCCTGAGCGGCCTCAAGGGAGTCCAGCCACCTCTTCCGTTCGGAGAGAGGACCCGGGATTGCTCTCCAGGCCATGCAGGAAAAGAAGGCCCTCAGCTCGCGAGGACGGGGGCGTGTCAGGGGTTTCCTCGAGCTCCGGCGCCCGTGGGGGTTTTCTCCCGAGGCACGACGAGGATCTCAGGGAGCCTCTCGTGCGGCGCCAGGGAAGTCAGGTCTCCATGCGCGTGGCGAGGGGGAGCACGTCATGGCTCTCGAGTCACGGGAGGGGACTAGGGCCTCGAGACGCGTTGAAGAAGGCCTCTCGAGGTCTTTTTCGTGGGGTGGCGGGAAACCCTCGTTTCCCTCACCTTCTGCCGGGGACCTTAGGGAACTTCCCAGGGTGCCTCTGAGAGTCGAGGGATTCTGTGGAGGTGGCGGGGCCCCTCGGGACTCCGCTGGGTCTGGCGCAACGGAAGAGGGCCTCAACTCGAGGGGAGGCAGGAACCTCAGGCTTCCTCTCCGTTTCGGACTCCGACCGCAGGGTCCCTGCAGAGTTGGGACAGGAGAGTCAGGCCTCGTCTTGTCTGAGGAAGGGAACCCCGCTGGCCTCTCGAGTTGCTCAGGGGGTCTCAGGCCCCTCGTCGAGCTGTGTGTGGAACCCGCGGGTCTTTGCAGACGATGCACGGGGGTGGCAGTGCCCCTTCGTGTTGTGCCTTCACCCTCAGGGTTGCCTTCGAAGAGGGGTCCGGGCCTCGGGTCCTTCTCAAGAGCGGACGGGGGAATCGGGGGCGTTCGGCATGTGGCCCCACCCACGTGGCTCGTCTCGAATTTCATCGTGAGACCGGCCTCATCCTGAGGTGCGCCGGGAAGGCCGGGAACCCCTTCCAGACCACGCAGGGGAATCGCCTCTCCTGTCGCGATGAGGAGGGGAGAAGGGGCTCAGAGGAAGCGGTGGCGGGACCCTCGGTGTTCCCCTCGGGGGACCCCGGCGTGTCGGGGGACTTTTGGGGGTCGCAGGAAGGCTGTCAGGGACCGTTTCGCCCTTCAGGGCGGAACAGGGGACTTCCCTTGAGACGCCGTGGCGGGCAAGGTCCTCATCTTGCGAAGAGGTGGGAACCACGTGCTTTTTCTCGAGTTGTGGCGGGATTCTCGTGTTACGACGGGGTATTACAGGCTTCCTCTTGTGTCGGCCCTTGTAGCCCAATCTTCTATTCTAGTGGCGAGGGAAAGCTGGGGGTTGCGCTCGAGTCACTGCGGGGCCAAAGAGACCTCATCTAGTCGTGTGTCCAGGACCTAATGCTCCTCTTCAGGGAGGACAAGGATCTCGGGGTTGCATCCCATGCTCCCCCGGGGAGTCAGGCCTCGCCTCGAGGAGAAGCAAAGGACTCCGCTCTCCTCCCGAGTCGTGACGCGGATATCTTGGTGCCCCCTGAGTGGCCTCAAGGGAGTCCAGCCTCCTCTTCACTTTTGAGAGAGGACTCGTGATTACTCTCCAGGCCAGGCAGGAAAAGAAGGCCCTCACCTCGCGAGGACGGGGACATCTCAGGGGTTTCCTCGAGCTGCGGCACCCGTGGGGGTTTTCTCCCGAGGCACGACGAGGATCTCAGGGAGCCTCTCGTGCGGCGCCAGGGAAGTCATATCTCCATGCACGTGGCGAGAAGGAGCGCGTCATTGTTCTCGAGTCATGGCAGGGCCTAGGGCCTCAAGACGCGTTGAAGAAGGACTCTCGATGTCTTTCTCGTGTTGCAGCGGGAAACCCTCGTTTCCCCCCACTTCTGACGGGGACCTGAGGAAACTTCCCAGGGTGCCTCTGAGAGGTGAGGGACGCTGTGGATTTGGCGGGACCTCTCGGGACTCCACTGGGTTTGTCGCAATGGAAGAGGGCCTCATCTCGACTGGAGGCAGAAATCTCAGGCTTCCTCTCCAATTCTGACTCTGATCGTAGTGTCCCTGCAGAGTTGGGACAGGAGAGTTAGGCTATGTCTTTTCTGAGGAATGGAACTCCGCTTGCCTCTCGAGTTGTTCATGGGGTTTCAGGCCCCTTGTCAAACTGTGTGTGGAATCTGCAGGTTTTTCCAGACGATCTATGGGGGTGTCAGTGACACTTCATTTTGTGTCTTCATCCACAGGGTTGCCTTCGAAGAGGTGTCCGGGCATCGTGTTCTTATGAAGAGTGGACTGGGAAATCGGGGTCGTTCAGCATTTGGCACCACCCACGTGGCTAGTCTCGAATTTCCTCATGAAACCGGCCTCATCCTGAGGTGTGCTGCGAAGGTCATGAAACCCTTCCAGACAAAGCAGAGGATTCGACCCTCCTGTGGCGATCAGGAGGGGAGAAGTGGCTCAGATGAAGTGCTGCTGGGAACCTCGGTGTTTCCCTCAAGTGAGACAGGTATGTCGGGTAACTTTTGGGGTCGCATAAAGCGTTCCAAGTACCGTTTCGCTATTCAAATTGGAACGTGGTACTTCTCTTGGGGTGCTCCAGCGGGCAAGGGCCTCATCTTGGAATGACTGGGGAACCACTTGGTTTTTCTCTAGTTGCGGTGGGATATTTGAGATACCACAGGGAATTCATGCTTCCTCTTGTGTTGGCCCACAAAAGTCTTATCTTCCATTCGAGATTCGAGGAAGAGCTGGAGGTGCGCTCTAGTCACTGAAGGCAAAAGAGACCCCACCAAGGCTTGTGTGCAGGACCTAATGTTCATGTCAAGGGGCGACAGGAATCTCGGGGTTGCATTCCAGACTCACCCTGGAGTCAGGCCTCGTCTCGAGGGGAAGCAAAGGACTCTGCTCTCCTCTCGCGTCGGACGGGTATGTCTTGGAGACCACTGAGTGGCTTAAAGGGAGTCAAACCTCCTCTGGTGTTTGGAGGGAGGACACGGGATTGCTCTCCAGGCAATGCAGGATATGAAGGCCCTCATCTCCCGATGACTGGAGTGTCTCGTAGGTTTTCTCGAGCTGTGGCGCTAGTGTGGGGTTTCTCACGAAGTAAGACTGGGAGCTCAGTGAGCCTCTCATGTGGTGCCAGGGCAGTCAGGTCTCTATGCACGTGGTGAGAGGGAGCCCGTCATTGTTCTCGAGTCATGGTAGGGGAATTGGGCCTGAAAACGTGTTAAAGAAGGACTCTCGAGGTCTTTCTTGGGTTGCAGCAGGAAACCCTGGGTTCCATCGACTTGTGCCAGTGACCTCAGGAAGCTCCTCAGCGTGCCTCTGAGAAGTCAGGGTCACTGTGGAGTTGGGAGGGGCCTCTCGGAACTCCACTGGGTTTGGTGCAATGGAAGAGGGCCTCATGACAAGTTGAGGCAGGAACCACAGGGTTCCTCTCCTGGCTTCGAATGCGCTGGATCTGACTGGGATCGCAGAGTCCCTGCAGAGTTGGGACAGGAGAGTCAGGCCTCGTCTTGTGAGGAGGAATGGAACTCCGCTTGACTCTCGCGTTGTTCATGGGGTGACAGGCCACTTGTCGATTTGTATGTGGAACTTGCGGGTTTTTCTGGACGATGCACTGGGGTGTCACTGCCCCTTCGTGTTGTGCCTTGATCCACAGGATTGCCTTCGAGTTGGGTTCTGCCATCGGGTTCTTATCAAGAGCGGACCAGGGAATCGGGGTCTTTTGGCCTGCCGCACCACCCACGAGGCTATGTCTCGAATTTCCTCGTGAGACTGGCCTCATCTTGATGTGCGCCAGGAAGGTCGGGAACGCCTTCCAGACAAAGCAGGGGAATCGAACCTCCTGTCGCGATCAAGAGGGGAGAAGAGTCTCAGATGAAGTGGTGCCGGGAACCTCGGTGTTCTCCTCAAGTGAGACTGGCATGTCGGGGAACTTTTGGGGTCGCATCAAGGGTTCCAAGTAACTTTTCGCTCTTCAATACGGAACGTGGGACTTCCCTTGAGACGCTGTAGCGGGCAAGGGCCTCATCTTTCGATGACGGGGGAACCACGTGGTTTTTCTTGAGTTGGGGCGGGATTCTCGAGTTACAACCGGGAATTCAGGCTTCCTCTTCAACTGGCCCAGGGAAGTCCAGTTTTCATTCGAATTGTGAGTTAGAACTGGGGATTGCTCTCGAGACACTGCAGGGCCAAATAGACCTCATCTAGGCTTGTGTCCAGGACCTAATGTTCCTCTGCTGGGGCGAAAGCGATCTCAGCATTGCATTCTCGACTCACCCGGGGAGTCAGGCCTCGTCTCAAGGGGAAGCCAAGGACACCGCTCTCCTGTCAAGTCGCGACGGGTATATCTTGGAGCTCACTGTGTGGCCTAAAATGAGTCAAGCCTCCTGTGGAGTTTGGAGAGAGGACTCAGGATTGCTCTCCAGGCCATACAGCAAAAGAAGGCCCTCATCTCGTGAGGACTGGGGCGTCTCGTGGCTATTCTCGAGCTGCGGCTCCAGTGTGGTGTTGCTCACGAGGTATAATGGGGAGCTCAGGGAGCCTCTCCTGTGGCGCCAGGGAAGTCAGGTTTCTATGCGCGTGGCTAGGGGGAGCGCGTCATTGCTCTCGAGTCATGGTAGGGGAATCGCACCTCAAGACGCGTTGAAGAAGGACTCTCGAGGTCTTTTACGGATTGGGGCAGGAAACCCTTGGTTCCCTCGACTTGTGCCGGTGATCTCAGGAAGGTCTAAGGGTGCCTCTGAGAAGTCAGGGATACTGTGCAGTTGGGAGGGGTCTCTCGGGACTCCACTGGGTTCGGTGCAATGGAAGAGGGCCTCATCTCGAGTGGAGGCAGGAAACCCATGTTTCCTCTCCTGACTTCCCCTGGGCCAGATCTGACTCGGATCACAGTTTCGCTGCAGAGTTCGAACAGGAGAGTCAGGCCTCGTCTTGTGTGGAGGAATGGAACTCTGCTTGCCTCTCCAGTTGTTCACGGGGTGACAGGTCACTTCTCGAGCTGTGTGTGGTACCTGCGGGTTTCTCCGGACGATACCCAGGGGTGTCAGTGCCCCTAAGTGTTGTGCCTTCATCAAAAGGGTTATCTTCAAAGAGGTGTCCGGGCATCAGGATCTTATCAAGTGCGGACCGGGAAATCGGGGTTTTTCGGCATGTGTCACCATCCACGAGGCTATGTCTCGAATATCCTCGTGAGACCGGCCTCATCCTGAGATGCACCGGGAAAGGCGGGAACCCCTTCAAGACAAAACAGGAGAATCGACCCTCCTGTCGCGATCAGGAGGGGAGAAGGGGCCCAGATGTAGTGGTGCCGGGAACCTCGGTGTTCTCCTCGAGTCAGACTGGTGTGTCGAGGAACTTTTGAGGGCGCATCAAGGGTGCCAATACCGTTTCGCACTTCAAGACGGAACGTGGGACTTCTCTTGAGACGCTGTAGGGGGCAAGGGCCTCATCTTGGGATGACGGGGGAACCACGTGGCGTTTCTCGAGTTGTGGCGGGATTCTCGAGTTTCGACGGGGAATACAGTCTTCCTCATGTGTTGAGCCAGGGAAGTCCTATCTTCCATTCGAGTTTAAAGGGAGAGCTGGGGATTGCTCTCGAGTCACTACAGGGCAAAATAGACCTCATTTAGGCTTGTGTCCAGGACTTAATGTTCGTCCCTAGGGGCGACAGGGATCTTGGGGTTGCATACCAGACTCACCTGGGGAATCAGGCCTCGTCTCGAGGGGAAGCAAAGAACTCCGCTGTCCTTTTGAGTCGCGATGGGTATCTCTTGGAGCCCACTGTGTGCCCTAAAGGGAGTCAAGCCTCCTGTGGTGTTTGGATAGAGGACTCGGGATTCCTCTCCAGGCCATGCAGGAAAAGAAGGCCCTCATCTCGCGATGATGGCGGCGTCTCGTGGGTTTTCTAGACTGCCGCGCTAATGCCGGGTTTCTGACGAGGTACGAGAGGGAGCTCAGGGAGCCTCTCGTGTGGCGCCAGGGAAGTCAGGTCCCCATGAGATGGCTAGGGGGAGCTCGTCATCGCTCTCGAGTCATGGTAGGGTAATCGGGCCTCAAGACGGGTTGAAGAAGGACTCTCGAGGTCTTTCTCGGGTCACTGCATAAAACCCAGGGTTCCCTTGACTTGTGCCTGCGACCTCAGGGAGCTTCTCAGAGTGCCTCTGAGAAGTCAGGGATACTGTGCAGTTTGGAGGGGCCTCTCGAGACTCCTCTGCATTTGGTGGAATGTAAGAGGGACTCATCTCGAGTTGAAGCAGGAACCTCAGTGTTCCTCTCCATTTCTGACTCAGATCGCAAGGTCCCTGCATGTTGGTACAGGAGAGTCAGGCCTCGTCTTTCCTGGAGGATGGGACTCCTCTTGCCTCTCGAGTTGTTCTAGAGGTGACAGGCCACTTGTCGAGCTGTGTGTGTAACCTGCCCGTTTTTCCGGATGATGCACAGGTGTGTTAGTGCCCCTTCGTGTTGTACCTTCATACTCAAGGCTGCCTTCCAAGAGGTGTCCGAGCATCGGATTCTTATCAAGAGCGGACCGGGAAATTGGAGTCTTTCAGCAAGTGGCACCACACACAAAGCTACGTATCGAATTTACCCATGAGACCGGCCTCATCCTGAGTTGTGCAGGGAAGGTCGGGCCCCCTTGCAGACAAAGCAGGGGAATCGACCCACCGGTCACGATCAGGAGGGGAGAAGGGCCTTAAATGAAGTGGTGCCGGGAACCTCGGTGTTCCCCTTGAGGGAGACCGGCGTGTTGGGGGACTTTTGGGGTGGCATCAAGGGTGCCAAGTACCGTTTCGCATTTCAAGACGGAACCTGGGACATCTTTTGAAACGCTGTAGCGGGCAAGGGCCTCATCTTGCGATGACGGGAGAACCACGTGGTTTTGCTCGAGTTGCGGCGGGATTCTCGAGTTATGACCGGGAATTTAGGCTTCCTCTTGTTGGCCTTGAAATCCAATCTTCCATTCGGGTTGCGAGGGGGAGCTGGGGATTGCGCTAGAGTCACTGCAGGGCAAAAGAGACCTAATCTAGGCTTGTGTCCAGGATCTAACGTTGCTCTCCAGGGGCGACAGGGATCTCGGGTTTGCATTCCAGACTCATCCGGGGAGTCAGTTCTCACCTCGAGGGTAAGCAAAGAATTTCGCTCTCGTCTCGAGTCGCGATGGGTATCTCTTGGAGCCCACTGTGTGTACTAAAGGGAGTCAAGCCTCCTGTGGAGTTTGGAGAGAGGACTCGGGATTGGACTCCAGGCCATGCAGGAAAAGAAGGCCCTCATCTCGAGATGACGGTGGCGTCTCGTGGGTTTTCTCGAGCTGCGGCACCAGTGTGGGGTGTCTCATGAAGTACCACGGGGATCTCAGGGAGCCTCTTGTGTGGCGCCAGGAAAATCCAGTATTCCATTCGAGTTGCAAGTTAGAACTGGGGATTGCTCTCCAGTCACTGCAGGGCAAAATAGACCTCATCTACGCTTGTGTCCAGGACCTAGTGTTCCACTACTGGGCCGACAGGGATCTCAGGGTTGCATTCTCGACTCACCCGGAGAGTCAGGCCTCGTCTTGAGGGGAAAAAAAGGACTCTGCTCTCCTGTCGAGTCGCGACGGGTATCTCTTGGAGCCCACTGCGTGGCGTAAAGGGAGTGAAGCCTCCTATGGAGTTTGGAGAGATGACTCGGGATTGTTTTCCTGGCCATGAAGGGGAGTGCGTGATTGCTCTCGAGTCATAGTAGGCGAATCGGGCCTCAAGACGCATTGAAGAAGGACTCTTGAGGTCTTTCTCGGGTTGCGGCAGGGAACCCTGGGTTCCCTTGATTTGTGTTGGTGACCTCAGGCAACTTCTAAGGGTGCCTCTGAGAAGTCAGGGACACTGTGGATTTGGGAGGGGCCCTTCGTTACTCAACTGGGTTTGGTGCAATCGAAGAGGGCCTCATCTCGAATGGAGGCAGGAACGTCAGGGGTCCTCTCCATTTCTGACTCGGGTCGCAGGGTACCTGCAGAGTATGGAGAAGAGAGTCACGCCTCGTCTTCTGTGGAGGAATGTATTTCCCCTTGCCTTTCGAGTTGTTCACGGAGTGACAGGCCACTTGTTGAGCTGAGTGTGGAACCTGCGGTTTTTTCCGGACGATGCACGGGGGTGTCAGTGCCCCTTCGTGTTGTGCCTTCATCCACAGGGTTGCCTTCAAAGAGGTTTCCGGGCATCGGGTTCTTTTTAGGAGCGTACCGGAAAATTGGGGTCTTTCAACATGTGGTACCACCCACGAGGCCACGTCTCGAATTTCCTCGGGAGACTTTCCTCATCCTGAGGTGCGCCGGGAAGCTCGGGAACCCCTTGCAGACAAAGCAGGGGAATCGACCCACCGGTCGCAATCAGAAGGGGAGAAGGGCCTTAAATGAAGTGGTGCCGGGAACCTCGGTGGTCCCCTCGAGTGAGACCGGTATGTCACGGCACTTTTGAGGTCGCATCAAGGGTGCCAAGTACAGTTTCGCACTTCAAGACGGAACGTGGGAATTCTCTGGAGATGCTGTAGCGGGCAAGGGCCTCATATTGCGATGACGAGGGAAACACGTGGTTTTTCTCGAGTTGAGGCGGGATTCTCGAGTTACAACGGGGAATTCAGGCTTCCTCTTGTGTTGGCCCAGGAAGTCCAATCTTCCATTCAACTTGTCAGAGAGCGCTGGGGGTTGCTCTCGAGTCACTTCAGGGCAAAGAGTCCTCATCTAGGCTTGGGTCCAGGACGTAATGTTCCTCTCCAGGGGCGACAGGGATATCGGGGTCGCATTCCAGTCTCACCCGGTGGGTCACGCCTCGTCTCGAGTGGAAGCAAAGACTCCACTATCCTCTCGAGTCGCGACACATAACTCTTGGAGCCCAATGAGTGCCCTAAAGGGAGTCAAGCGTCCTGTGTAGCTTGGACAGAAGGTTCACGCTTGATCTGCATACCATGCAGTTAAAGATGGCCCTCCTCTTGTGATGACGGGGGCGTCTCATGGGTTTTCTCGAGCTGCGGCGCCAGTGTGGGGTTTCTCACAAGATATGATGGGGAGTTCAGGGATCCTCTTGTGCAGCGCCAGAGAAGCCTGACTCCATGCGTGTGGCCAGGCAGATCGCGTCATTGCTCTCGAGTCATGGGAGGGACTAGGGCCTCAAGACGCATTTAAGAAGGACTCTCAAGGTCTTTCTTGGGTTGGGGCGGGAAACACTCATTTCCCTCGACCTCTACAGGGGACCTTAGGGAACTTCCCAGGTGCCTCTGAGAGGTGAGGGATACTGAGGAGTTAGAGGGGCCTCTCGGGACTCCACTAGGTTTGACGAAATGAAAGAGGGCCTCATCTCGATTGGAGGCAGGAACCTCAGGCTTCCTCTCCATTTCTGACTCCGACCGCAGGGTCCCTGCAGAGTTGGGACAGGAGAGTCAGGCCTCGTCTTGTCTGACTAACGGAACTCTGCTTGCCTCTCGAGTCGTTCAGGGGGTCTCAGGGCCCTTGACAAGCTGTGTGTGGAACCTGCGGGTGTTTCCAGAAGATGCATGGGGGTGTCAGTGCCCCTTCGTTTTGTGCCTTCCCCCACAGGGTTGCCTTCAAAGAGGTGTCCGGGCATCGGGTTCATTTCAAGAGCGGACCGGGAAATCGGGGTCATTCGGCATGTGGCACCAACCACGTGGCTCATCTCGAATTTCCTCATGAGACCAGCATCATCCTGAGGTGCGCCAGGAAGGCCGGGAACTCCTTCCACACAAAGTAGGGGAATCGATTCTCCTGTCGTGATCAGGAGGGGAGATGGGGCTCAGATGAAGTGGTGCCGGGACCCTCGGTGTTCCACTCGAGGGAACCCGGCGTTTCAGGGAACTTTAGGGGTCGCATCAAGGGAGCCAAGTACCGTTTCCCACTTCAGGACGGAACATGGGACTTCCCTGGAGACGCTGTAGCGGGCAAGGGCCTCATCCTGTGAAGACGTTGGAACCACGTCGTTTTTCTTGAGTTGCATCGGGATTCTCGAAAACGACAGGAATTTCAGGCTTCCTCTTGGGTTGGCTCTGGGAAGCCCAATCTTCCCCTGGAGTTGCGAGGGAAAGCTGGGGGTTCTGCTCGAGTCACTACAGGGCCAAAGAGACCTCATCGAGGCGTGTGTCCAGGACCTAATATTCCTCTCAAGGGAAGACAGGGATCCCGGGTTTCCATTCCAGACTCACCCGGGGAGTCAGGACTCGCCTGGAGGGGAAGCAAAGGACTCCGCTTTCCTCTCAAGTCACAACACGGATCTCTTGGAGCCCACTGAGTGGACTCAAGGGTGTCGAGCCTCCTCTTCAGTTTGGAGAGAGGACTCGGGATTGCTCTCCAGGCCAGGCAGGAAAAGAAGGCCCTCATCTTGCGATGACGGGGGCATCTCATGGGTTTCCTCAGGCTGCTGCGCCCATGGGGGTTTTCTCACGAGGCACGACGAGGACCTCAGGGAGCCTCTCGTGCGGCGCCAGGGAAGTCAGGTCTCCATGCGCATGGCGAGGGGGAGCTGGTCATCACTCTCGAGTCATGGGAAACGGCTAGGTCCTCAAGAGGCGTTGAAGAAGGACTCTCGAGGTCTTTCTCGGGTTGAGGCGGGAAACCCTCGTTTCCCTCGACTTCTGCAGGGGACCTTAGGGAACTTCCCAGGGTGCCTCTGAGAGGTGAGGGATGCTGTGTAGTTGGCAGGGCCTCTCGGGACTATGCTGGGTTCAGCGCAATGGAAGAGGGCCTCATCTCGAGGGGAGGGAGGAACCTCAGGCTTCCTCTCGGTTTCGGACTCCGACTGCACGGTCCCTGCAGTGTTGGGACAGGAGAGTCATGCCTCGTCTTGTCTGAGGAATGGAATTCTGGTTGCCTCTCGAGTTGTTCCGGGAGTCTCAGGCCCCTTGTCGAGCTGTGTGTAGACCCTGCGGGTTTTTCCGGATGATGCACGGGGGTGTCAGTGCCCCTTCGTGTTGTGCCTTCACCCACAGGGTTGCCTTCGAAGAGGTGTCCGGCCATCGGGTTCTTATCAAGAGCGGACCAGAAAATCTGGTTCGTTCGGCACGTGGCACCTCACACGTGGCTAGTCTCGAATTTCCTCCTGAGACCGGCCTCATCCTGAGGTGCGCCATGAAGGCCGGGAACCCCTTCCAGACCACGCAGGGGAATCGACTCTCCTGTCGCTATCAGGAGGGAAGAAGGGGCTCAGATGAAGTGGTGCCGGGACCCTCGGTGTTCCCCTCGAGGGAACCCAGCGTGTCGGGGAACTTTTGCTGTCGCATCAAGGGTGTCAAGTACCGTTTTGCACTTAAGGACGGAACATGGGACTTCCCTGGAGACACCGGGAACTTCGGTGTTCCCCTGGAGTGAGACCGGTATGTTGGGGAACTTTGGGGTCGCATCAAGGGTGCCAAGTAGCATTTCGAACTTTAAGATGGAACGTGGGACTTCTCTTGAGACTCTAGCTGGCAAGGGCCTCATATTGCGATGAAGGGGGAACCACATGGTTTTTAAGACTTGAGTCTGAATTCTCGAATTACGATGGGAAATTTAGACTTCCTCTTGTGTTGACAGTGGGAAGCCCAATCTTCCATTCAAATTGTGAGGAAGAGATGGAGGTTGCTCTCGAGTCACTGTAGGGCAAAATAGACCTCATCTAGGCTTGTGTCTAGGACATAATGTTCCACTCCAGGGGCGACAGGGATCTCGGGGTTGCATTCCAAACTCACCCGGGGAGTCAGGCCTCGTCTCCAGGGAAGCAAAGGACTCCGCTCTCCTCTCGAGTCGCACCGGGTATTTCTTGGACCCAACTGAGTGCCCTAAAGGGAGTCAATACTCCTGTGAAGTTTGGAGAGAGGACCAGGAATTGCTGTCCAGGTCAGGCAGGAAAAGAAGGCCCCCATCTCTCCTTGACGGGGGCATCTTGTGGTTTTTCTCGAACTGCGGCGCCAGTGTGGGTTTTCTCACGAGGTACGATGGGGTACTCAGGGAGCCTCTTGTGTGGTACTAGGGAAGTCAGTTTTCCTGCTTGTGGCGAGGGGAGCGCGTCCTTGCTCTGGAGTCATGGTAGGGGAATCGGGCATCAAGAGACGTTGAAAAAGGACTCTCCAAGTCTTTCTCGGGTTACTTCAGGAAACTCTGGGTTCCCTCGACTTGTGCCAGTGACCTCAGGTAGCTTCTCACGGAGCCTCTGAGAATTCAGGGATACTGCGGTGTTGGGAGGGGCCTCTCGGGACACCACTGAGTTTGGTTCAATGGAAGAGGGCCTCTTCTCTAGTTGAGGCAGGAACCTCAGGGTTCCTCTCCATTTCTGACTCCAATTGCAGGGTCCCTGAAGAGTTGGGACAGGAGAGTAAGGCCTCGTCTTGTGTGAAGGAATGCAACTTCACTTGCCTCTCGAGTTGTTCACGAGGTGACAGTCCACATTTGGAGCTGTGAGTGGAATCTGCGGGTTTTTCCAGACGATGCATGGGGATGTCAGTGTCCCTTCGTGTTGTGCCTTCATCCACAGGGTTGCCTTCGAAGAGATGTCCGGGCGTCAGGTTCTTATCTAGAGTGGACCGGGAATTCGGGATCTTTCAGCATATGGCACCAACCATGAGGCTACTTTTCGAATTTCCTCATGAGACCGGCCTCATCCGGAGGTTCGCGGGGAACGTCGGGAACCCCTTGCAGACAAAACATGGGAATCGAGCCTTCTGTCGCGATCAGGAGGGGTGAAGGGGCTCACAGGAAGTGGTGCAGTGAACTTTGGTGTTTCCCTCGAGTGAGACCGGTATGTCAGGGAACTTTGGGGGTCGCATCAAGGGTGCCAAGTACCGTTTTGTACTTCAGGATGGAACGTGGGACTTCTCTTGATACGCTGTAGCGGCCAAGGGCCTCATCTTGCGATGACGGGGGAGCCACATGGTTTTTCTCGAGTTGCGGCGGGATTCTCGAGTTACGACGGGGATTTCAGGCTTCCTCTTGTGTTGGGCCAGGGAAGTCCAATCATCCATTCGAGTTGCGAGGGAGAGCTGGGGGTTGGGCTCGAGTCACTGCAGGGCAAAGGAGACCTCATCTAGGCTTGTGTCCAGGACCTAATGTTCCTCTCCAAGGGCCACAGGGATCTCAGGTTTGCATTCCAGACTCACCCAGGGAGTCAGGCCTCATGTCGAAGGGAAGCAAAGGACTCCGCTCTCCTTTCGAGTCGCGACGGGCACCTCTTGGAGCCCACTTTGTGGCCTAAAGGGAGTCAAGCCTCCTGTGAAGTTTGGAGAGAGGACTTGGGACTGCTCTCCAGGCCATGCAGGAAAAGATGGCCCTCATCTCGCGATGACGGAGGGATCTTGTGGGTTTTCTCGAGCTGCGGCGCCAGTGTGGGGTTTCACACGAGGTACGACGGGGAGCTCAGGGAGCCTCTCGTGTGGCGCCAGGGAAGTCAGGTCTCCATGTGCGTGGCGAGGGGGAGCGCATTATTGCTCTCGAGCTCTGGTAGGGGAATCTGACCTCAAGACACATTGAAGAAGGACTCTCGAGGTCTTTCTTCAGTTGTGGCAGGAAACCCTTATTTCCCTCGACATTTTCCGGTGGCCTCAAGGAGCTTCTCAGAATGCCTATGAGAAGTCAGGGATACTGTGGAGATGGGAGGGGCCTCTCGGGACTCCACTGGGTTTGTTTTAATGGAAGAGGGCCTCATCTTGGGTTGAGGCAGGAACCTCAGGTTTCCTCTCCATTTCTGACTCAGATCGAAGCGTGCCTGCAGAGTTGGGATTGGATACTCAGGCCTCGTCTTGTCTGAGGAAGGGAACTCCGCTTGGCTCTCTCATTGTTTAAGGGGTGACAGGCCAGTTGTGGAGCTGTATGTGGATCCTGCGGGGTTTTCCGGACGATGAACAGGGTTGCCAGTGCCCCCTCGTGTAGTGCCTTCATCCACAGGGTTGCCTTAGAAGAGGTGTCCGGGCATCGGGTTCTTATCAAGAGCAAGACCGAGAAATCGGGGTCTTTCGGCACGTGGCACCAACACGAGGCTACGTCTCGAATTTCTTCGTGAGACTGGCCTCATCCTGAGGTGCGCCATGAAGGTCGGGAACCCCTTCTAGACAAAGCAGGGGGATCGACCTTCCTGCCGTGATCAGGAGCGGAGAAGGGGCTCAAATGAAGTGGTGCCAGGAACTTCGGTGTTCCCTTGGAGTGAGACCGGTATATTGGGGAACTTTTGGGGTCGCATCAAGGGTGCAAAGTAGCATTTCGAACTTTATGACGAAACATGGGACTTCTCTTGAGACTCTGTAGCGGGCAAAGGCCTCATATTGCGATGAATGGGGAACCACGTGGTTTTTAAGAGTTGCGGTGGGATTCTCGAGTTACAACGGGAAATTCAGACTTCCTCTTGTGTTGGCCCAATGAAGACCAATCTTCCATTCGAATTGCGAGGGAGAGATGGGTGTTGCTCTCGAGTCACTGTAGGGCAAAATAGACCTCATCTAGGCTTTTGTCCAGGACATAATGTTCCTCTCCAGGGGCAACAGGGATCTCGGGGTTGCATTCCAGACTCACCCGAGGTAAGGCCTCGTCTCGAGGGGAAACAAAGTACTCTGCTCTCCTCTCAAGTCGCGACAGGTATCTCTTGGAGCCCATTGAGTGGCCTAAAGGGAGTAAAGCCTCCTGTGAAGTTTGGAGAAAAGACCAGGGATTGCTCTCCAGGTCAGGCAGGAAAAGAAGTCCCCAATCTCGGGATGACGGTGGGTTTTTCCGAGCTGCGGCGCCAGTGTGGGGTTTCCCACGAGGTATGACGGGGAGCTCAGGGAGCCTCTCATGTGGCGCCAGGGAAGTCAGGTGTCCATGCGCATGGCGAGGGGGAGCGTGTCATTGCTCTCGAGTCATGGTAGGGGAATCCGTCCTCAAGACGCGTTGAAGACGGACTCTTGAGGTCTTTCTCGGGTTGCGGCAGGATACCTGTGTTCCCTCGACTTGTGCCGGTGACCTCAGGGAGTTGCTCAGGGTGCCTCTGAGAAGACACTGATACTGTGGAGTTGGGAGGGGCCTCTAGGGACTCCACTGGGTGTGGTATAATACAAGAGGGCCTCACCTCGAGGGGAGGCAGGAACCTCAGGCTTCCTCTCCGTTTCGGACTCTGACCGCAGGGTCCCTGCAGAGTTGGGACAGGAGAGTCAGGCCTCGTCTTGTCTGAGGAAGGGAACCCCGCTGGCCTCTCGAGTTGCTCAGGGGGTCTCAGGCCCCTCGTCGAGCTGTGTGTGGAACCCGCGGGGCTTTGTGGACGATGCACGGGGGTGGCAGTGCCCCTTCGTGTTGTGCCTTCACCCACAGGATTGCCTTCGAAGAGGGGTCCGGGCCTCGGGTCCTTCTCAAGGGCGGACCGGGGAATCGGGGGCGTTCGGCATGTGGCCCCACCCACGTGGCTCGTCTCGAATTTCCTCGTGAGACAGGCCTCATCCTGAGGTGCGCCGGGAAGGCCGGGAACCCCTTCCAGACCACGCAGGGGAATCGCCTCTCCTGTCGCGATCAGGAAGGGAAAAGGGGCTCAGAGGAAACGGTGCCGGGACCCTCGGTGTTCCCCTCGAGGGACCCCGGCGTGTCGGGGGACTTTTTGGGGGTCGCAGGAAGGCTGTCAGGGACCGTTTCGCCCTTCAGGGCGGAACAGGGGACTTCCCTTGAGACGCCGTCGCGGGCAAGGGCCTCATCTTGCCAAGAGGTGGGAACCACGTGGTTTTTCTCGAGTTGCGGCGGGATTCTGGAGGTACGACGGGGATCTCAGCCTTCCCCTTGGGTTGGCCCTGGGAAGCCCAATCTTCCCCTCGGGTTGCGAGGGAAAGCTGGGGGTTGCGCTCGAGTCACTGCAGGGCTGAAGAGACCTCACGTAGTCGTGTGTCCAGGACCTAATATTCCTCTCCAGGGAAGGCAGGGATCTCGGGGTTGCATTCCAGGCTCCCCCGGGGAGTCAGGCCTAGTCTCGAGGGGAAGCCAAGGACTCCGCTCTCCTCTCGAGTCGCGACGCGGGTCTCTTGGAGCCCCCTGAGCAGCCTCAAGGGAGTCCAGCCTCCTCTTCCGTTTGGAGAGAGGACCCGGGATTGCTCTCCAGGCCATGCAGGAAAAGAAGGCCCTCAGCTCGCGAGGACGGGGGCGTCTCCGGGGTTTCCTCGAGCTGCGGCGCCCGTGGGGGTTTTCTCCCAAGGCACGACGAGGATCTCAGGGAGCCTCTCGTGCGGCTTCAGGGAAGTCAGGTCTCCATGCGCGTGGCGAGGGGGAGCGCATCCTGGCTCTCGAGTCACGGGAGGGGACTAGGGCCTCGAGACGCCTTGAAGAAGGACTCTCGAGGTCTTTCTCGGGGGGTGGCGGGAAACCCTCGTTTCCCTCGCCTTCTGCCGGGGACCTTAGGAAACTTCCCAGGGTGCCTCTGAGAGGCGAGGGATCCTGTGGAGGTGGCGGGGCCCCTCGGGACTCCGCTGGGTATGGCGCAACGGAAGAGGGCCTCACCTCGAGGGGAGGCAGGAACCTCAGGCTTCCTCTCCGTTTCGGAAACCGACTGCAGGGTCCCTGCAGAGTTGGGACAGGAGAGTCAGTCCTCGTCTTGTCTGAGGAAGGGAACCCCGCTGGCCTCTCGAGTTGCTCAGGGGGTCTCAGGCCCCTCGTCGAGCTGTGTGTGGAAACCGCGGGTCTTTGCGGACGATGCACGGGGGTGGCAGTGCCCCTTCGTGTTGTGCCTTCACCCACAGGGTTGTCTTCGAAGAGGGGTCCGGGCCTCGGGTCCTTCTCAATAGCGGACCGGGGAATCAGGGGCGTTCGGCATGTGGCCCTATCCACGTGGCTCGTCTCGAATTTCCTCGTGAGACCGGCCTCATCCTGAGGTGCGCCGGGAAGGCCGGGAACCCCTTCCAGACCACGCAGGGGAATCGCCTCTCCTGTCGCGATCAGGAGGGGAGAAGGGGCTCAGAGGAAGCGGTGGCGGGACCCTCGGTGTTCCCCTCGGGGGACCCCGGCGTGTCGGGGGACTTTTGGGGGTCGCAGGAAGGCTGTCAGGGACCGTTTCGCCCTTCAGGGCGGAACAGGGGACTTCCCTTGAGACGCCGTCGCGGGCAAGGGCCTCATCTTGCCAAGACGTGGGAACCACGTGGTTTTTCTCGAGTTGCGGCTGCATTATTGAGTTACGACGGGGATCTCAGCCTTCCCCTTGGGTTGGCCCTGGGAAGCCCAATCTTCCCTTCGGGTTGCGAGGGAAAGCTGGGGGTTGCGCTCAAGTCACTCCAGGGCCGAAGAGACCTCACCTAGGCGTGTGTCCGGGACCTAATATTCCTCTCCAGGGAAGGCAGGGATCTCGGGGTTGCATTCCAGGCTCCCCCGGGGAGTCAGGCCTCGTCTCGAGGGGAAGCCAAGGACTCCGCTCTCCTCTCGAGTCGCGACGCGGGTCTCTTGGAGCCCCCTGAGCGGCCTCAAGGGAGTCCAGCCTCCTCTTCCGTTTGGAGAGAGGACCCGGGATTGCTCTCCAGGCCATGCAGGAAAAGAAGGCCCTCAGCTCGCAAGGACGGGGGCATCTGGGGGGTTTCCTCGAGCTGCGGCGCCCGTGGGGGTTTTCTCCCGAGGCACGACGAGGATCTCAGGCAGCCTCTCGTGCGGCGCCAGGGAAGTCAGGTCTCCATGCGCGTGGCGAGGGGGAGCGCGTCCTGGCTCTCGAGTCACGGGAGGGGACTAGGGCCTCGAGACGCGTTGAAGAAGGACTCTCGAAGTCTTTCTCGGGGGGCGGCGGGAAACCCTCGTTTCCCTCACCTTCTGCCGGGGACCTTACGGAACTTCCCAGGGTGCCTTTGAGAGGCGAGGGATCCTGTGGAGGTGGCGGGGCCCCTCGGGACTCCGCTGGGTATGGCGCAACGGAAGAGGGCCTCACCTCGAGGGGAGGCAGGCACCTCAGGCTTCCTCTCCGTTTCGGACTCCGCTCGCAGGGTCCCTGCAGAGTTGGGACAGGAGAGTCAGGCCTCGTCTTGTCTGAGGAAGGGAACCCCGCTGGCCTCTCGAGTTGCTCAGGGGGTCTCAGGCCCCTCGTCGAGCTGTGTGTGGAACCCGCGGGTCTTTGCGGACGATGCACGGAGGTGGCAGTGCCCCTTCGTGTTGTGCCTTCACCCACAGGGTTGCCTTCGAAGAGGGGCCCGGGCCTCGGGTCCTTCTCAAGAGCGGACCGGGGAATCGGGGGTGTTCGGCATGTGGCCCCACCCACGTGGCTCGTCTCGAATTTCCTCGTGAGACCGGCCTCATCCTGAGGTGCGCCGGGAAGGCCGGGAACCCCTTCCAGACCACGCAGGGGAATCGCCTCTCCTGTCGCGATCAGGAGGGGAGAAGGGGCTCAGAGAAAGCGGTGCCGGGACCCTTGGTGTTCCCCTCGGCGGAACCCGGCGTGTCGGGGGACTTTTGGGGGTCGCATGAAGGCTGGCAGGATCCTTTTCGCCCTTCAGGGTGGAACAGGGGACTTCCCTTGAGACGCCGTCTCGGGCAAGGGCCTCATCTTGCGAAGAGGTGGGAACCACGTGGTTCTTCTCGAGTTGCGGCGGGATTCTCGAGTTACAATGGGGATCTCAGCCTTCCTCTTGGGTTGGCCCTGGGAAGCCCAATCTTCCCCTCGAGTTGCGAGGGAAACCTGGGGGTTGCGCTCGAGTCACTGCAGGGCCCAAGAGACCTCACCTAGGCGTGTGTCCGGGATATACTATTCCTCTCCAGGGAAAGCAGGGATCTCGGGGTTGCATTCCAGGCTCCCCCAGGGAGTCAGACCTCGTCTCGAGGGGAAGCCAAGGACTCCGCTCTCCTCTCGAGTTGCGACGCGGATCTGTTGGAGCCCCCTGAGCGGCCTCAACGGAGTCCAGCCTGCTCTTCAATTTGGAGAGAGGACTCGTGATTGGTCTCTAGGCCATGCAGGAAAATAAGGCCCTCATCTCGTGATGACCGGGGTGTCTCATGTGTTTCCTCGAGCTGCCGCGGCAGTGTGGGTTTCCTCACGAGGTACGATGAGGATCTCAGGGAGCCTCTCGTGCAGTGCCAGGTTAGTCAGGTCTCCATGCGCGTGAAGAGGGGGCGCTTGTCATGGCTCTCGAGTCATGGTAGGGGAATCGCGACTCAGCACATTTTGAAGCACTCTCGAGGTCTTTCTCGCGTCATGGCAGAAAACCCAGGGTTCCCTCGACTTGTGCCTGTGACCTCAAGGAGCTTCTCATTGTGCCTCTGAGAACTCAGGGATACTGTGGAATTGGTAGGGGCCTCTCGGGACTCCACTGGGTGTGGTGCAATGGAAGAGGGCCTCATCTCGAGTGGACGCAGGAACCTCAGGCTTCCTCTCCGTTTCTGACTCGGATCCCATGGTCCCTGCAGAGTAGGGACAAGAGAGTCACACCTAGTCTTCTGTTGAGGAATGGACCTTCGTTTGCCTTTCGAGTGGTTTACAGGGTGACAGGCCACTTGTCGAAATGTCTGTGGGACCTGCGGGTTTTTCTGGACGATGCACGCGGGTGTCAGTGCCCCTTCGTGTTGTGCCTTCATCCACAGGTTTTCCTTCAAAGAGGTGTGCTGGCATCGGGTTCTTTTCAAGAGTGGACCATGAAATTTGGGTCTTTCTGCATGTGGCACCACCCACGAGGCTACGTTTCGAACTTCCTCATGAGACCGGCCTCATCCTGAGGTGCGCCCGGAAGGTCGGGAACCCCTTGCAGACAGAGAAGGGGAGTCGACACTCCTGTCGCAATCAGGAGAGGAGAAGGGGTCAGATGAAGTGGTGCCGGGAACCTCGGTGTTCCCCTTGAGTGAGTCTGGTATGTCGCGGAACTTTTGGGGTCGCATCAAGGGTGCCAAGTACCGTTTCACACTTCAGGATGGAACGTGGGACTTCTCTTGAGATGCTGTAGCGGACAAAGGGCCTCATCTTGCGATGACGAGGGAAGCACGTGGATTTTCTCGAGTTTCGGTGGGATTCCCGAGTTACGATGGGGAATTCAGGCTTCCTGTTGTGTTGGCCCAGGAAGTCTAATCTTCCATTCGAGTTGCCAGGGAGAGCTGTGGATTGGGCTCCATTCACTGAAGGGCAAACTAGACCTCATCTAGGCTTGTATCCAGGACTTAATGTTCCTCTCCATAGGCGACAGGGATTTGGGGTTGCATTCCATACTCACCCGGGGAGTCAGGCCTCATCTCGACGGGAAGCAAAGGACTCCACTCTCTTCTCGAGCCGCGACGGGTATCTCTTGGAGCCCACTGAGTGGTCTTTGCTCTGTAGGAGAGCTCTAGTGTACATAAGCCTGTACATAAGTGAACACAGACATTCTGTGTGCATGTTGCTGCGTACCCAAAATAGGGCCACAAGGAGCCTCATGCTCTCCATGCAGCGCGGAAGCTGTGCAGCCACGCAGCAGCTGAAGAATCCAACCAATTGCTCTTTTCTTACCTCTGACAGAGCTCGCATTGCAGTAGCCCTTGGCAGTTTGGAAACACTGGACCCTAACCCCTCTCAAAGTAGGCCTGGGTTCTAGTTCGAATAGAAAGTCAATAGCGGAGCTGAGGACAGGAACGCGGCAGTCATTTATCACACGCTCCTGCAGCCTGCTACTACAGGGACACTAACGCTAGAAGCTAGGAATGTCTTTGCAAGGTGCGCAAAGGACAAGGGAGAACCTCGACCCTGACTCTAGTATTTCAGCCCCCTGAGCAGATCTGAGGTTCTCCCGCTGTAGAAGCTAACCCATTCCTTTCAAATACAGGCTTCCTAACACAGGGCCAGTTGGCTGCTTGCTCTTCCACGAAGCAGGCTTCCTTAACTTGCAAACTGCGAATTCCGCTTAACAGCCTGGAGGAAAATCGCTTCTTGGAAGATGTTTTTCAGAGGCTGTATCCCCGGAGCTGGGGCCAAGCTAGGGGACCCATACTGACAAGGGAAGGCAAAACCACATCCAATGTCTTTGCTCTGGAGGACAGCTTTGGTGAGCCTAAGTCTTTCAGGAATATTTCTGGCTCCAACAGAGTCAAATTCTGTGTGTGAAGCTGCACAGCCAAAATAGGGGAACAGAGAGCCTGATTCTCTCTGTGTAGCTTTGAAGCTGTCATTCAAACAACAGCTTGAGAATCCATACAATGCTCTCCCTTACTGCTAAGAGAATTCTCATTGCTGTCGTCCTTGACAGCTTGTAGAAATCCGCACCCTAACCCTTCTCCAAGTAGGCCTGGGTCCTAGCTCGGAACAACAGGCAACGGCGGAGCTGAGGCCAGTAAGGCACAAGTGAGGTCTCACACACTCTTGCAGCCTGATCGTCCAGGAGCAGTAAGGCCTCTTTTTCCCTGCAGGAGGCTCGCTTGCCTTGCCTCCTGTGAACTGCATTTCCCAGCCTGGGCGCAAAGCTGTTCCTGGAGATTTTTTCTCAGGGGCTGTTTCCCTGGAGCTGGGTCGGACCTCGGGGGCCCAACTCACAGGGGAAGACAAAACCACATGGACAGGTCTATGCTCTGTAGGAGAGCTCTAGTGAACCTCATCTCTCAGGAACATTCTTGGCTTCTACAGAGACACCTCTGTGCATGAAGCTACACACCCAACATAGTGGCAAAGGGAGTCTGATTCTCTCCGTGGGTGCTGATGCTTTGTGGCAAAGCACCTGCTAAGAATCCATCCGCATAGGCTTCCCTCACCTTGACAGAGGTCTCATTGCTGTAGTCCTTGGCAGTTTGGAAAGAAGCAGACCCTTACCCTTCACCAAGTAGGCCCTTGTCCTTGTTTGAATGGAAAGGCAGTAGCTGAGCTGAGGCCAGTAAGGTGCCAGTCAAGTCTAACATATTCCCGATGCCTGCTCCTTCATGGAAAATAACGTTAGAATCTGGGAATGTCTATGCAAGGCTTGCAAAGGGCAGTCAGGAACCTCGACCCTGCCTCTGGAATTTCTATCTTCTCAGCACATCTGGCGGTCTCGGTCAGGAGAAACTAACCCATTCCTTGCAAATATAGGCTTCCAAACACAGGCCGGTTGGCTGTCTCTTCTTGCCGAAGGAAGCTTGCTTATCCCACCTCCTGCGAACTCCGCTTCCCAGCCTGGGGGATAAGAGGTTCTTGGAGATCTTTTCTCAGAGGCTGTTTCCACGGAGCAGGGGCCGATCCCGGAGACCCACATGCACAGGGGAAGGGAAAACCGCATGGATAAGTCTTTGCTCTCTAGGAGTGCTCTAGTGAACCTCAGTCTATGCGGAATGTTCTTGGCTCCAACGGGGACATCTCTGTGTGGGAAGCTGCTTACCCAACATAGAGACACAGAGACCTGATTCTCTCTGTGCAGCTTTGACGCTGTCGTTCAAACAACAAATTGAGAATCCACACAATGCTCTCCCTTACCACTGAGAGAGTTATCATTGCTGTAGCCCTTCGCAGTTTCTGGAAATCGGCACACAAAGACTTCTCCAAGTAGGCCTGGGTTCAAGTTCAGATGAACATGCAATAGCGGAGCTGAGGCCAGTAAGGCACCAGTCAGGTGTCACACACTCTGGCAGCCTGCTCCTCCAGGGACAGTAAGGCCTCTATTTCCCTTCAGGAGGCTCGCTTGCCTTACTTCCTGTGAACAGCGTTTCCCAGCCTGGGCGGAAAGCAGTTCCTGGAGATCTTTTCTCAGGGGCTGCTTCCCCGGAGTTGGGGCGGACCTCGGGGACCCAACTCACAGGGGAAGGCAAAACCAAATGGACAGGTCTATGCTCTGTAGGAGATCTCTAGTGAACTGCCGGGGTCCAGCCCCAGCTGATCCAGGGTATTCGAAGCAGAGACGGCGTAGGCGAGGGTCAGGGAACAACTGCTTAATTAAACGTTAGTTAAGGATATAAAGAGTAATAAAATGAGGATAGCTCAGTAGGAAAATTCAGTGGAGAAAAGAGGCTGAGAAGCTTGGTTTACGCGGGGGACCAATAAAACTTCAAGACAAGAAGCTTGCACCACTTACGTAGGCTGCAGGCGTCCTTCCGTTCTCCCGAAGGAGAGGAGACACTGAGGCCTCCCCGGTCGGATCTTAGAAGCCCAGGCAAAATTAGTAAGCTTGGTGGGTTCCGCGCTCCAGATGGAGACTCAACCAGAGTGAGAGAGAGAGAGAGACATGGGGAGACCAGTATTTCGAGAAACTGATCCCAATTCTTTATTTTCCATGGTCTACTTTTATACACTGAGATGTTATGCAAAAGTCACGTGGGGTCAGCAGTCCTGACTTTTATCAAAGTCAGGTGCTTCATACAAAAGTATACAGAGGTCTTAGGGGTGTTACATCATCTTCTGGCCGGGGGGCCTGCTGACAATTTACGACCCTCTCCTTGTGACAGCGGTCAGTCAACCAGGACACTTATTTCTCCAGGGGTGATTATTCTTAAAACAGACGCCACCCAAATAAAGTTACATTCCTATAGGGTGAGGGTGTAGTGGGTTTTAGTTAAGGAAAGAATTTACTTAGCCTAAGGTCTAACGTGATTTATATCAAAGGTTAATACTTATTTCTTCTATATATTCATTAATGTGTATAAGGGCAGGGGATGTGGAGACTTAGCAGTAAACATCAGCTCAACAAATGAAAAACCCTTCACCAATATGATTTCTAATCAGCCCATTATACTTATACTAATAATTTTCTAACTTTTCTAAGGAACCTGTTTTTAGAAGGTTTAAAGCATCTCGTGCCTCTCATGGTTGAGAGGCTGTGAGCAATCACATGTGGCCGGACAAGCCTGTCAGGCAGGCTAGGGAACCTTCAGAGGAGTTTGTAGGTTAAAACACTCTTGTCACACCCAGGGGTTTTTATCAACTGGAGCTCTAGGTTAACTCCTTCTCCGAAAGAGGTGGTGGGGGACAGCCCCCCGTAAAGTCAGAGGTGTAGGTGAAAGCACAAAGTAGTAAGGTAGGCAGGCTCTGGTTATGGAGGTAGATGCTCGAGGATTTCCAGGGGGACTCCTGAGGCTTGATCCCACCTTTGCGTATGTCGAGCCTCCTTCCTCATGACCTTTGCCATGGGCGGAGGGCCTCACTCTGGCCCCCAACAGTGAACCTCCTCTCTCAGGAACATTCTTGGCTCCTATCGAGACACCTCTGTGTGTGTAGCTACACACGCAACGTAGGGGCAAAGGGAGCCAGATTCTTTCCGTGGGGTGCTGATGCTTTGTGGCAAAGCACCTGCTTGAGAATCCATCAGCTTACGCTTCCCTCGCCTTGACAGAGGTCTCATTGCTGTAGCCCTTGGCAGTTTGGAAAGAAGAGGACCCTTACCTTTCATAAAGTGGGCCCTTGTCCTAGTTTGAAAGGAAAGGCAAGAGCTGAGCTGAGGACAATAAGGCGCCAGTCAAGTCTGACATATTCCCGAAGCCTGCTCCTTCATGGAAAATAACGCTGGAATCTAGGAATGTCTCTGCAAGGCTGGCAAAGGGCAGTCAGGAGCCTGCACCCTGCCTCTGGAATTACCGATTTCTGAGCAGATCTGGAGGTCTCCTTTAGGAGAATCTAACTCATTCCTTCCATATTGAGACTTCCAAAAACAGGCCGGTCGGCTGCCTCTTTGTTCCCGAAGGAGGCTTGCTTTTCCTGCCTCCTATGAACCCAGCTTCCCAGGCTCTGAGAAAAGCGGATCTTGAAGATCTTTTCTCGGGGGTTGTTTCCACGGAGCTGGGGCTAAGCCTGGAGACCCAAACTAACAGGGGAAGAAAAACCACATGGACAAGTCTTTGCTCTCTAGGAGAGCTCTAGTGAACTTCACTCTGTCACGAACATTCTTGATCCATATGGAGACACCCCTGTGTGCGAAGCTGCGTACCCAACATGGGGGCACAGAGAGCCTGATTCTCTCTGTGTAGCTTTAAAGATGTCGTTCAAACAACAGCTTGAAAATCCATACAATGCTCTTCCTTACCCGTGACAGAGTTCTCATTGCTGTAGCCCTTGGCAGTTTTTAGAAATCCGCACCCAAACCCTTCTCCAAGTAGTCCTGGGTCCTAGTTCGGAGGAACATGCAATGGCGGAGCTGAGGCCAGTAAGGCACCAGTCAGGTTTCACACACTCTGGCAGCCTGATCGTCCAGGGACAGTAACCCCTCTTTTTCCCTGCAGGAGGCTCACTTGACTTCCCTCCTGTGAGCTGCATTTCCCAGCCTGGGGGAAAAGAGGTCCCTAGAGATCTTTTCTCAGGGGCTCCTTCCCCGGAGCTGGGGAGGACCTCGAGGACCCAACTCACAGGGGAAGGCAAAAGCACATGGACAGGTCTATGCTCTGTAGGAGAGCTCTAGTGAACCTCATCTCTCAGGAACATTCTGGCCTCCTATAGAGACACCTCTGTATGTGAAGCTACACTCCCAACATAGGGACAAATGGAGCCTGATTCTCCCCTTGGGGTGCTGATGCTTTGTGGCAAAGCACCTGCTTGATAATCCATCCACTTAGGCTTCCCTCGCCTTGACAGAGGTCCCATTGCTGTAGCCCTTGGCAGTTTGGAAAGAAGACCCTTACCCTTCATAAAGTAGGCCTTTGTCCTAGTTTGAATGGAAAGGTTATAGCTGAGCTGAGGCCAATAAGGTGCCTGCCAAGTCTGACATACTCCCGTAGCCTTCACCTTCATGGAAAATAACTCTAGAATCTGGGAATGTCTTTGCAAGGCTGGCAAAGGGCAGTCAGGAACCAGCACCCTGCCTCTGGAATTACCGACTTCTGAGCAGATCTGGAGGTCTCCTTTAGGAGAAGCTAACCCATTCTTTCCAAATAGAGGCTTCCAAACAGGCCGGTTGGCTGCCTCTTCGCGCCCGAAGGAGGCCTGTTTTTCTCGCATCCTATGAAGCCCTGTTCCCAGCCTCTGGGAAAAGCGGATCTTGAAGATATTTTCTCAGGGTTTGTTTCCATGGAGCTGGGGCCGAGACCAGAGACCCAATCGCACAGGGGAAGGAAAACCACATGGACAAGTCTTTGCTCTCCAGGAGACCTCTAAGTGAAACTTACTGTGTCAGGAACGTTCTTGACACCTATGGAGACACCCCTGTGTGTGAAGCTGTGTACCCAACAAGGGGGCACACAGGGCCTGATTCTCTCTTTGCAGCTTTGAAGCTGTCGTTCAAACAACAGCTTGAGAATCCATAGAATGCTCTCCCTTACCTCTGAGAGACTTCTCATTGCTGTAGCCTTTGGCAGTTTTTACAAATCCGCACCCAAACCCTTCTCCAAGTAGGCCTGGGTCCTGGTTTGGATGGCCATGCAATGGCGGAGCTGAGGCCAGTAAGGCACCAGTCAGGTGTCACACACTCTGTCAGCCTGCTCCTCCAGGGACAGTAAGGCCTATTTTTCCCTGCAGGAGGCTCGCTTGCCTTGCCTCCTGTGAACTGCGTTTCCCAGCCTGGGCAAAAAGCGGTTCCTGGAGATCTTTTCTCAGGGGCTCTATCCCCAGAGCTGGGGTGGACCTCGGGGACCCATCTCACAGGGGAAGGAAAAACCACATGGACAGGTCTATGCTCTGTAGGAGACCTTAGTGAATCTCAAGTCTTAGGAACATTCTTGGTTCGTACAGAGACACCTCTGTGTGTAAAGCTACACACCGAACATAGGGGCACAGGGAGCCTGATTCTCTCCGTGGGGTGCTGATGCTTTGTGGCAAAGCACCTGTTTGAGAATCCATCCGCTTATGCTTCCCTCGCCTTGACAGAGGTCTCATTGCTGTGTCTCTTGGCAGTTGGGAAAGAAGTAGACCCTTACCCTTCACCAAGTAGGCCCTGATCCTAGTTTGAAAGGAAAGGCAATAGCTGAGCTGAGGCCAGTAAGGCACCCGTCAACTCTGACATATTCCCGATGCCTGCTGCTTCATGGAAAATATTGCTAGAATCTAGGAATGTCTTTGCAAGGCTGGCAAAGGGCAGTCAGGAACCTCGACCCTGCCTCTGGAATTTCTATCTTCTGAGCAGATCTGGAGGTCTCCTTCTGGAGAAGCTAACCCATTCCTTGCAAATAGAGGCTTCCAAACACAGGCCGGTTGGCTGCCTCTTCTTGCCTGAAGGAGGCTTGCTTTTCCTGCCTCCTATGATCCCTGGTTCCCAGCATGGGTGAAAAGCAGATCTTGGAGATCTTTGCTCAGGGGTTGTTTCCACGGAGCTGGGGTTGTGCCCAGAGACCCACACATACAGGGGAAGGCAAAACCACATGAACAAGACTTTGCTCTCTAAGAGAGCTCTAGTGAACCTCAGTCTTTGACGAACGTCCTTGGCTCCTATGCGGACACCTCTGTGTGTGAAACTGCGTACCCAACATGGCGGCAGAGAGCCTGATTCTCTCTGTGCAGGTTTAACGCTGTCGTTCAGAAAACAGCTTGAGAATCCATACAATTCTCGCCATTACCTCTGAGAGAGTTCTCATTGCAGTAGCCCTTGGCAGTTTGTAGAAATCTGCACCTAAACCCTTCTCCAAGTAGGCCTGAGTCCCAGTTCGGAGGAACAAGCAATGGCGGAGCTAAGACCAGTATGGCACCAGTCAGTTTTCACACACTCTGGCAGCCTGCTCCTCCAGGGACAGTAAGGCTTCTTTTTCTCTGCAGGAGGCTCACTTGCCTTACTTCCTGTGAACAGCTTTTCCCAGCCTGGGCGAAATGCGGTTCCTGGAGATCTTTTCTCAGAGGCTGTTTTCTCGGAGCTGGGGTGGACCTCGGGGACCCAACTCACAGGGGAAGGCGAAACCACATGTACAGGTGAGCACTCTGTAGGAGAGCTCTTGTGAGCCTCATCTCTCAGGAACATTCTTGGCTCCTGTAGAGACACCACTGTGTGTGAATCTACACACCCCACATAGGGGCAAAGGGAGCCTGATTCTCTCCGTGGGGTGCTGATGCTTGGTGGCAAAGAACCTTCCTGATAATCCATCCACTTATGCTTCCCTCGCATTTACGGAGGTCTCATTGCTGTAGCCCTCGGCAGTTTGGAAAGAAGAAGACCCTTACCCTTCATAAAGTAGGGCCTTGTCCTACTTTGAATGGAAAGGCAATAGCTGAGCTGAGGCCAGTAAGGCGCCAGTCATGTCTGACATTCCCAAAGCCTGCTTCTTCAGGAAGATAACTGTAGAATCTAGGAATGTCTTTGCAAGGCTGGCAAAGGGCAGTCAGGACCCTGCACACTGCCTCTGGAATTACCGACTTCTGAACAGATCTGGAGGTCTCCCTTAGGGGAAGCTAACCCATTCTTCCAAATAGAGGCTTCCAAACGCAGGCCGCTTGGCTGCCTCTTGCTCTCTGAAGGAGGCCTGCTTTTCCCGCCTCCTATGAACCCCACATCCCAGCCTCTGGGAAAAGCGGATCTTGAAGATCTTTTCTCATGGGTTGTTTCCACGGAGCTGGGGCCGAGCCTGGAGCCCCAAACGCACAGGGGAAGAAAAACCACATGGACAAGTCTTTGCTCTCTAGGAGAGCTCTAGTGAACCTCACTCTGTCAGGAACGTTCTTGTTTCCTATGTAGACACCCCTGTCTGTGAAGCTGTGTACCGAACATGGAGACACAGAGTCTGATTCTCTCTGTGCAGCTTTGAAGCTGTCGTTCAAACAACAGCTTGAAAACCCATACAATGCTCTTCCTTACCCGTGACACAGTTCTCATTGCTATACCCCTTGGCAGTATTTAGAAATCCATACCCAAACCCTTCTCCTAGTAGGCCTGGGTCCTAGTTCGGAGGAACATGCAATGGCGGAGCTGAGGCCAGTAAGGCACCAGTCAGGTCTCACACACTCTTGCAGCCTGATCGTCCAGGGACACTAAGGCCTGTTGTGCCTTGCAGGAGGCTCGCTTGCGTTACCTCCTGTGAACTGCGTTTGCCAGCCTGGGGGAATAGCGGTCCCTGGAGATCTTTTCTCAGGGGCTCCTTCCCCTGAGCTGGGGCGGACCTCAGGGCCCAACTCATAGGGCAAGGCAAAACCATATGGACAGGTCTATGCTCTGTAGCAGACTTCTAGTGAACCTCATCTCTCAGGAACATTCTTGGCTCCTATAGAGACACTTCTGTGTGTGGAGCTGCGTACCTAACATAGGGGCACAGAGAGCCTGATTTTCTCAGTTCACTTTGACCCTGTCGTTCAGAAAACAGCTTGAGAATCCATAAAATGCTCTCCCTTACCGCTGAGAGAATTCTCACTGCTGTAGCCCTTGGCACTTTGTAGAAATCCGCACCCAAATGCTTCTCCAAATAGGCCTGGGTCCTAGTTCGGAGGAACAGGCAATGGTGGAACTGAGGCCAGTAAGGCAACAGTCAGGTTTCACACACTCTGGCAGCCTGCTCCTCCAGGGACAGTAAGGCCTCTTTTTCTCTGCAGGAGATTCGCTTGCCTTACTTCCTGTGAACAGCGTTTCCCAGCCTCAGCGAAGCGGTTCCTGGAGATCTTTTCTCAGGGACAGTTTCCCCGGAGGTGTGGCGGACCTCGGGGACCCAACTCACAGGGGAAGGAAAAACCACATGGACAGGTCTATGCTCTGTAGGAGAGGTTTAGTGAACCTAATCTCTCAGGAACATTCTTGGCTCCTATAGAGACAACTCTGTGTGTGAAGCTGCACTCCCAACATTGGGGAACAGGGATCTTGGTTCTCTCCGTGGGGTGCTGATGCTTTGTAGTAAAGCACCTGCTTGAGAATCCGTCCTCTTAGGCTTCCCTCGCCTTGACAGAGGTCTCATTGCTGTAGCCCTTGGCAGTTTCAAAGAAGAAGACCCTTACCCTTCATAAAGTAGGCCCTTGTCCTAGTTTGAATGGAAAGGCAATAGCTGAGCTGAGGCCAATAAGGAGCCAGTCCCCTCTGACACATTCCCGAAGCCTGCTCCTTCATGGAATATAACTCTAGAATGTTGGAATGTCTTTGCAAGGCTGGCAAAGGGCAGTCAGGAACCAGCACCCTGCCTCTGGAATTACCGACTTCTGAGCAGATCTGGAGGTCTCCTTTAGGAGAAGCTAACCCATTCCTTCCAAATAGAGGCTTCAAAACACAGGCAGGTTGGCGGCCTTTCGTGCCCGAAGGAGGCTTGCTTTTCTCTCCTCCTATGAACTCCAGTTCCCAGCCTGTGGGAAAAGCGTATCTTGAAGATATTTTCTCAGGGGTTGTTTCCACGGAGCTGGGGCCGAGCCCGGGGCCCAAAGGCACAGGGGAAGGCAAGACCACATGGACAGGTCTATGCTCTGTAGCAGACCTCTAGTGAACCTCATCTCTCAGGAGCATTCTTGGCTCCTATAGAGACACCTCTGTGTGTGAAGCTGCGTACTTAACATAGGGGCAGAGAGAGCCTGATTCTCTCTGTTCATTTTGACGCTGTCATTCAGAAAACAGCTTGAGAATCCAAAAAATGCTCTCCCTTACCACCGAGAGAATTCTCACTGCTGTAGCCCTTGGCACTTTGTAGAAATCTGCACCCAAACGCTTTTCCAAGTAGGCCTGGGTGCTAGCTCGGATGAACAGGCAATGGCGGAGCTGAGGCCAGTAAGGCAACAGTCAGGTATCACACACTCTGGCAGCCTGCTCCTCCAGGGACAGTAAGGCCTATTTTTCTGTGCAGGAGATTCGCTTGCCTTACTTCCTGTGAACAGCATTTCCCAGCCTTGGCAAAGCGGTTCCTGGAGATCTTTTCTCAGGGACAGTTTCCCCGGAGGTGTGGCGGACCTCGAGGACCCAACTCACAGGGGAAGGCAAAACCACATTGACAAGTCTATGCTCTGTAGGAGAGGTTTAGTGAACCTAATCTCTCAGGAACATTCTTGGCTCCTATAGAGACAACTCTGTGTGTGAAGCTACACTCCCAACATTGGTGCACAGGGAGCTTGATTCTCTCCGTGTGGTGCTGATGCTTTGTGGCAAAGCACCTGCTTGAGAATCCATCCTCTTAGGCTTCCCTTACCTTGACAGAGGTCTCATTGCTGTAGCCCTTGGCAGTTTGCAAAGAAGAAGACCCTTACCCTTCATAAAGTAGGGCCTTGTCCTAGTTTGAATGGAAAGGCAATAGCTGAGCTGAGGTCAATAAGGAGCCAGTCCCGTCTGACACATTCCCGAAGCCTGCTCCTTCATGGAAAATAACTCTAGAATCTAGGAATATCTTTGCAAGGCTAGCAAAGGGCAGTCAGGAACCAGTACCCTGCCTCTGGAATTACCGACTTCTGAGCAGATCTGGAGGTCTCCTTTAGGAGAAGCTAACCCATTCCTTCCAAATAGAGGCTTCAAAACACAGGCAGGTGGGCTGCCTTTTCGTTCCCGATGGAGGCGTGCTTTTCTCTCCTCCTACGAACCCCGGTTCCCAGACACTGGGAAAAGTGGATCTTGAAGATATTTTCTCAGGGGTTGTTTCCACGGAGCTGGGGCCGAGCCTGGAGACCCAAAGGCACAGGGGAAGGCAAGACCACATGGACAAGCCTTTGCTCTTTAGTATAGCTCTAATGAACCTCACTCTGTCAGGATCTTTCTTGATTCCTACGGAGACACACCTGTGTGTGAAGCTGCGGCTACAGAGAGCCTGATTCCCTCCGTTTACCGCTGAATCTGCATTGCCAAGCAACAGCTTGGGAACGCAGCCTGGGGCGCTTCCCTTCCCTCGGACAGAGCTCTCCTTGCGGTAGGCCTTGGTAGTTTGCATACAATGGGGCCCTAAGCCCTCTGCAAGTTGGCCTGGCTCCTAGGTCCAAAGGGCAGGCCAGAGCGGAGCTGAGGCTGTCAGGCTCCAGACACATCTCCCATACTCCTACATCCTGCTCCTACCCGGGCGTGAACGCTAGAAGCTGGGAAGGTACCTGGACCGTGCAGGGGCGGGGCGAACGCGGGCGGCGTGGGGCGGGAGTCGGCTTCTGGCGGGGTTGGGGTCGGGCTTCCCAGTTGTGCTCTCCGAGGTGGACACTGAGGCTGAAAACGCGCCAGAAGCGCACCCGGGACTGGGTAAACCCGGGCTGCGGGGGTCGAGATTCAGATGGCTTTGGGTGGGGGTCGGTCCCAGTTGTGCTCCCGGGGGTCGCCACTGCGGCTGGGAACGCACCGGGAGCGCGGCAGGGGCGGGGCTAACCCTGGCGGCGCGGGGCGGGGGTCGGCTCACGGGGGGGATGGGGAGGGGTTCCCAGTTGCGCTCTCGGGGGTTGCAACTGCGGCTGGGAACGCCCATTTCGTCCGCTCCTGGGTCCCCAAGGATCGCCATCCCGTGGGTGCAGCGGAGGGCTGCGGACCACAGGTAAGGGAACTGGGACTGCGTGGAGCAGGGAACCAAGTATTCCGCCGTCTGTTGGCACATTCTCGGAGCTCCCCAACCTGGCTGTCTCAGAAAGGCCTTGCCTTTGGGGTCAAGGCCTTAACCGCTCCACCCCTCTGCTGAAAAATCTCAGAGTCTGCGCGGTTTTTCCAAGCAGCCTAGTGTCCTCTGGAAGTCCAAGGGACAGAACACTGAACTCTGGCCGGCTGGCCCAGCCCTGCTTCTGGCACTTTGTAAGCCAGCGGGCCCTTGAGCACCTGCTGGGATGGGAAAGGGAAGGGTCCATGGATTGCACCCTAGAAACTTAGTAGGGTGCATGGATTTCAAACCCTTTTGGCCGCCCAGGCAGCAAAGAAGGGGGGAGGGCACCTTGCTGCCCTTTCATGGCAGAATCTGTGGTTGTCCAGCTGCGTGGGCCTTTTCATGAGGACCCTGTGCAATAAAAGTTTGGTGTTTTGGAACTGAATAATTAGAGCGTGTAAAAGCTTTAAATTATGTGGTGGTGTAATTAAAAAACAAAACAAAACAAAACCAAGCTCCAAGTGTTTTGCAAATGGAGGTTTAAATATTGAAGGACTGTATTCCTTGCACTGTGGCATTCTATCAAGAAGTGTGCAGGATTTTTTTTTTTTTAAGAAAAGTGTTCGAAGTGAGGGAAACAGGAAACCCAGAGGTGCCCCTGTATTTTGGGGAAGGCCTTAGGAGGTCACTTGGAAATGCTGCTGGCTGTGCGGGAGCGGGGCAGATGGGCTGTGCAGGCTTGTCCTTTGCATGGATGTTCTTGTGTGTGGAAACCCAGCTCGGAGCCATCTCCTGATGTGTAAGAATTTCGCAGACAAACCTTGAGCTAAGCAATGCATTTTTTCCTAAGAAAATGTTTGTCTTAAGCGATGTAAATATCCTATGTATTTCCGCTAGACTCTGGCTTCAGGTCGGTTCCCCCAAAAGGCTCAGAAGCGATTTGAACAAAACAGCATGTTTTCCTCCTAGCTTGTTCTCCTTATCTATGTTAAGGAAATGATATATTTGCCTGCAATACTGCCTTTCTTCAAGATTCATGTCAATCAAGTTTTGGCCCGGGATGACTCACCTGCTGCCAATATTATCTCAATGCCTGTCGTGGGGGAGGGGCCTGATGCCATTCCCTGAAACAGTTCCTTTCTTTCCTTAGCTGACTGCTAGTGCCTGTAGAATATCTGGCTAAAGACCAGCAGGGGGTACTCTTACTACCCCCCCCCACCCCGCCTCGAGTCTAAGTCAGCAGCTTTCTCTATCTCTTTAATACTTTAATAACACTTGATGACACAAAAGCTCTGAGCGATCAAATCATATCAAATCTTCATTTCAGATTGAAGATGCATTCCATGGTATTGCCATCTTAAGCCTTTCCATCGTTATGGAATATCTGTCCATGTATTCAGGATAGTTTTCAGCCAGGGTGTATAATTTCCAGTGTGCCAGTCTTGTCATCCTCGTTACATCCATGGCAAAGTGTTTTATTCATGTTGATATTATTGAAAGGGAATTTTTTAAAATTCCTTTTCAGATTATTATCTGCTAATGTATACAGATAAAACTGTGTAATCATTCATTTTTATCAGTTTGGACAGCTTGATAGTTGTCTTTAATTTCTTTACTTTCTGACACTTTAAGATTATCCTGGGACACATATGTAATGCCTCACCCCTAAATTCAGACATGTGTTCAAAGAACTTCTGTCCTTTTATTTATTTATTTATTTATTCTTTAACATTGAAATCGTTTTGACTATGCTGGGTGTTTGTTGCTAGATGGAAGTAGCTAGGACCTCTGGACTGCAGTCTCTCATCTCTTGCTGACCTCTTGTTGACCTCTGCAGAATCCTGGTAGGTGGGAGCTTGTTAGTTCCTTGTTCCTTATCAGAACCTCCTGTGGTAAGTGTTTTTCTCTTCTCTGTTGCCTGGTAAGGGTGGGTGGTCATGGGCATCCCAAAGTTGGCTAGAAGTCAATTATTTAAGCAGGCTTGTGCATAGATATGGGAGAAGGCAACGGCACCCCACTCCTGGAAAATCCCAAGGACGGAGGAGCCTGGTAGGCTGCAGTCCATGGGGTGGCTAAGAGTCGGACACCACTGAGCGACTTCATTTTCACTTTTCACTTTCATGAATAGGAGGAGGAAATGGCAACCCACTCCAGTGTTCTTGCCTAGAGAACCCCAGGGACTGCAGGGCCTGGTGGGCTGCCATCTATGGCGTGGCACAGGGTCGGCCTCAACTGAACCACTTAGCAGCTGCAGCAGCAGCAGCAGCAGTGCATAGATATCAAAGGGGATGAGAACAGTCAGGTAGGATCACATTTGTCATCGTGAAACAATACTTCTCCCCTTAGCCAAAGCTAACGAAAGATTTCTGTTCTAGGTCAACCTAGAAGAGATCACTTAAGAGGTAAAGAAACTTAAACTCCATTAGCAAAGGCAGTTCAACATCTCAAGAAAACTTGTGCTAGGCACAAAACTCTTTTCTGGGGGCCTACTTTCCCTACAACCTCCTTATCCCATTCTGTACCCATTCCTTTGCTTCTCCCATCCTGAAACGGCCACCTGTAAGACAGAACTACTTCGTTTTCCTTCTTAAAGTGTGATTGCATTCCATACATTCTTGTAATAACAAGTCATACATTTCCCTTCAGCAACCAAGAACTGACTCTTATATTGGCATTTGATAGATTGGTGAGCATACCTATCAGTGATAATAGCGCCCACCCCGCTTCCTGCAAGAACAGAACAAAACAAAACAAAACAAAAAAAATTGCTTTCTTACATTTAATATGTTCGGATGGTGCCAGTCACTATTCATGCAGAGTCAAAAATCTCTTTTGTTTCTGTGTAAAAGGGAGGTCCTTTCAAGTCGTGAATGTTTAAGAAGTTTCATTTATTTGGAAATGACCTAGCTATTCAATACACTGTCGTCACTTAGTTTAGCACCAGGATAGAAACTCAGGTAACCAAAACACCTGGAGGAACGATTGTAAGTTCAGTTCAGTTCAGTTGCTCAGTCGAGTCTGACTCTTTGTGACCCCGTGGCCTGCAGGACGCCAGGCTTCCGTGTCCATCACCAACTCCAGGGGCTTGCTCAAACTCATGTCCATCGAGTCAGTGATGCCATCCAACCATCTTATCCTCTGTCATCCCCTTCTCCTCTGCCTTCAATCAAGACTATGAGAGGCAGATATTTTAGAGTATAATTATTGTTAAGAGTTTATCTAAAAGCTCATATCACATTTACATTTTTTACATTGGTTGTTGCTGTTTCCAGGTACTTTCTTGCTGACAAGCTTGTGACACATATAACAATAGAGCAATTTTTACCTCAAAAGAAACCTAGGCACTATGAACATGTTGTGCTTAATGTTGTTGACTCTTAGACATGTCTATAGTGGAGGAGCAAAACCAAAAATACTAGATATTTAATATTGACTAGTTCCCAGTTCACGGGACTCTGACATTCATTTAGGTCAATGTTTTCTTGTATTTCCAGAAGTTTGATTTGGAAGGGCTGCCTTGTCTTGAGACCATTGAAATCAGAACTCAGAACTTGAGCAATATTATCAAAAAACACAAGGCTCACACTGACATATACCTTAATCCAAACAGTCAGACAAGACATCTTCCAGTTTTCCGCCTGAGATTTAAAATATTTCTTTGAGCCGTTTTCCTGGGAAGTGGGGGGGGGGGTGGGGATGGCAGCGAGGCAGGCTTGGGTAACAAGCTAATTGTTGGTCATTGCATATGCAAAGAACCAGCTTTCCCAGTTCCAAGGAAAAAAGTTTCCTTGGTACCCAATTTTGTTTCGATCTATAGACTCTCATGGCCCTCCTAGGTCAGGACATCTTTCCTTTCTGTAGTCCTCGTTTGAACCCTAAATCATACACAGCTTGGACTGTCTCTGTGGGGTGGATGTATTGTCCTCGTGTTTGACCTGGCGGCAGTAGCGAGGTCCGAGAGCCTCTCCTGGAACCGGGCGTGGGGACGGGGCTCACCGGGAGCCCCTGGTGGAAGTGGGCAACGCGCCGGGAGCGCGCCAGGGGCGGGGCGATCCCGGGCGGCGCGGGTCGGGGTTCTGGTCGGGAGGGGGTGGGGGGCAGTAACAGTTGTGCTCTCGGGGGTCCCCACTGCAGCTGGAAACGCGCTGGGAGTGCGGCAGGGGCGGGGTGAACCCGGGTGGCGCAGGGCGGGGTTCGGCTCCTGGCGGGTGTGGGGGAGGGCTTCCCAGTTGTGCTCTCGGTGGTGGCCACTGAGGCTGGAAACGCGCCGGGAGCGCACCCGGGGCGGGGTAAACCTGGGCTGCGCGGGTCGAGATTTAGATGGCTGTGGGTGGGGGTTCGGTCCCAGTTGTGCTCTCGGGGGTCGCCACTGCGGCTAGGAACGCCCATTTCCTACGCTCCTGTGTCCCCAAGGATCCACATCTAGTGGGTGCAGCGGAGGGCTGCGGGCCACAGGTCAGGGAACTGGGACTGCTTGGAGCAGGGAACCAAGTATTCCGCCCTCTGTTGGCACATTCTCGGAGCTCCCCAACCTGGCGGTTGCAGAAAGGCCTCGCCCTTGGTGTCAAGGCCTTTACCGCTCCACCCCTTTGCTGAAAAATCTCAGTCTGCACGGTTTTCCCAAGCAGCCTAGTGTCCCCTGGAAGTCCAAGGGACAGAACCCTGAACTCTGGCCGGCTGGGCCAGCCCTGCTTCTGGCACTTTGTAGGCCAGCGGGCCCTGGAGCACCTGCTAGGATGAGAAAGGAAAGGGTCCGCGAATTGCACCCTAGAAAGTTAGTAGGGTGCATGAATTTCAAACCCTGGTGGCCGCCCAGTCAGCAAAGAAGTGGGGAGGGCACCTTGCTGCCCTTTCATGGCAGAATCTGTGGCTGTCCTGATGCGTGGGCCTTTTCATGGGGACCTTGTGCAATAAAAGTTTGGTGTTTTGGTACTGAATAATTAGAAATTGTAAAAAGTTTAAATTATGTGGTGGTGTAATTAAAAAACAAAACAAAACAAAACCAAGCCCCAAGTGTTTGGCACAGGGAGGTTTAAGTATTGAAGGCCTGTTTTCCTTGCACTGTGGCATTCTATCAAGAAGTGTGCAGGATTTTTTTTTTTTTTTAAAGAAAAGTGTTCAAAGTGAGGGCAACAGGAAACCCAGAGGTGCCCCTGTATTTTGGGGAGGGCCTTAGGAGGTCACTTGGAAATGCTGCTGGCTGTGGGGGAGGAGGGCAGATGGGCTGTGCAGGCTTGTCCTTTGCATTCATGTTCTTGTGTGTAGAAACCCAGCTCGGAGCCATCTTCTGATGTGTAAGAATTTCGCAGACAAACCTTGAGCTAAGCAATGCATTTGTTCCTGAGGAAATGTTTGTCTTAAGCGATGTAAATATCCTATGTATATCCGCTGGACTCTGGCTTCAGGTCGGTTCCCCCAATAGGCTCAGAAGCGACTTGAACAAAACAGTATGTTTTCCTCGTACCTTGTTCTCCTAATCTATGTTAAGGAAATGATGTATTTGACTGGAATACTGCCTTTCTTCAAGATTCATGTCAATCAGTTTTTGGCCCAGGATGACTCACCTGCTGCCAATGTGACCTCAAGGCATGTCGTGGGGGAGGGGCCTGGTGCCATTCCCTGAGACAGTGCCTTTCTTTCCTTAGCTGACTGCTAGTGCCTGTAGAATATCTGGCTAGAGACCAGCAGGGCGTACACCCCGCCTCAAGTCTAAGTCAGCAGCTTTCTCTATCTCATGTATACTTTAATAACAATTGATGACACAAAAGCTCTGAGCGATCAAATCATATCAAATCTTCATTTCAGATTGAAGATGCATTCCATGGTATTGCCATCTTAAGTCTTTCCATTGTTATGGAATATCTGTCCATGTATTCAGGATAGTTTTCAGCCAGGGTGTATAATTTCCAGTGTGCCAGTCTTGTCATCCTCGTTACATCCATGGCAAAGTGTTGTATTCATGTTGACATTATTGAAAGGGAATTTTTTTTAATTCCTTTTCAGATTATTATCTCCTAATATATACAGAAAAAACTGTGTAATCTTTCGTTTTTATCAGTTTGGACAGCTTGATAGTTGTCTTTAATTTCTTTCCTTTCTCATACTTTAAGATTTTCTGGGCACCGTACATGTACTGCCTCAGCCCTAATCTCAGTCATGTGTTCAAAGAACTTCTGTCCTTTATTTGTTTACTTATTTTTTGCAACTTTGAATTCGTTTTGACTATGCTGGGTCTCTGCTGCAAGATGGAAGTTGCTAGGACCTCTGGACTGCAGTCTTCCATCTCTTATTGACCTCTTGTTGACCTCTGCAGAATCCTGGTTGGCGGGAGCTTGTTAGTTCCTTGTTCCTTACCAGGACCTCCTGTGGTAAGTGTTTTTCTCTTCTCTGTTGCCTGGTAAGGGTGGATGGTCATTGGCATCCCAAAGCTAGCTAGAAGTCAATTATTTAGGCAGGCTTGTGCATAGATATGGGAGAAGGCAATGGCACCCCACTCCAGTACTCTTGCGTGGAAAATCCCATGGATGGAGGAGCCTGGTAGGCTGCAGTCCATGGGGTGGTTAAGAGTCGGACACCACTGAGCGACTTCACGTTCACTTTTCACTTTCATGCATGGGAGGAGGAAATGGCAACCCACTCCAGTGTTCTTGCCTAGAGAACCCCAGGGACTGCGGGGCCTGGTGGGCTGCCGTCTATGGGGTCGCACAGAGTCGGACACGACTGAAACGACTTAGCAGCAGCGGCGGCGGCAGCAGCAGCAGAAGCAGTGCATCGATATCAAAAGGGCTGCAAACAGTCAGGAAGGATCACATATGTCACCGTGAAACACTACTTCTCCACTTAGCCAAAGCTAACCAAAGATTTCTGTTCTAGGTCAACCTAGAAGAGATCACTTAAGAGGTAAAGAAACTTAAACTCCATTAGCAAAGGCAGTTCGACATCTCAAGAAAACTTGTGCTAGGCACAGAACTCTTTTCTGGGGGTCCACTTTCCCTACAACCTCCTTATCCCATTCTGTACCCATTCCTTTGCTTCTCCCATCCTGAAACGGCCACCTGTAAGACAGAACTACTTCGTTTTCCTTCCTCAAGTGCCATTGCATTCCACATACTTTCTTGTAATAACAAGTCATACATTTCCCTTCAGCAACCAAGAACTGACTTTTATATTGGCATTGGCTATAGCCCGCCCCCCTCCCCCCACCCCCAAGAACAGAACAAAACAAAACAAAACAATTGCTTTCTTACATTTAACATGTCAGGATGGTGCCAGACACTATTCATGGAGAGTCAAAAATCTCTTTTGTTTCTGTGTAAAAGGGAGGTCCTTTCAAGTCGTGAATGTTTCAGAACTTTCATTTATTTGGAAATGACCTAGCTATTCAATACACTGTCGTCACAAGGATAGAAACGCGGGTAACCAAAACACCTGGAGAAACGTTTGTTAGTTCAGTTCAGTTCAGTTGCTCAGTCGTGTCTGAGTCTTTGGGACCCCGTGGCCTGAAGGACGCTAGGCTTCCGTGTCCGTCACCAGCTCCAGGGGCTTGCACAAACTCATGTCCATCGAGTCAGTGATGCCATCCAACCATCTTATCCTCTGTCGTCCCCTTCTCCTCTGCCTTCAGTCAAGACTATGAGAGGCAGATATTTTAGAGTATAATTATTGTTAAGGGTTTGTCTAAAAGCTCATATCACATTTACATTTTTTACTTTTGTTGTTGTCGTTTCCAGGTAGTTTCTTGCTGACAAGCTTGTGACACATATAACAATAGAGCAATTTTTGCCTCAAAAGAAACCTAGGCACTATGAACATGTTGTGCTTAATGTTGTTGACTCTAAGACATGTCTATAATGGAGGAGCAAAACCAAAAATACTAGATATTTAATATTGACTAGTTCCCAGTTCACGGGACTCTGACATTCATTTAGGTCAATGTTTTCTTGTATTTCCAGCAGTTTGATTTGGAAGGGCTGCCTTGTCTTGAGACCATTGATATCAGAACACAGAACTTGAGCAATATTATCAAAAAACACAAGGCTCACACTGACACATACCTTAATCCAAACAGAGAGACAAGACATCTTCCAGCTTTCCGCCTGAGATTTAAAATATTTCTTTGAGCCAGTCTTCTGGGGAGTGGGGGGATGGGGGTGGCAGTAAAGCAGGCTTGGGTAACAAGCTAATTCTTGGTCATTGCATATGCAAAGAACCAGCTTTCCGGGTTCCAAGGAAAAAAGTTTCCTTGGTAACCAACTTTGTCTGGTTCTATAGAATATCATGGCCCTCCTAGGTCAGGTCATCTTGCCTTTCTGTAGTCCTCGTTTTATCCCTAAATCATAGACAGCTTGGATTGTCTCTGTGGGGTGTATGTATTGTCCTCATGTTTGACCTGGCGGCAGCAGCGAGGTCCGAGAGCCTCTCCTGGAACCGGGCGTGGGGACGGGGCTCACCAGGAGCCACTGGTGAAGGTGGGCAGCGCCCCTGGAGCGCGGCAGGGGCGGGGCGAACCCGGGCGGCGCAGGGCGGGTGTCGGCTCCTGGCGGGGGTAGAGGAGGGCTTCCCAGTTGTGCTCTCGGAGATGGCCACTGCGGCTGGAAACACGCCGGGAGCACACCCAGGGCGGGGTAAACCTGGGCTGCACAGGTCGAGATTCCGCTCGCTGTGGGTGGGGGGTCGGTCCCTGTTGTGTTCCCGGGGGTCGCCAATGTGGCTGGGAACCCGCCGGGAGCCCGGCAGGGCCGGGGCGAAACCTGGCGGCGCGGGGCGGGGTGGGGGTCCGTTCGCAGCGGGGGTCGGCTCCTGGCGGGGGTGGGGGAGGGCTTTCCAGATGTGCTGTTGGGGGTCGCCATTGCGGCTGGGAATGCCCATTTCGTGAACTCCTGGATCCCCAAGGATTGGCATCCATTGGCCACAGCGGAGGGGTGCGGAACACAGGTAAGGGAACGGGGACTGCCTGGAGCAGGGAACCATGTATTCCGCCCTGTGTTGGCACAGTCTCAGAGCTCCCCAACCTGGCGGTCGCAGAAAGGCCTCGTCTTTGGGGTCAAGGCCTTTACCGCTCCACCCCTCTGCTGAAAAACCTCAGAGTCTGGGCGGTTTTCCCAAGCAGCCTAGTGTCCGCTGGAAGTCCAAGGGACAGAACCCTGAATTCTGGCCGGCTGGCCCAGCCCTGCTTCTGGCACTTTGTAGGCCAGCGGGCCCTGGAGCACCTGCTAGGATGGGAAAGGGAAGGGTACGCGAATTGCACCCTGGTGGCCGCCGAGGCAGCAAAGAAGGGGGGAGGGCACCTTACTGCCCTTTAATGGCAGACAGAATCTGTGGCTGTCCTGCTGCGTGGGCCTTTTCATGGGGACCTTGTGCAATAAAAGTTTACCGGTGACCTTAGGGAACTTCCCAGTGTGCTTCTGACAGATGAGGGATGCTGTGGAGTTGGCGGGGCCTCTCAGGACTCCGCTGGGTTTGGCGCAATGGAAGAGGGCCTCATCTCCAGGGAAGGCAGGAACCTCAGGCTTCCTCTCCGTTTCGGACTCCGCCCGCAGGGTCCCTGCAGAGTTGGGACAGGAGAGTCAGGAATCATCTTGTCTGAGGAAGGGAACTCAGCTTGCCTCTCGAGGTGCTCAGGGGGTCTCAGGACCCTTGTTCAGCTGTGTGTGGAACCTGCGGGTGTTTCCGGATGATGCACGACGGTGACAGTGCCCCTTCGTGTTGTGCCTTCACCCACTGGGTTGCCTTCGAAGAGGTGTCCGGGCCTCGGGTTCTTTTCAAGAGCGGACAGGGAAATCGGGGTCTTTCGGCATGTGGGACCACCCACGGGGCTAGTCTCAAATTTCCTAGTGAGGCCGGCTACATCCTGAGGTATGCCGGGAAGGCCGGGGACCCTTCCAGACAACGCAGGGGGATCGACTCTCCTGTCGCCATCAGGAGGGGAGAAGGGGCTCAGATGAAGTGGGGCCGGAACCCTCGGTGTTACCCTCGAGGGAACCCGGCGTGTCGAGGAACTTTTGGGAGTCACATGAAGGCTGTCAGGGACCGTTTCGCCCTTCAGGGCGGAACAGGGGACTTCCCTTGAGACGCCGTCGCGGGCAAGGGCCTCACCTTGCGAAGACTTGGGAACCACGTGGTTTTTCTCGAGTTGCGGCGGATTCTGGAGTTACGACGGGGATCTCAGGCTTCCTCTTGGGTTGGCCCTGGGAAGCCCAATCTTCCCCTCGAGTTGCGAGGGAAAGCTGGGGGTTGTGCTCGAGTCACTGCAGGGCCCAAGACACCTCATCTAGGCGTGTGTCCGGGACCTAATATTCTTCTCCAGGGAAGGCAGGGATCTCGGGTTTGCATTCCAGGTTACCCCGGGGAGTCAGGGCTCGTCTCGAGGCGAAGCCATGGACTCCGCTCTCCCCTTGAGTCGCGACCCGGTTCTCTTGGAGCCCCCTGAGTGGCCTCAAGGGAGTCCAGCCTCCTCTTCAGTTTGGAGAGAGGACCCGGGATTGCTCTCCAGACCATGCAGGAAAAGAAGGACCTCAGCTCGCGAGGACGGGGGCGTCTCAGGGGTTTCCTCGAGCTGCGGCACCCGTGGGGGTTTTCTCCCGAGGCACGACGAGGATCTCAGGGAGCCTCTCGTGCAGCGCCAGGGAAGTCAGGTCTCCATGCGCGTGGCGAGGGGTAGGGCGTCATGGCTCTTGAGTCACGGGAGGGGACTAGGGCCTCGAGACGCGTTGAAGAAGGATTCTCGAGGTCTTTCTCGGGTGACGGCAGGAAACCCTCGTTTCCCTCGCCTTCTGCCGGGGACCTTAGGGAACTTCCCAGGGTGCCTCTGAGAGGTGAGGGATCCTGTGGAGTTGGCGGGGCCTCTCGGGACTCCGCTGGGTCTGGCGCAACGGAAGAGGGCCTCACCTCGAGGGGAGGCAGGCACCTCAGGCTTCCTCTCCGTTTCGGACTCCGACCGCAGGGTCCCTGCAGAGTAGGGACAGGAGAGTCAGGCCTCGTCTTGTCTGAGGAAGGAAACCCCGCTTGCCTCTCGAGTTGTTCAGGGGGACTCAGGCCCCTCGCCGAGCTGTGTGTGGAACCCGTGGGTCTTTCCGGATGATGCACGGGGGTGTCAGTGCCCCTTCGTGTTGTGCCTTCTCCCACAGGGTTGCCTTCGAAGAGGTGTCCGGGCCTCGGGTCCTTCTCAAAAGCGGACCGGGGAATCGGGGGCGTTCGGCATGTGGCACCACCCACGTGGCTCGTCTCGAATTTCCTCGTGAGACCGGCCTCATCCTGAGGTGCGCCGGGAGGGCCGGGAACCCCTTCCGGACCACGCAGGGGAATCGACTCTCCTGTCGCGATCAGGAGGGGAGAAGGTGCTCAGATGAAGCGGTGCCGGGACTCTCGGTGTTCCCATCGAGGGAACCCGGGGTGTCGGGGAACCTTTGGGTTTCTCACGAAGGGTGTCAGGTACTGTTTCTCACTTCAGGGCGGAACATGGGACTTCCCTTGAGACGCCGTAGTGGGCAAGGGCCTCATCTTGCGAAGACGTTGGAACCACGTGTTTTTTCTCGAGTTGCGGCGGGATTGTCGAGTGACGACGGGGAATTCAGGCTTCCTCTTCAACTGGCCCAGGGAAGTCCAGTTTTCTTTCGAATTGTGAGTTAGAACTGGGGATTGCTCTCGAGACACTGCAGGGCCAAATAGAGCTCATCTAGGCTTGTGTCCAGGACCTAATGTTCCTCTGCTGGGGCGAAAGCGATCTCGGCATTGCATTCTCGACTTACCCGGGGAATCAGGCCTCGTCTCGAGGGGAAGCCAAGGACACCGCTCTCCTGTCAAGTTGCGACGGGTATATCTTGGAGCTCACTGTGTGGCCTAAAATGAGTCAAGCCTCCTGTGGAGTTTGGAGAGAGGACTCAGGATTGCTCTCCAGGCCATACAGCAAAAGAAGGCCCTCATCTCGTGAGGACTGGGGTGTCTCGTGGGTATTCTCGAGCTGCGGCTCCAGTGTGGTGTTGCTCACGAGGTATAATGGGGAGCTCAGGGAGCCTCTCCTGTGGCGCCAGGGAAGTCAGGTTTCTATGTGCGTGGCTAGGGGGAGCGCGTCATTGCTCTCGAGTCATGGTAGGGGAATCGCACCTCAAGACGCGTTGAAGAAGGACTCTCGAGGTCTTTTACGGGTTGGGGCAGGAAACCCTTGGTTCCCTCGACTTGTGCCGGTGATCTCAGGAAGGTCTAAGGGTGCCTCTGAGAAGTCAGGGATACTGTGCAGTTGGGAGGGGCCTCTCGGGACTCCACTGGGTTCGGTGCAATGGAAGAGGGCCTCATCTCGAGTGGAGGCAGGAAACTCATGTTTCCTCTCCTGACTTCTCCTGGGCCAGATCTGACTCGGATCGCAGTTTCGCTGCAGAGTTCGAACAGGAGAGTCAAGCCTCGTCTTGTGTGGAGGAATGGAACTCTGCTTGCCTCTCCAGTTGTTCACGGGGTGACAGGTCACTTCTCGAGCTGTGTGTGGTACCTGCGGGTTTCTCCGGACGATACCCGGGGGTGTCAGTGCCCCTTCCTGTTGTGCCTTCATCAAAAGGGTTATCTTCAAAGAGGTGTCCGGGCATTGGGATCTTATCAAGAGCGGACCGGGAAATTGGGGTCTTTCGGCATGTGTCACCATCCACGAGGCTATGTCTCGAATATCCTCGTGAGACCGGCCTCATCCTGAGATGCACCAGGAAAGGCGGGAACCCCTTCAAGACAAAACAGGGGAATCGACCCTCCTGTCGCGATCAGGAGGGGAGAAGGGGCCCAGATGTAGTGGTGCCGGGAACCTCGGTGTTCTCCTCGAGTCAGACCGGTGTGTCGAGGAACTTTTGAGGTCGCATCAAGGGTGCCAATACCGTTTTGCACTTCAAGACGGAACGTGGGACTTCCTTGAGATGCTGTAGGGGGCAAGGGCCTCATCTTGCGATGACGGGGGAGCCACGTGGCGTTTCTGGAGTTGTGGCGGGATTCTCGAGTTTCGACAGGGAATACAGTCTTCCTCATGTGTTGGCCCAGGAAGTCCTATCTTCCATTCGAGTTTCAAGGGAGAGCTGGGGATTGCCCTCGAGTCACTGCAGGGCAAAATAGACCTCATCTAGGCTTGTGTCCAGGACTTAATGTTCGTCCCTAGGGGCGACAGGGATCTTGGGCTTGCATACCAGACTCACCCGGGGAATCAGGCCTTGTCTCAAGGGGAAGCAAAGAACTCTGCTGTCCTTTTGGGTCGCGATGGGTATCTCTTGGAGCCCACTGTGTGCCCTAAAGGGAGTCAAGCCTCCTGTGCTGTTTGGATAGAGGACTCGGGATTCCTCTCCACGCCAAGCAGGAAAAGAAGGCCCTCATCTCGCGATGACGGCGGCGTCTCGTGGGTTTTCTAGACTGCCGCGCTAGTGCCAGGTTTCTGACGAGGTACGAGAGGGAGCTCAGGGAGCCTCTCGTGTGGCGCCAGGGAAGTCAGGTCCCCATGTGATGGCTAGGGGGAGTTCGTCATTGCTCTTGAGTCATGGTAGGGTAATCGGGCCTCAAGACGGGTTGAAGAAGGACTCTCGAGGTCTTTCTCGGGTCACTGCATAAAACCCAGGGTTCCCTTGACTTGTGCCTGCGACCTCAGGGAGCTTCTCAGAGTGCCTCTGAGAAGTCAGGGATACTGTGCAGTTTGGAGGGGCCTCTCGAGACTCCTCTGCATTTGGTGGAATGTAAGAGGGACTCATCTCGAGTTGAAGCAGGAACCTCAGTGTTCCTCTCCATTTCTGACTCAGATCGCAAGGTCCCTGCATGTTGGTACAGGAGAGTCAGGCCTCGTCTTTTCTGGAGGATGGGACTCCTCTTGCCTCTCGAGTTGTTCTCGAGGTGACAGGCCACTTGTCGAGCTGTGTATGTAACCTGCCCGTTTTTCCAGTTGATGCACAGGTGTGTTAGTGCCCCTTCGTGTTGTACCTTCATACTCAAGGCTGCCTTCCAAGAGGTGTCCGAGCATCGGATTCTTATCAAGAGCGGACCGGGAAATTGGAGTCTTTCGGCAAGTGGCACCACCCACAAAGCTACGTATCGAATTTCCCCATGAGACCGGCCTCATCCTGAGTTGTGCAGGGAAGGTCGGGCCCCCTTGCAGACAAAGCAGGGGAATCAACAACCGGTCACGATCAGGAGGGGAGAAGGGGCTTAAATGAAGTGGTGCCGGGAACCTCGGTGTTCCCCTTGAGGGAGACCGGCGTGTTGGGGGACTTTTGTGGTCGCATCAAGGGTGCCAAGTACCGTTTCGCACTTCAAGACGGAATCTGGGACATCTTTTGAAACGCTGTAACGGGCAAGGGCCTCATCTTGCGATGACGGGAGAACCACGTGGTTTTGCTCAAGATGCGGCGGGATTCTCGAGTCATGACCGGGAATTTAGGCTTCCTCTTGTTGGCCTTGAAATCCAATCTTCCATTCAGGTTGCGAGGGGGAGCTGGGGATTGCGCTAGAGTCACTGCAGGGCAAAAGAGACCTAATCTAGGCTTGTGTCCAGGATCTAATGTTGCTCTCCAGGGGCGACAGGGATCTCGGGTTTGCATTCCAGACTCATCCAGGGAGTCAGTTCTCAGCTCGAGGGTAAGCAAAGAATTCCGCTCTCATCTCGAGTCGCGATGGGTATCTCTTGGAGCCCAATGTGTGTAATAAAGGGAGTCAAGCCTCCTGTGGAGTTTGGAGAGAGGACTCGGGATTGGACTCCAGGCCATGCAGGAAAAAAGGCCCTCATCTCGCGATGACGGGGGCGTCTCGTGGGTTTTCTCCACCTGTGGCGCCAGTATCAGATTTCTCACGAGGTACGACGGGGAGCTCAGAGAGCCTCTCGTGTGGTGCTAGGGACGTCAGGTCTCCGTGCGTGTGGTGAAGGGGAGTGCGTGATTGCTCTCGAGTCATAGTAGGCAAATCGGGCCTCAAGACGCATTGAAGAAGGACTCTCGAGGTCTTTCTCGGGTTGCGGCAGGGAACCCTGGGTTCCCTCGACTTGTGTCGGTGACCTCAGGCAACTTCTCAGGGTGCCTCTGAGAAGTCAGGGACACTGTGGATTTGGGAGGGGCCTTTCGTTACTCAACTGTGTTTGGTGCAATTGAAGAGGGCCTCATCTCGAATGGAGGCAGGAACCTCAGGGGTCCTCTCCATTTCTGACTCGGGTCGCAGAGTACCTGCAGAGTATGGACAAGAGAGTCACGCCTCATCTTCTGTGGAGGCATGGATCTCCGCTTGCCTTGCGAGTTGTTCATGGAGTGACAGGCCACTTGTTGAGCTGTGTGTGGAACCTGTGGGTTTTTCCGGATGATGCACAGGGGTGTCAGTGCCCCTTCGTGTTGTGCCTTCATCCACAGGGTTGCCTTCAAAGAGGTGTCCGGGCATCGGGTTCTTTTCAAGAGCGTACCAGAAAATTGGGGTCTTTCAGCATGTGGTACCACCCACGAGGCTACGTCTCGAATTTCCTCGGGAGACCGGCCTCATCCTGAGGTTCGCCGTGAAGGTAGGGAACCCCTTGCAGACAAAGCAGGGGAATCGACCCACCGGTCGCGATCAGAAGGGGAGAAGGGGCTCAAATGAAGTGGTGCCGGGAAATTCGGTGGTCCCCTCGAGTGAGACCGGTATGTCACGGCACTTTTGAGGTCGCATCAAGGGTGCCAAGTACAGTTTCGCACTTCAAGACGGAACGTGGGAATTCTCTGGAGATGCTCTAGCGGGCAAGGGCCTCATATTGCGATGACGAGGGAAACACGTGGTTTTTCTCGAGTTGCGGCGGGATTCTCCAGTTACCACGGGGAATTCAGGCTTCCTCTTGTGTTGGCCCAGGAAGTCCAATCTTCCATTCAACTTGTCAGAGAGAGCTGTGGGTTGCTCTCGAGTCACTTCAGGGCAAAGAGTCCTCATCTAGGCTTGGGTCCAGGACGTAGTATTGCTCTCCAGGGGCAACAGGGATATCGGGGTCGCATTCCAGTCTCACCCGGTGGGTCACGCCTCGTCTCGAGTGGAAGCAAAGGACTCCACTATCCTCTCGAGTCACGACATGTAACTCTTGGAGCCCAATGAGTGGCCTAAAGGGAGTCAAGCGTCCTGTGTAGCTTGGACAGAAGGTTCACGCTTGATCTGCATACCATGCAGTTAAAGATGGCCCTCCTCTCATGATGACGGGAGCGTCTCATGGGTTTTCTCGAGCTGCGGCGCCAGTGTGGGGTTTCGCACGAGATATGATGGGGAGATCAGGGAGCCTCTCGTGCGGCGCCAGAGAAGTCAGGCCTCCATGAGTGTGGCCAGGCAGATCGCGTCATTGCTCTGGAGTCATGGGAGGGACTAGGGCCTCAAGACGCATTTAAGAAGGACTCTCGAGGTCTTTCTTGGGTTTGGGTGGGAAACACTCGTTTCCCTCGACCTCTACCGGGGACCTTAGTGAACTTCCCATGTGCCTCTGAGAGGTGAGGGATACTGAGGAATTAGAGGGGCCTCTCGGGACTCCACTAGGTTTGACGAAATGAAAGAGGGCCTCATCTCGATTGGAGGCAGGAACCTCAGGCTTCCTCTCCATTTCTGACTCCGACCGCAGGGTCCCTGCAGGGTTGGGACAGGAGAGTCAGGCCTCATCTTGTCTGAGTAATGGAACTCTGCTTGCCTCTCGAGTCGTTCAGGGGGTCTCAGGCCCCTTGTCTAGCTGTGTGTGGAACCTGCGGGTGTTTCCAGAAGATGCATGGGGGTGTCAGTGTCCCTTCATTTTGTGCCTTCCCCCACAGGGTTGCCTTCAAAGAGGTGTCCGGGTATCGGGTTCATTTCAAGAGCGGACGGGGAAATCGGGGTCGTTCGGCATGTGGCACAACACACGTGGCTCATCTCGAATTTCCTTGTGAGACCAGCATCATCCTGAGGTGCGCCGGGAAGGCCGGGAACACCTTCCACACAAAGCACGGGAATCGAATCTCCTGTCGCGATCAGGAGGGGAGATGGGGCTCAGATGAAGTGTGGCCGGGAATCTAGGTGTTCCACTCGAGGGAACCCGGTGTTTCAGGGAACTTTAGGGGTCGCATCAAGGGAGCCAAGTACCATTTCCCACTTCAGGACGGAACATGGGACTTCCCTGGAGACGCTGTAGCGGGCAAGGGCCTCATCCTGTGAAGACGTTGGAACCACGTCGTTTTTCTCGAGTTGCGTCTGGATTCTCGAAAACGACGGGGATATCAGGCTTCCTCTTGGGTTGGCCCTGGGAAGCCCAATCTTCCCCTGGAGTTGCGAGGGAAAGCTGGGGGTTCTGCTGGAGTCACTACAGGGCCAAAGAGACCTCATCGAGGCGTGTGTCCAGGACCTAATATTCCTCTCAAGGGAAGACAGGGATCTCGGGTTTCCATTCCAGACTCCCCTGGGGAGTCAGGCCTCGCCTCGAGGGGAAGCAGAGGACTCCGCTTTCCTCTCAATTCGCGACACCTATCTCTTGGAGCCCAATGAGTGGACTCATGGGTTTCGAGCCTCCTCTTCAGTTTGGAGAGAGGACTCGGGATTGCTCTCCAGGACAGGCAGGAAAAGAAGGCCCTCAGCTCGCGATGACGGTGGCGTCTCATGGGTTTCCTCAGGCTGCAGCACCCGTGGGGGTTTTCTCACGAGGCATGACGAGGACCTCAGGGAGCCTCTCGTGCGGTGCCAGGGAATTCATTTCTCCATGCGCATGGCGAGGGGGTGCTGGTCATCACTCTCGAGTCATGGGAAGCGACTAGGGCCTCAAGACGCGTTGAAGAAGGACTCTCGAGGTCTTTCTCGGGTGGCGGCGGGAAACCCTCGTTTCCCTCGACTTCGGCAGGGGACTATAGGGTACTTCCCAGGGTGCCTCTGAGAGGTGAGGGATGCTGTGGAGTTGGCGGGGCCTCTCGGGACTCTGCTGGGTTCGGCACAATGGAAGAGGGCCTCATCTCGAGGGGAGGCAGGAACCTCAGGCTTCCTCTCCGATTCTGACTCTGACTGCACGGTCCCTGCAGTGTTGGGACAGGAGAGTCATGCCTCGTCTTGTCTGAGGAATGGAATTCTGGTTGCCTCTCGAGTTGTTCCGGGAGTCTCAGGCCCCTTGTCGAGCTGTGTGTAGACCCTGGGGGTTTTTCCGGATGATGCACGGGGGTGTCAGTGCCCCTTCGTGTTGTGCCTTCACTCACAGGGTTGCCTTCGAAGAGGTGTCCGGGCATCGGGTTCTTATCAAGAGCGGACCGGAAAATCGGGGTTGTTCGGCACGTGGCACCTCACACATGGCTAGTCTCGAATTTCCTCCTGAGACCGGACTCATCCTGAGGTGCACCAGGAAGGCCGGGAACCCCTTCCAGACCACGCAGGGGAATCGACTCTCCTGTCGCGATCAGGAGGGGAGAAGGGGCTCAGATGAAGTGGTGCTGGGACCCTCGGTGTTCCCCTCGAGGGAACCCAGCGTGTCGGGGAACTTTTGCGGTCGCATCAAGGGTGTCAATTACCATTTCGCACTTAAGGACGGAACATGGGACTTCCCTGGAGACGCCGGGAACTTCGGTGTTCCCCTGGAGTGAGACCAGTATGTTGGGGAACTTTGGGGTCGCATCAAGGGTGCCAAGTAGCATTTCGAACTTTAAGATGGAACGTGGGACTTCTCTTGAGACTCTAGATGGCAAGGGCCTCATATTGCGATGAAGGGGGAACCACATGGTTTTTAAGACTTGAGGCTGAATTCTCGAATTACGATGGGAAATTCAGATTTCCTCTTGTGTTGACCTTGGGAAGACCAATCTTCCATTCAAATTGTGAGGGAGAGATGGAGGTTGCTCTCGAGTCACTGTAGGGCAAAATAGACCTCATCTAGGCTTGTGTCTAGGACATAATGTTCCACTCCAGGGGCGACAGGGATCTCGGGGTTGCATTCCAAACTCACCCGGGGAGGCAGGCCTCGTCTCGAGGGAAGCAAAGGACTCCGCTCTCCTCTCGAGTCGCACCGGGTATTTCTTGGACCCAACTGAGTGGCCTAAAGGGAGTCAATCCTCCTGTGAAGTTTGGAGAGAGGACCAGGGATTGCTCTCCAGGTCAGGCAGGAAAAGAAGGCCCCCATCTCTCCTTGACGGGGGCATCTTGTGGTTTTTCTCGAACTGCGGCGCCACTGTGGGTTTTCTCACGAGGTACGATGGGGTACTCAGGGAGCCTCTTGTGTGGTACTAGGGAAGTCAGTTTTCTTGCTTGTGGCGAGGGGAGCGCGTCCTTGCTCTGGAGACATGGTAGGGGAATCGGGCATCAAGAGACGTTGTAAAAGGTCTCTCCAAGTCTTTCTCGGTTTACTTCAGGAAACTCTGGGTTCCCTCGACTTGTGCCAGTGACCTCAGGTAGCTTCTCAGGGAGCCTCTGAGAATTCAGGGACACTGTGGTGTTGGGAGGGGCCTCTCGGGACACCACTGAGTTTGGTTCAATGGAAGAGGGCCTCTTCTCTAGTTGAGGCAGGAACCTCAGGGTTCCTCACCATTTCTGACTCGAATCGCAGGGTCCCTGAAGAGTTGGGCCAGGAGAGTAAGGCCTCGTCTTGTGTGAAGGAATGCAACTTCACTTGCCTCTCGAGTTGTTCATGGGGTGACAGTCCACATTTGGAGCTGTGAGTGGAATCGGCGGGTTTTTCCGGACGATGCATGGGGATATCAGTGTCCCTTCGTGTTGTGCCTTCATCCACAGGGTTGCCTTCGAAGAGATGTCCGGGCGTCACGTTCTTATCTAGAGTGGACCGGGAATTCGAGATCTTTCAGCATGTGGCACCAACCATGAGGCTACTTTTCGAATTTCCTCATGAGACCGGCCTCATCCGGAGGTTCGTGGGGAACGTCGGGAACCCCTTGCAGACAAAGCATGGGAATCGACCCTCCTGTTGCGATCAGGAGAGGAGAAAGGCCTCAGTTGAAGTGGTGCCGGGAACTTCAGTGTCCCCTCTAGTGAGATCGGTGTATAGGGGAACTTTTGGGGTCGCATCAAGGGTGCCAAGTACTGTTTTGCACTTCAAGACGGAATGTGAGACTTCTCTTGAGACGCTGTAGGGGGCAAGGGCCTCATCTTGCAATACAAGGAACCACGTGATTTTTCTCGAGTTGCGGCAGGTTTCTCAAATTACAACTGGAAATTCAGGCTTCCTCTTGTGTTGGCTCAGAAAGGCCAATCTTCCATTCGAGTTGCAAGGGAAAGCTAGGGGTTGTGCTTGAGTCACTGCAGGGCCAAAGAGACCTCATCTTGGCTTTTGTCCAGGACCTAAGGTTCCTCTCCAGGGGCGACAGGGATCCAGGGTTGCATTCCAGACTCACCCTCGTAGTCAGGCCTCATCTCGAGGGGAATCAAAGGACACCGCTCTCCTCCTGAGTATCGACGGGTATCTCTTGGAGCCCACTGAGTGACCTAAAGGAAGTCAAGCCTCCTTTGGAGTTTGGAGAGAGGATTCGGGATTGCTCTTCAGGTCATGCAGGAAAGAAGTCCCTCATTTCACCATGACAGGGGCGTCTCGTGGGTTTTCTCGAGCTGCGGCGCCAGTGTGGGGTTTCTCACGAGGTACGATGGGGAGCTCAGGGAGCCTCTCATGTGGTGCCGGGGAAGTCAGATCTTCATGCGCGTGGTGAGGGGGAGCGCGTCATTTTTCTCCAGTCATGGTAGAGGAATCGGGCATCAAGACGCGTGAAGAAGGACTCTCAAGGTTTTTCTCAGGTTATGGCAGGAAACCCTGGGTTCCCTCGACTTATGCCCGTGACCTCAGGGAGCTTCTCAGGGTGCCTCTGAGAAGTCAGGGATACTGTGCAGTTGGGACGGGCCGCTCCGAACTCCACTGGGTTTGGTGCAGTAGAAGAGGGCCTTATCTCGAGTTGAGGCAGGAACCTCAGGGTTCCTCTCCATTTCTGAATCGGATCTCAGTGTCCATGCAGAGTTGGGACAGGAGAGTCAGGCTCGTCTTGTGTGGAGGAATTGAACTTCTCTTGCCTCTCGAGTTGTTCATGGGGTGACAAGCCACTTGTCGATCTGTATGTGGAACTTGCGGGCTTTTCCAACGATACACGAGGGTGTCAGACCCCTTCGTTTTGTGCCTTCATCCACAGGATTGCCTTCGAAGAGGTGTCCTAGCATTGGGTTCTTATCAAGAGCAGACACGGAAATCAGGGTCTTTGGGCGTGTGGCACCAACCACAAGGCTACGTCTCGAATTTCCTCGTGAGACCGGCCTCATCCTGAGGTGCGCCGGGAAGGTCCAGAACCCCTTCCAGACAAAGCAGGGTAATCGACCCTCCCGTCGCAATCAGGAGGGGATAAGGGGCTCAGAACAAGCGGTGCACCGAACCTTGGTGTTCCCCTTGAGTGACACCAGGGTGTCGGGGAACTTTTGTGATAACATCAAGGTTGCCAATTATCATTTTAAACTTCAAGATGGAACGTAGGGCTTCTCCTGAGACGCTGTAGCTGGCAAGGGCCTCATCTTGCGATGACGGGGGAACCACGTGGTTTTTCTCGAGTTGCGGCGGGATTTTCGAATTACGACGGGGAATTCAGGCTTCCTCTTGTATTGTCCCAGGGAAGTCCATTCTTCCATTCGAGGTGTGAGGGAGAGCAGGGGATTGCTCTCGAATCACTTCAGGGCAAATGAGACCTCATCTATGCTTGTGTCTAGGACCTAATGTTCCTCTCCAGGGGCGGCAGGGATCTCGGGGTTGCATTCCAGACTCACCTGAGGAGTCAGGCCTGGTATATAGGGGAAGCAAAGAATTCCGCTCTCCTCTCGAGTCCCAACGGGTATCTCTTGAGCCCACAGAGTGGCCTAAAGGGAGTCAGGCCTCCTGTGGAGTTTGAAGAGAGGCCTCGAGATGCTCTCCAGGCCATGCAGGAAAAGAAGGCCTTCATCTCGCGACGACGGAGGCGTCTCGTGGGTTTTCTCGAGCTGGGGAGCCAGTGTGGGATTTCTCACGAGGTATGACGGGGAGCTCAGGGAGCCTCTCGTGTGGCGCCAGGGAAGTCAAGTCTCCATGCGAGTGGCGAGGGGGAACGCGTCATTGCTCTTGAGTCATGGTAGGGGAATCGGGATTCAAGACGCGTTGAAGGAGGATTTTCGAGGTCTTTCTCGGGTTGCGTCAGGAAACCCTGTGTTCCCTCGACTTCTGCCGGTGACCTCAGGGAGCTTCTAAGGGTGCCTCTGAGAAGTCGGGATACTGTGGATTTGGGAGGGGCCTCTCGGGCCTCCACTGTTTTTGGTGTAATGGAAGAGGGCCTCATCTCGAGTGGAGTCAGGAACCTCAGGGTTCCTCTCCATTTCGGACTCCGATCGCAGGGTCCCTTCAGAGTTGGGACCGGAGAGTCAGGCCTCGTCTTGAGTGGAGGAATGGAACTCTGCTTGCTTCTCGTGTTGTTCATGGGATGACAGGCCTCTTGTCGAGCTGTGTGTGGAACCTGCGGCTTTTACCGAATGATGCACGGGAGTGTCAGTGACCCTTCGTTTTGTGCCTTCGTCCACAGGGTTGCCTTCGAAGAGGTGTCTGGGCATTGGGTTCTTCTCAAGAGTGGGCCGGGAAATCGGGGTATTTCGGCATGTGACACCACCCACGACGCTATGTCTCGAATTTCCTCGTGAGACTGGCCTCATCCTGAGGTGCGCCGGGAATGTGGGGAACCCCTTCCAAACAAAGCAGGGGAATAGACCCTCCTGTCTTGAACAGGAGGGGAGAAGGTGCTCAGATGAAGTGGTGCGGGAACCTCGGTGTTCCTGTCGAGTGAGACCGGCGTGTCCGGGAACATTTGGTGTCGCATCAAGGGTGCAAACTACCGTTTCACACTTCAAGACGGAACGTGGTTCTTTTCTTGAGACGCCATAGCAGGCAAGGGCCTCATCTTGGGATGACGTTGGAAACACGTGGTTTTTCTCGAGTTGCGGCGGGATTCTCGAGTTACGAAGGGGATTTCTGGCTTCCTCTTGTGTTGGCCCAGGGAAGTCCAATCTTCCATTCGAGTTGCGAGGGAGAGCTGGGGGTTGCGCTCGAGTCACTGCAGGGCAAAAGAGACCTCATCCAGGCTTGTGTCTAGGACCTAATGTTCCTCTCAAGGGATGACTGGGATCTTGAGGTTGCATTCCAGACTCACCAGGGAGTCAGGCATCATCTCGAGGGGAAACAAAGGACTTCTCTCTCTTCTCGAGTCGCGACGGGTATTTCTTGGAGCCCACTGAGTGGACTAAAGGGAGTCAAGCCTCCTCTGGAGTTTGGAGAGAGGACTCGGGATTGCACTCCAGGACATGCAGGAAAAGAAGGCCCTCATCTCACGATGACGGGAGGTCTCGGTGGTTTTACCGAGCTGCAGCGCCTGTGTTGGTTTCTCAGGAGGTACGACGGGGAGCTCAGGGAGCCTCTTATGTGGCGCCAGGGAAGTTAGGTCTCGATGCGTGTGGCGTGGGGGAGTGCGTCATTGCTCTCGAGTCATGGTAGGGGAATCAGGCCTCTAGACGCGTTGAAGAAGGACTCTCAAGATCTCTCTCGGGTCTTGGCAAGAATACCTGGGTTCCCTTAACTTGTGCCGGTGACCTCAGGGAGATTCTCTGGGTGCCTCTGAGAAGTCAGGGATACTGTGGAGTTGGGAAAGACCTCTCGGGACTCCACTGGGTTTGGTGAAATGGAAGGGGGCCTCATCTCGAGGGGAGGCAGGAACCTCAGGGTTCCTCTCCATTTCTGATTCCGATCGCAGCCCCCTGCATAGTTGGGAGAGGTGAGTCAGGCCTCGTCTTGTGTGCAGGAATGGATCTCCGCTTGCCTCTCGAGTTGTTCACTGGGTGACAGGCACTTGTTGAGCTGTCAGAGTAACCTGCGGTCTTTTCCGGATGATGCACGGGGTGGTCAGTGCCCCTTCGTGTTGTGCCTTCATCCACACTATCTTTGAATAGGTGTCTGGGCATCGCGTTCTTATCAAGAGCGGATCGGGAAATCGCGGTCTTTCGGCATGTGGCACCACCATCGAGGCTACGTCTCGAATTTCCTCGTGAGACAGCCTCATCTGAGGTGCGTGGAGAAGGTCGGGAACCCCTTGCAGACAAAGCAGGGGAATCGACCCTCCTTTCGCGATCAGGAGGGGAGAAGGGGCTCAGATGAAGTGGTGCCAGGAACCTTGGTGTTCCCCTCGAGTGCGACCCTTATGTCGGGGAACTTTTGGGGTAGCATTAAGGGTGCCAAATATCATTTCGCACTTCAAGACAGAACGTGGGACTACTCTTGAGACGCTGGAGCAGGCAAGGGCCTCATCTTGCAATGACGGGGGACCCACGTGTTTTTTCTCGAGTTGCGGCAGGATTCTTGAGTTACGACGGGGAATACAGGTTTCCTCTAGTGTTGGCCCAGGGAAGTCCAATCTTCCATTCGAGTTGCAAGTGAGAGCTGGAGATTGCTCTTGAGTCACTGCAGGGCAAAATAGAGCTCATCTAGGTTTGTGTCCAGGACCGAGTTTTTCTCTCCAGGGGCGACAGGGATCTCGGGGTTGCATTCCAGACTCACCCGGGGAGTCAGGCCTCGTCTCGAAGGGAATGAATAGACTCCGCTCTCCTCTCGAGTCACGACGGGTATCCCTTGGAGCCCAAGAATGGCCTAAATGGAGTTAAGCCTCCTGTGGAGTTTGGAGAGAGGACTCGGGATTGCTCTCTAGGCCATGCAGGAAAAGAAGGCCCTCATCTCGCGATGACGGGGGCGTCTCGTGGGTTTTCTCAAGGTGCAGTGCCTGGTTGGGGTTTCTCACAAGATAGGACGGGGAGCTCAGGGAGACTCCTGTGGTGCCACGGAAGTCAGGTCTCCATGGACGTGACGAGGGGGAGCGCCTCATTGCTCTCAAGTCATGGTAGGGGAATCGAGCCTCAAGACGCTTCGAAGAAGAACTCTCGAGGTCTTTCTCGGGGTGTGGCAGGAAACCCTGGGTTCCCTCGACTTGTGCCCATAACCTCAGGGAGCTTAGCGGGGTTCCTCTGAGAAGTCAGGGATACTGTGGAGTTGAGAGGGGCTTCTCGGAACTTCACAGGGACTGGTGCAATTGAAGAGGACCTAATCTCGGATTGAGGCAGTAACGTCAGGGTTCCTCTCCATTTCTGACTCGGATAGCAGGGTCCCTGCAGAGTTGGGACAGGAGAGTCAGACCTCGTCTTGTGTGGAGTAATGGAACTCCGCTTGCCTCTCGAGTTGTTCACGGGATGACAGGCCACCTGTCGAGTTGTATGTGGAACCTGCGGTTTTGGGGGACGATGCACAGGGGTGTCAGTGCCCATTCGTGTTGTGCCTTCATCCAAGGGGTTACCTTCGAAGAGGTGACCGGGCATCGGGATCTTATCAATAGCGGACCAGGAAATCGGGGTCTTTCAGCATGTGGCACAACACACGAGGCTACGTCTCGAATTCCCTCGTGAGACTGGCCTCATCCTGAGGTTCGCCGGGAAGTCTGGGAACCCCTTCCAGACAAAGCAGAGGAATCGACCCTCCTGTCGCCATCAGGAGGGGAGAAGAGGCTCAGCTGAAGCAGTGCTTGGAACCTCCATGTTCTTCTCGAGTCAGACCGGGGTGTCAGGGAAATTTGGGGGTCGCATCAAGGGTGTCAAGTACCGTTTCACACTTCAAGACGGAACATGGGACTTCGCTGGAGATGCTATAGCTGACAGGGGCCTCATATTTCGATGACGGAGGAGCCACGTTGTTTTTCTCCAGTTGCCGCGGGATTCTCGAATTACAATGGGAAATACAGGCTTCCTCTTGTGTTGGCCCAGGGAAGTCCAATCATCCATTCGAGTTGCGAGGGAGAGCTGGGGATTGCACTTGAGTCAATGCAGGACAAAAAAGACCTCATTTAGGCTTGTGTCCAGGACCGAGTTTTCCTCTACAGGGGCGACACGGATCTCGGGATCCCATTCCAGACTCACCCAAGTAGTCAGGCCTCGGCTCGAGGGGAAGCAACGGACTCCGCTCTCCTCTAGAGTAGCGACGTGTATCTCTTGGAGGCTACTGAGTGGCCTAAAGGGAGACAGGCCTCCAGTGGAGTTTGGAGAGTGGACTCGGGATTGCTCTCTAGGTCATGTAGGAAAAGAAGGCCCTCATCTTACGATGACGGGGGCGTCTCATGTGTTTTCTCGAGCGGAGGTGCCAGTGTGCGGTTTTCATGAGGTAGGACGGGGAGCGCAGGGAGCCTCTCGTGTGGCGCCAGGGAAGTTAGGTTTCAATGGGCGTGGCGAGGGAAATGCGTCATTGCTCTCCAGTCATGGTAGGGTATCGGGCCTCAAGACGCAGTAAAGAAGGACTCTCGAGGTCTTTCTCAGAATGCAGCAGGAAACCCTGGGTTCACTCGACTTGTGCCAGTGACCTCAGAGAGCTTCTGAGGGTGCCTCTGAGAAGTCAGGGATACTGTGGAGTTGGGATGGGCCTCTTGGGACTCCACTGGGTATGGCGCAATGGAAGAGGGCCTCATTTCGAGTTGATACAGGAATGTCAGGTTTCATCTACATTTCTGACTCTGATCGCACGGTCCCTGCAGAGTTGGGAAAGGAGAGTCAGGCCTTCTCTTGTGCGGAGGAACGGAACTCCGCATGCCTCTCTAGTTCTTCAAGGGATGACAGGACACTTGTCGATCTGTGTTTGGAATCTGCGTGTTTTTCCGTACTATGCATGGGGATGTCAGTACCCCTTCGTGTTGTGCATTCATCCACAGGTTTGCTTTCGAAGAGGTGCCCGGGCATCGGGTTCTTATTAAGAGCGGACCGGGAAATCGGGGTCTTTCCGCATGTGGCACCACCCACCAGGCTACGTCTCGAATTTCCTAGTGAGACCGGCCTCATCCTTAGGTGCGCCGGGAAGGTCGGAAGCCCTTGCAGACAAAGCAGGGGAATCGACCCTCCTGTCTCGATCAGGAGGGGAGAAGGGGCACAGATGAGGTGATGCCGGGAACCTTGGTGTTCCCCTCCAGTGAGACCAGTGTGTTGGGGAACTTTTGGGGTCGCCTCAAAGGTGCCAAGTACCGTATCGCACTTCAAGATGGAACGTAAGACTTCTTTTGAGACGCTGTAGCGGCAATGGCCGCATCTTGCGATGAAGAGGGAACGACGTGGTTTTTCTCGAGTTGTGGCGGGATTCTTGAGTTACAACGGGAAATTCAGGCTTCCTCTTCTATTGGCCCAGGGAAGTCCAGTCTTCCATTCGAGTTGCGAGGGAGAGTTGGGGATTGCTCTCGAGTCACTGCAGGAAAAAAGAGACCTCATCTAGGCTTGTGTCCAGGACCTAATGTTTCTCTCCAGAGGCGACAGGGATCTCCGGTTCGCATATCAGACTCACCCGAGGAGTCAGGCCTCGCCTCGAGGGGAAGGAAAAGACTCCGCTCTCCTCTCGAGTCGCGACGGGTATGTCTTGGAGTCCACTGAGTGACCAAAAGGGAGTCAAGCCTACTGTGGAGTTTGGAGAGAGGACTCGGGATTGCTCTCCAGGCCATGCTAGAAAAGAAGGCCGTCATGTCGCGAAAACGGGGGCGTCTCGTGGGTTTTCTCTATCTGCGGCGCCAGTGTGGGGTTTCTCACGAGGTATGACGGGGAGCTCAGGGAGCCTCTCGTGTGGCGCCAGGGAAGTCAGGGCTTCATGAGTGTAGCAGAGGGAGTGCGTCATTGCCCTCGAGTCATGGTAGGGGAATCAGGCCTCAAAGCGCGTTGAAGAAGGACTCTTGAGTTCTTTCTATGGTGGCGGCAGTAAACCCTGGGTTCACTCGAATTGCGCTGGTGACCTCAGGGAGCTTCTCAGGGTGCCTCTGAGAAGTCAGGGATACTGTGGAGCTGGGACGCGTCTCTCGGGACTCCACTGGGTTTCGTGCAATGGAAGAGGTCCTAATCTCGAGTGGAGGCAGGAACCTCAGCGTTCCTCTCGTGACTTCACTGGCGCTGGTCTGATTCGGATCGCAAAGTCCCTGCAGAGTTGGGACAGGAGAGTCAGGCCTCGTCTTGTGTAGAGGAATGAAACCCCACTTGCCTCTCGAGTTCTTCAGTGGTGACAAGCCACTTGTTGAGCTGTATGTGGAACCTGCGGGTTTTTCCAGACGATGCACGAGGGTGTCAGTGCCCCTTTGTGTTGTGCCTTCATCCACAGGGTTGCCTTCGAAGAGGTGTCCAGGCATCGGGTTCTTATCAAGAGCGTACCGAGAAATCATAGTCTTTTGGCATGTGGCACCACCCGCGAGCTACGTCTCGAATTTCCTCGTGAGACCGGCCTCATCCTGAAGTGCCCCGTGAAGGTCGGGAACCCCTTACAAACAAAGCAGGGAAAGTGACCCTCCTATCACGAACAGGAGGGGAGAAGGGGCTCAGATAAACTGGTGCCGGGAACCTCGGTGTTCACCTCGAGTGAGACCAATATTTCGGGGAACTTTTGGGGTCACATCAAGGGTGTTAAGTATCATTTCACACTTCAAGACGGAACGTGGGACTTTTCTTGAGAAGCTGTAGCGGGCAAGGGCCTCATCTTGTGATGACGAGGGAACCAAGTGCTTTTTCTCGAGTTGTGGCAGGATTCTCGAGTTACGAAGGGGAATTCAGGCTTCCTCTTGTGTTGGCCCAGGGAAGTCCAATCTTCCATTCGAGTTGTTAGGGAGAGCGGGGGATTCCTCTCGAGTTACAGAAGGGCAAAAGAGACCTCATCTAGGCTTGTTTCCAGGACCTAATATTCCTCTCCAGGGGAGACAGGGATCTCGGGGTTGCATTCCAGACCCACCTGGTGAGTCAGGCCTTGTCTCGAGGGGAAGCAAAGGACTCCATTCTCCTCTCGAGTCGCGACGGGTATCTCTTGGAGCCCACTAAGTGGCCTAAAGGGAGTCAAGCCTCCTGTGGAGTTTGGAAAGAGGATTCGGGATTCCTCTCCAGGCCATGCAGGAAAAGAAGGCCCTCATCTCACGATGACAGGGGCATATGGTGGGTTTTCTCGAGCTGCGGCGTCATTGTGGGGTTTCTCACGAGGTACGACGGGGAGCTCAGGGAGCCTCTCTTATGGCGCCAGGGAAGTCAGGTCTCCATGTGCGTGGCGAGGGGGTGCGTGTCATTTCTATAGAGCCATGGAAGCAGATTCGGGCTTCAAGACACGTTGAAGTAGGACTCTCGAGGTCTTTTTCGCATTGTGGCAGGAAACCCTGGGTTCCCTCGACATGTGCTGGTGACCTCATGGAGCTTCTCCGGGTGCCTCTGAGAAGTCAGGAGTACTGTGGAGTTGGGAGGGGCCTCTCGGGACTCCACTGGGTTTGGTGCAATGGATGAGAGCCTCATCTCGAGTGGAGGCAGGAACCTCATGTTTCCTCTCCTGGGTTTCCTGGCGCCGGTACTGACTCGGATCGCAGTTTCCCTGCAAAGTTGGTACAGAAAATCAGGTCTCGTCTCGTGTGGAGGAATGGAACTCCACTTGCCTCTCGAGTTGTTCACGGGGTGACAGACCACTTGTTGAACTGTGTTTGTAACCTTCCGGTTTTTCTGGATGATAAACGGGGGTGTCAGTGCCCCTTCGTGTTGTGCTTTCATCCACAGGCTTTCCTTCGTAAAGGTGTCAGGGCATCGCGTTCTTATCAAGAGTAGACCGGAAAATCGGGGTCTTTCGGCTTGTGGCACCACCCACGAGGCTACGTCTCAAATTTCCTCGTGAGACCTGCCTCATCCTTAGGCACGCTGGAAAGGTCGGGAACCCCTTCCAGACATAGCAGGGGAATCGACACTCCTGTCGCGATCACGAGGGGAGGAGGAGCTCAAATGAAGTGGTTCCGGGAACCTCGGTGTTCCTTTCGAGTGAGACCGGTATGTCGGGGAATTTTGAGATTGCATCAAGGGTGCCAAGTACTGTTTCGCACTTCAAGACAGAAAGTGGGACTTCTCTTGAGTCGCTGTAGCGGGCAAGGGCCTCATCTAGCGCTGATGAGGGAACCACGTGGATTTTCTCGAGTTTCGGCGGGATTCTCGAGTTACGATGTCGAATTCAGGCTTCCAATTGTATTGGCCCAGGGAAGTCCAATCTTCAATTCGATTTGCGAGGGAGAGCTGGCGATTGCTCTCTAGTAACTGCAGTGCAAAATAGACCTCATCTAGACTTGTGTCCAGGACTGAGTTTTCCTCTCCAGGTGCGACAGGAACTCGGGGTTGCATTCCAGACTCACACGGGGAGTCAGGCCTCGTCTCGAGGGGAAGCAAAGGACTCCGCTCTCCCTTCAAGTCCTGACAGGTATCTCTTGGAGCCAAGTGAGAGGCCTAAAGAGAGTCAAGCCTCCTGTGGAGTCTGGAGAGAGGACTCGGTTTTGCTCTCCATGCCAGGCAGGAAAGAAGTCCCTCATCTCGTGATGACGGGGGCGTATCGTGGGTTTTCTCGAGCTGCAGTGCCTGAATGGGGTTTCCGAAGAGGTACTACGGGGAGCTCAGGGAGACTCTCTTCAGGCGTCAGGGAAGTCAGGTCTCCATGCGCATGGCGATGGGGAGCGGGTCTTTGCTCTCGAGTCATGGTAGGGGAATCGGGCCTCAAGACGCGCTGAAGGACTCTCAAGGTCTTTCTCGGGTCGCAGCAGGAAACCCTGGGTTCCCTTGACTTGTGCCGGTGACCTCAGGTAGATTCTCAAGGTGCCTCTGAGAATTCAAGGATACTGTGGAGTTGGGAAGGGCCTCTCGCGACTCATCTGGGTTTGGTGCAATGGAAGAGGGCCTCATCTCGAGTTGAGGCAGGAACCTCAGGTTTCCTCTCCATTTCTAACTCAGATGGCAGGGTCCCTGAAGAGTTGGGACAGGAGAGTCAGGCCTCATCTTGTGTGGAGGAATTGAACTCCGCTTGCCTATTGAGTTGTTCACGGGGTGACATTCCACTTGTCGAGCTGTGTGTAGAACCTGTGGGTTTTTCTGGATGATGCACGGGAGTTTTAGTAACCCTTCTGTTGTGCCTTCATCCACAGGGTTGCCTTCGAAGTGGTGTCCGGGCATCGGGTTCTTATCCAGAGCGGACCGCACCATCGGGGTCTTTCGGCATGTGGCACCACCCACGAGGCTACGTCTCGAATTTCCTCCTGAGAAAGGCCTCATCTTTAGGTGCGCCGGGATGGGCGGGAACTCCTTCTAGACAAAGCAGGGGAATTTACCCTCCTGTCGTGATCAGGAGGGGAGAAAGTCATCAGATGAAGTGGTGCCGGGAACTTCGGTGTTCCCCTCGGTGAGAACGGTGTGTCGGGGAACTTTTGGGGTTACATCAAGGGTGAAAAGTAGCATTTCGCACTTCAAGACGGAACGTGGGACTTCACTTGAGACGCTGTAGCAGGCCAGGGCCTCATCTTGGGATGACGAGTGAACCACGTGCTTTTGCTCGCATTGCGGCGGGAGTCTCGAGTTTCGACGGGGAATTCAGATTTCCTCCTGTGTTGGCCCATGGAAGTCCAATCTTCCATTCGAGTTGCGAGGGTGAGCTGGGATCCCACTCGAGTCACTGCGGGGCAAAATAGACCATATCTAGGCTTGTGTCCAGGACCGAATATTCCTCTCCAGGGGTGACAGGGATCTCGGGGTGGCATTCCAGACTCACCCGGGAAGTCCGGCCTTGTTTCTAGAGGAAGCAATGTACTCCGCTTTCCTCTCGAGTCGTGACGGGTACCTATTGAGCGCACTGAGTAGCCTTTGTGAGTCAAGCCTCCCGTGGAGTTTGGAGAGACGACTCGGGATTGCCCTCCAGGCCATGCAGTGAATGATGGCCCTCATCTCACGATAACGGGGGCGTCTCGTGGGTTTTCTCGAGCTGCGGCGCCAGTGTGGGGTTTCTCACGAGGTACGACGGGGACCTCAGGGAGCCTCTCATGAGGTGCCAGGGAAGTTAAGTCTCCATGCGCGTGGGTACTGGGAGCGCTTCATTGCTCTTGAGACATGGTAGGGGAATCGGGCCTCAAGACGCATCAAAGAAGGACTATCCAGTCTTTCTCGGGTTGCGGCAGGAAACCCTGGGTTCCATCGACTTGTGCTGGAGATCTCAGGGAGCTTGTCAGGGTGCCTCTGAGAAGTCAGGGACACTGTGGGTTGGAGGGACCTCTCGGGGCTACAGTGGTTTTGGTGCTATGGAAGAGGGCCTCATCTCGTGTTGAGGAAGGAACCTCAGGGTTCCTCTCCATTTCAGACTCCGATCTCAGGATTCCTGCAGAGTTGGGACAGGAGAGTCAGGCCTCGTATTCTGTGGAGAAATGAAACTTAGCTTGCCTCTCGAGTTGTTCACGAGGTAACAGGTCACTTGTCGAGCTGTATGTGGAACCTGCAGAATTTTCCAAAAGATGCACGGGTGTGCAGGGCTCCTCCTTGTTGTGCCTTCATCCAACGGGATGCATTCGAAGAAGTGTACGGGCATCGGGTTCTTATTAATAGCGGACCAGGAAATGGGGTCTTTCCGCATGTGGCACCACCACGAGGCTACATCTCCAATTTCCTCGTGAGACCGGCCTCATCCTGAGGTGCAATGGGAAGATCGGTAACCCCTTCCAGACAAAGCAGGAGAATCGACACTCCTGTTGCAATCAGGAGGGGAGAAGGGGCTCAAATGATGTGGTGTGGGGACATGGGTGTTCCCCTCGAGTGAGGCATGTATGTTGGGGAACTTTGGGAGTGCCATCATGGGTGCCAAGTACCGTTTTGCACTTCAGTGGGAACGTGGGACTTCTTTTGAGACGATGTGGCGGGCAAGGGGCTCATGCTGCGAAGACGATGGAACCACGTGGTTTTTCTTGAGTTGCGGCGGGATTCTCGAGTTACGACGGGGATTTCAGGCTTCCTCTTGTGTTCGCCCTGGGAAGCCCAAACTTCCCTTCGAGTTGCGAGGGAAAGCTGGGGGTTGTGCTCGAGTCACTGCAGGGCCAAAGAGACCTCATCTAGGCGTGTGTCCAGGACCTAATAGTCCTCTCATGGGAAGAAAAGGATCTCGGGGTCGCACTCCAGACTCCCCCGGGGAGTCAGGCCTCACCTCGAGGGGAAGCAAAGGACTGCGCTCTCCTCTCGAGCCGCGACGCGGATCTCTTGGAGCCCACAGATTGGCCTCAAGGGAGTCAAGCTTCCTCTTCCGTTTGGAGAGAGGACTCGGGATTGCTCTCCAGGCCAGGCAGGAAAAAAAGGCGCTCACCTCGAGAGGACGGGGGCATCTCAGGGGTTTCCTCGAGCTGCGGCGCCCGTGGGGGTTTTCTCACAAGGCACGACAAGGATCTCAGGAGCCTCTCGTGCGGCACCAGGGAAGCCAGGTCTCCATGGGCGAGGCGAGGGGGAGCACGTCTTTGCTCTCTAGTCCAGGGAGGGGACTAGGGCCTCAAGACACTTTGAAGAAGGACTCTCGAGGTCTTTCTCGGATGGCGGCAGGAAACCCTCGTTTCTCTCGACTTCTGCCGGAGACCTGAGGGAACTTCCCAGGGTGCCTCTGAGAGGTGAGGGATGCTGTGGAGGTGGCGGGGCACCTCGGGACACCGCTGGGTCTGGAGCAACGGAAGACGGCCTCACCTCGAGGGGAGGCAGGCACCTCAGGCTTCCTCTCCGTTCGGACTCCGACCGCAGGGTCCCTGCAGAGTTGGGACAGGAGAGTCAGGCCTCGTCTTGTCTTAGGAAGGGAACCCGCTTGCATCTCGAGTTGCTCAGGGTGTCTCAGGCCCCTCGTCGATCTGTGTGTGGAACCCGCGGGTCTTTGCGGACGATGCACGGGGGTGGCAGTTCCCCTTCGTGTTGTGCCTTCACCCACAGGGTTGACGTCGAAGAGGGGTCTGGGCCTGGGGTCCTTCTCAAGAGCGAACCAGGGAAACGGGGTCGTTCAGCATGTGGCACCACCCACGTGGCTCGTCTCGAATTTCCTCGTGAGATCGGCCTCATCCTGACGTGTGCCGGGAAGGCCAGGAACCCTTTCCAGACCACGCAGGGGAATCGACTCTCCTGTCGCGAGCAGGAGGGGAGAAGGGGCACAGAGAAAGCGGTGCCGGGACCCTCGGTGTTCCCCTCGGGGGACCCCGGCGTGTCGGGGGACTTTTGGGGGTCGCAGGAAGGCTGTCAGGGACCGTTTCGCCCTTCAGGGCAGAACAGGGGACTTCCCTTGAGACGCCGTCGCGGGTAAGGGCCTCATCTTGCCAAGAGGTGGGAACCACGTGGTGTTTCTCGAGTTGCGGCGGGATTCTCGAGTTACGACGGGGATCTCAGGCTTCCTCTTGGTTTGGCCCTGGGAAGCCCAATCATCCCCTCGAGTTGCGAGGGAAAGCTGGGGGTTGCGCTCGGGTCAGTGCAGGGCCGAAGAGACCTGACCTAGGCGTGTGTCCGGGACCTAATATTCCTCTCCAGGGAAGGCAGGGATCTCGGGGTTGCATTCCAGGCTCCCCCAGGGAGTCAGGCCTCATCTCGAGGGGAAGCCAATGACTCCGCTCTCCTCTCGAGTCGCGACGCGGGTTTCTTGGAGACCCCTGAGCGGCCTCAAGGGAGTCCAGCCTCCTCTTCCGTTTGGAGAGAGGACCCGGGATTGCTCTCCAGGCCATGCAGGAAAAGAAGGCCCTCAGCTCGCGAGGACGGGGGCGTCTCCGGGGTTTCCTCGAGCTGCGGCGCCCGTGGGGGTTTTCTCCCAAGGCACGACAAGGATCTCAGGGAGCCTCTCGTGCGGCGCCAGGGAAGTCAGGTCTCCATGCACGTGGCAAGGCGGAGCGCGTCATGGCTCTCGAGTCACGGGAGGGCACTAGGGCCTCGAGACGCATTGAAGATGGACTCTCGAGGTCTTTGTCGGGGGGCGGCGGGAAACCCTCGTTTCCCTCGCCTTCTGCCGGGGACCTTAGGGAACTTCCCAGGGTGCCTCTGAGAGGCGAGGGATCCTGTGGAGGTGGCGGGGCCCCTCAGGACTCCGCGGGGTCTGGCGCAACGGAAGAGGGCCTCACCTCGAGGGGAGGCAGGTACCCCAGGCTTCCTCTCCGTTTCGGACTCCGACCGCAGGGTCCCTGCAGAGTTGGGACAGGAGAGTTAGGCCTCGTCTTGTCTGAGGAAGGGAACCCCGCTGGCCTCTCGAGTTGCTCAGGGGGTCTCAGGCCCCTCGGCGAGCTGTGTGTGGAACCCGCGGGTCTTTGCGGATGATGCATGGGGGTGGCAGTGCCCCTTTGTGTTGTGCCTTCACCCACAGGGTTGCCTTCGAAGAGGGGTCCGGGCCTCGGGTCCTTCTCAAGGGCGGACCGGGGAATCGGGGGCGTTCGGCATGTGGCACCACCCACGTGGCTCGTCTCGAATTTCCTCGTGAGACCGGCCTCATCCTGAGGTGCGCCGGGAAGGCCGGGAACCCCTTCCAGACCACGCAGGGGAATTGCCTCTCCTGTCCCGATCAGGAGGGGAGAAGGGGCTCAGATGAAGCGGTGCCGGGACCCTCGGTGTTCCACTCGAGGTAACCCGGCGTATCGGGGAACTTTTGGGGGTCGCATGAAGGCTGTCAGGTGCCGTTTCGCACTTCAGGGCGGAACAGGGGACTTCCCTTGAGTCGCCGTCACGGGCAAGGGCCTCATCTTGCCAAGAGGTGGGAACCACGTGGTTTTTCTCGAGTTGCAGCGGGATTCTCGTGTTACGACAGGGGATTACAGGCTTCCTCTTTTGTCATCCCTGGGTAGCCCAAACTTCTATTCTGATGCGAGGGAAAGCTGGGGGTTGCGCTCGAGTCACTGCAGGGCCAAAGAGACCTCATCTAGGCGTGTGTCCAGGACCTAATGCTCCTCTCCAGGGAAGACAAGGATCTCGGGGTTGCATCCCATGCTCCCCCGGGGAGTCTGGCCTCGCCTCGAGGGGAATCAAAGGACTCCGCTCTCCTCCCGAGTCGCGACGCTGATATCTTGGTGCCCCCTGAGTGGCCTCAAGGGAGTCCAGCCTCCTCTTCACTTTTGAGAAAGGACTCGTGATTGCTCTCCAGGCCAGGCAGGAAAAGAAGGCCCTCACCTCGCGAGGACGGGGGCATCTCAGGGGTTTCCTCGTGCTGCGGCACCCGTGGGGGTTTTCTCCCGAGGCACGACGAGGACCTCAGGGAGCCTCTCGTGCGGCGCAAGGGAAGTCAGGTATGCATGCACGTGGCGAGAAGGAGCGCATCATTGTTCTCGAGTCATGGGAGGGGACTAGGGCCTCAAGACGCATTGAAGAAGGACTCTCGATGTCTTTCTCGGGTTGCAGCGGGAAACCCTCGTTTCCCTCGCCTTCTGCCGGGGACCTTCGGGAACTTCCCAGGGTGCCTCTGAGAGGTGAGGGACGCTGTGGAGTTGGTGGGGCCTCTCGGGACTCCACTGGGATGGTCGCAATGGAAGAGGGCCTCATCTCGAGTGGAGGCAGGAACCTCAGGCTTCCTCTCCAATTCTGACTCTGATCGTACTGTCCCTGCAGAGTTGGGACAGGAGAGTCAGGCTATGTCTTTTCTGAGGAATGGAAGTCCTCTTGCCTATCGAGTTGTTCATGGGGTTTCAGGCCCCTTGTCAAACTGTGTGTGGAATCTGCAGGTTTTTCCAGACGATGTCTTATCTTCCATTCGAGATTTGAGGAAGAGCTGGAGGTGCACTCTAGTCACTGAAGGCAAAAGAGACCCCACCAAGGCTTGTGTGCAGGACCTAATGTTCATGTCAAGGGGCGACAGGAATCTCGGGGTTGCATTCCAGACTCACCCTGGAGTCAGGCCTCGTCTCGAGGGGAAGCAAAGGACTCTGCTCTCCTCTCGAGTCGGACGGGTATGTCTTGGAGCCCACTGAGTGGCTTAAAGGGAGTCAAACCTCCTCTGGTGTTTGGAGGGAGGACACGGGATTGCTCTCCAGGCAATGCAGGAAATGAAGGCCCTCATCTCCCGATGACTGGGGCATCTCGTAGGTTTTCTCGAGCTGTGGCGCTAGTGTGGGGTTTCTCACGAAGTAAGACTGGGGGCTCAGTGAGCCTCTCATGTGGTGCCAGGGCAGTCAGGTCTCTATGCACGTGGTGAGAGGGAGCCCGTCATTGTTCTCGAGTCATGGTAGGGGAATTGGGCCTGAAAACGTGTTAAAGAAGGACTCTCGAGGTCTTTCTTGGGTTGCAGCAGGAAACCCTGGGTTCCATTGACTTGTGCCAGTGACCTCAGGAAGCTTCTCAGCGTGCCTCTGAGAAGTCAGGGTCACTGTGGAGTTGGGAGGGGCCTCTCGGAACTCCACTGGGTTTGGTGCAATGGAAGAGGGCCTCATGACAAGTTGAGGCAGGAACCACAGGGTTCCTCTCCTGGCTTCGAATGTGTCGGATCTGACTCGGATCGCAGAGTCCCTGCAGAGTTGGGACAGGAGAGTCAGGCCTCGTCTTGTGTGGAGGAATGGAACTCCGCTTGACTCTCGCATTGTTCACGGGGTGACAGGCCACTTGTCGATTTGTATGTGGAACTTGCGGGTTTTTCTGGACGATGCACTGGGGTGTCACTGCCCCTTCGTGTTGTGCCTTGTTCCACAGGATTGCCTTCGAGTTGGGTTCTGCCATCGGGTTCTTATCAAGAGCGGACCAGGGAATCGGGGTCTTTTGGCATGCCGCACCACCCACGAGGCTATGTCTCGAATTTCCTCATGAGACTGGCCTCATCTTGATGTGCGCCAGGAAGGTCGGTAACGCCTTCCAGACAAAGCAGGGGAATCGAACCTCCTGTCGCGATCAAGAGGGGAGAAGAGTCTCAGATGAAGTGGTGCCGGGAACCTCGGTGTTCTCCTCAAGTGAGACTGGTATGTCGGGGAACTTTTGGGGTCGCATCAAGGGTTCCAAGTAACTTTTCGCTCTTCAATACGGAACGTGGGACTTCTCTTGAGATGCTATAGCGGGCAAGGGCCTCATGTTTCGATGACGGGGGAACCACGTGGTTTTTCTTGAGTTGGGGCGAGATTCTCGAGTTACAACCGGGAATTCAGGCTTCCTCTTCAACTGGCCCAGGGAAGTCCAGTTTTCATTCGAATTGTGAGTTAGAACTGGGGATTGCTCTCGAGACACTGCAGGGCCAAATAGACCTCATCTAGGCTTGTGTCCAGGACCTAATGTTCCTCTGCTGGGGCGAAAGCGATCTCAGCATTGCATTCTCGACTCACCCGGGGAGTCAGGCCTCGTCTCGAGGGGAAGCCAAGGACACCGCTCTCCTGTCAAGTCGCGACGGGTATATCTTGGAGCTCACTGTGTGGCCTAAAATGAGTCAAGCCTCCTGTGGAGTTTGGAGAGAGGACTCAGGATTGCTCTCCAGGCCATACAGCAAAAGAAGGCCCTCATCTCGTGAGGACTGGGGCATCTCGTGGGTATTCTCGAGCTGCGGCTCCAGTGTGGTGTTGCTCACGAGGTATAATGGGGAGCTCAGGGAGCCTCTCCTGTGGCGCCAGGGAAGTCAGGTTTCTATGCGCGTGGCTAGGGGGAGCGCGTCATTGCTCTCGAGTCATGGTAGGGGAATCGCACCTCAAGACGCGTTGAAGAAGGACTCTCGAGGTCTTTTACGGGTTGGGGCAGGAAACCCTTGGTTCCCTCGACTTGTGCCGGTGATCTCAGGAAGGTCTAAGGGTGCCTCTGAGAAGTCAGGGATACTGTGCAGTTGGGAGGGGTCTCTCGGGACTCCACTGGGTTTGGTGCAATGGAAGAGGGCCTCATCTCGAGTGGAGGCAGGAAACTCATGTTTCCTCTCCTGACTTCCCCTGGGCCAGATCTGACTCGGATCGCAGTTTCGCTGCAGAGTTCGAACAGGAGAGTCAGGCCTCGTCTTGTGTGGAGGAATGGAACTCTGCTTGCCTCTCCAGTTGTTCACGGGGTGACAGGTCACTTCTCGAGCTCTGTGGTACCTGCGGGTTTCTCCGGACGATACCCAGGGGTGTCAGTGCCCCTAATTGTTGTGCCTTCATCAAAAGGGTTATCTTCAAAGAGGTGTCCGGGCATCAGGATCTTATCAAGAGCGGACCGGGAAATCGGGGTCTTTCGGCATGTGTCACCATCCACGTGGCTATGTCTCGAATATCCTCGTGAGACCGGCCTCATCCTGAGATGCACCGGGAAAGGTGGGAACCCCTTCAAGAGAAAACAGGGGAATCGACCCTCCTGTCGCGATCAGGAGGGGAGAAGGGGCCCAGATGTAGTGGTGCCGGGAACCTCGGTGTTCTCCTCGAGTCAGACTGGTGTGTCGAGGAACTTTTGAGGTCGCATCAAGGGTGCCAATACCGTTTCGCACTTCAAGACAGAACGTGGGACTTCTCTTGAGACGCTGTAGGGGGCAAGGGCCTCATCTTGGGATGACGGGGGAACCACGTGGCGTTTCTCGAGTTGTGGCGGGATTCTCGAGTTTCCATGGGGAATACAGTCTTCCTCATGTGTTGGGCCAGGGAAGTCCTAGCTTCCATTCGAGTTTAAAGGGAGAGCTGGGGATTGCTCTCGAGTCACTGCAGGGCAAAATAGACCTCATCTAGGCTTGTGTCCAGGACTTAATGCTCGTCCCTAGGGGCGACAGGGATCTTGGGGTTGCATACCAGACTCACCCGGGGAATCAGGCCTCATCTCGAGGGGAAGCAAAGAACTCCGCTGTCCTTTTGAGTCGCGATGGGTATCTCTTGGAGCCCACTGTGTGCCCTAAAGGGAGTCAAGCCTCCTGTGGTGTTTGGATAGAGGACTCGGGATTCCTCTACAGGCCATGCAGGAAAAGAAGGCCCTCATCTCGCGATGATGGCGGCGTCTCGTGGGTTTTCTAGACTGCTGCGCTAGGGCCTGGTTTCTGACGAGGTACGAGAGGGAGCTCAGGGAGCCTCTCGTGTGGCGCCAGGGAAGTCAGGTCCCCATGAGATGGCTAGGGGGAGCTCGTCATTGCTCTCGAGTCATGGTAGGGTAATCGGGCCTCAAGACGGGTTGAAGAAGGACTCTCGAGGTCTTTCTCGGGTCACTGCATAAAACCCAGGGTTCCCTTGACTTGTGCCTGCGACCTCAGGGAGCTTCTCAGAGTGCCTCTGAGAAGTCAGGGATACTGTGCAGTTTGGAGGGGCCTCTCGAGACTCCTCTGCATTTGGTGGAATGTAAGAGGGACTCATCTCGAGTTGAAGCAGGACCTCAGTGTTCCTGTCCATTTCTAACTCAGATTGCAAGGTCCCTGCATGTTAGTACAGGAGAGTCAGGCCTCGTCTTTTCTAGAGGATGGGACTCCTCTTGCCTCTCGAGTTGTTCTCGAGGTGACAGGCCACTTGTCGAGCTGTGTGTGTAACCTGCCCGTTTTTCCGGATGATGCACAGGTGTGTTAGTGCCCCTTCGTGTTGTACCTTCATACTCAAGGCTGCCTTCCAAGAGGTGTCCGAGCATCGGATTCTTATCAAGAGCGGACCGGGAAATTGGAGTGTTTCGGCAAGTGGCACCACCCACAAAGCTACGTATCGAATTTCCCCATGAGACCGGCCTCATCCTGAGTTGTGCAGGGAAGGTCGGGCCCCCTTGCAGACAAAGCAGGGGAATCGACCCACCGGTCACGATCAGGAGGGGAGAAGGAGCTTAAATGAAGTGGTGCTGGGAACCTCGGTGTTCCCTTTGAGTGAGACCAGCGTGTTGGGGGACTTTTGTGGTCGCATCAAGGGTGCCAAGTACCGTTTCGCATTTCAAGACGGAACCTGGGACATCTTTTGAAACGCTGTAGCGGGCAAGGGCCTCATCTTGCGATGACGGGAGAACCACGTGGTTTTGCTCGAGTTGCAGCGGGATTCTCGAGTTATGACCGGGAATTTAGGCTTCCTCTTTTGGCCTTGAAATCCAATCTTCCATTCGGGTTGCGAGGGGGAGCTGGGGATTGCGCTAGAGTCACTGCAGGGCAAAAGAGACCTAATCTAGGCTTGTGTCCAGGATCTAACGTTGCTCTCCAGGGGCGACAGGGATCTCGGGTTTGCATTCCAGACTCATCCGGGGAGTCAGTTCTCACCTCGAGGGTAAGCAAAGGATTCCGCTCTCGTCTCGAGTCGCGATGGGTATCTCTTGGAGCCCACTGTGTGTACTAAAGGGAGTCAAGCCTCCTGTGGAGTTTGGAGAGAGGACTCGGGATTGGACTCCAGGCCATGCAGGAAAAGAAGGCCCTCATCTCGAGATGACGGTGGCGTCTCGTGGGTTTTCTCGAGCTGCGGCGCCAGTGTGGGTTGTCTCATGAAGTACCACGGGGATCTCAGGGAGCCTCTTGTGTGGCGCCAGGAAAATCCAGTATTCCATTCGAGTTGCAAGTTAGAACTGGGGATTGCTCTCCAGTCACTGCAGGGCAAAATAGACCTCATCTACGCTTGTGTCCAGGACCTAGTGTTCCACTACTGGGCCAACAGGGATCTCAGGGTTGCATTCTCGACTCACCCGGAGAGTCAGGCCTCGTCTTGAGGGGAAAAAAAGGACTCCGCTCTCCTGTCGAGTCGCGACGGGTATCTCTTGGAGCCCACTGCGTGGCGTAAAGGGAGTGAAGCCTCCTATGGAGTTTGGAGATGATTCGGGATTGTTTTCCTGGCCATGCAGGAAAAAAGGCCCTCATCTCGCGATGACGGGGGCATCTCGTGGGTTTTCTCCAGCTGCGGCGCCAGTATCAGATTTCTCACGAGGTACAACGGGGAGCTCAGAGAGCCTCTCGTGTGGTGCTAGGGACGTCAGGTCTCCGTGCGTGTGGTGAAGGGGAGTGCGTGATTGCTCTCGAGTCATAGTAGGCGAATCGGGCCTCAAGACGCATTGAAGAAGGACTCTTGAGGTCTTTCTCGGGTTGCGGCAGGGAACCCTGGGTTCCCTTGATTTGTGTCGGTGACCTCAGGCAACTTCTAAGGGTGCCTCTGAGAAGTCAGCGACACTGTGGTTTTGGGAGGGGCCTTTCGTTACTCAACTGGGTTTGGTGCAATCGAAGAGGGCCTCATCTCGAATGGAGGCAGGAACGTCAGGGGTCCTCTCCATATCTGACTCGGGTCGCAGGGTACCTGCAGAGTATGGACAAGAGAGTCACGCCTCGTCTTCTGTGGAGGAATGGATTTCCCCTTGCCTTTCGTGTTGTTCACGGAGTGACAGGCCACTTGTTGAGCTGAGTGTGGAACCTGCGGGTTTTTCCGGACGATGCACGGGGGTGTCAGTGCCCCTTCGTGTTGTGCCTTCATCCACAGGGTTGCCTTCAAAGAGGTTTCCGGGCATCGGGTTCTTTTCAAGAGTGTACCAGAAAATTGGGGTCTTTCAGCATGTGGTACCACCCACGAGGCTACGTCTCGAATTTCCTCGGGAGACCGGCCTCATCCTGAGGAGCGCCGGGAAGCTCGGGAACCCCTTGCAGACAAAGCAGGGGAATCGACCCACCGGTCGCGATCAGAAGGGGAGAAGGGTCTCAGATGAAGTGGTGCGGGGAACCTCGGTGGTCCCCTCGAGTGAGACCGGTATGTCACGGCACTTTTGAGGTCGCATCAAGGGTGCCAAGTACAGTTTCGCACTTCAAGACGGAACGTGGGAATTCTCTGGAGATGCTCTAGCGGGCAAGGGCCTCATATTGCGATGACGAGGGAAACACGTGGTTTTTCTCGAGTTGAGGCGGGATTCTCTTGTTACAACGGGGAATTCAGGCTTCCTCTTGTGTTGGCCCAGGAAGTCCAATCTTCCATTCAACTTGTCAGAGAGAGCTGGGGGTTGCTCTCGAGTCACTTCAGGGCAAAGAGTCCTCATCTAGGCTTGGGTCCAGGACGTAATGTTCCTCTCCAGGGGCGACAGGGATATCGGGGTCGCATTCCAGTCTCACCAGGTGGGTCACGCCTCGTCTCGAGTGGAAGCAAAGGACTCCACTATCCTCTCGAGTCGGGACGCGTAACTCTTGGAGCCCAATGAGTGGCCTAAAGGGAGTCAAGCGTCCTGTGTAGCTTGGACAGAAGGTTCACGCTTGATCTGCATACCATGCAGTTAAAGATGGCCCTCCTCTCATGATGACCGGGGCGTCTCATGGGTTTTCTCGAGCTGCGGCGCCAGTGTGGGGTTTCTCACGAGATATGATGGGGAGTTCAGGGAGCCTCTCGTGCGGCGCCAGAGAAGCCTGACTCCATGCGTGTGGCCAGGCAGATCGCGTCATTGCTCTGGAGTCATGGGAGGGACTAGGGCCTCAAGAGGCATTTAAGAAGGACTCTCAAGGTCTTTCTTGGGTTGGGGCGGAAAACACTCGTTTCCATCGACCTCTACAGGGGACCTTAGGGAACTTCCCAGGTGCCTCTGAGAGGTGAGGGATACTGAGGAGTTAGAGGGGCCTCTCGGGACTCCACTAGGTTTGACGAAATGAAAGAGGGACTCATCTCGATTGGAGGCAGGAACCTCAGGCTTCCTCTCCATTTCTGACTCCGACCGCAGGGTCCCTGCAGAGTTGGGACAGGAGAGTCAGGCCTCGTCTTGTCTGAGTAACGGAATTCTGCTTGCTTCTCGAGTCGTTCAGGGGGTCTCAGGGCCCTTGACAAGCTGTGTGTGGAACCTGCGGGTGTTTCCAGAAGATGCATGGGGGTGTCAGTGCCCCTTCGTTTTGTGCCTTCCCCCACAGGGTTTCCTTCAAAGAGGTGTCCGGGCATCGGGTTCATTTCAAGAGCGGACCGGGAAATCGGGGTCATTCGGCATGTGGCACCACCCACGTGGCTCATCTCGAATTTCCTCGTGAGACCAGCATCATCCTGAGGTGCGGCGGGAAGGCCGGGAACCCCTTCCACACAAAGTAGGGGAATCGATTCTCCTGTCGCGATCAGGAGGGGAGATGGGGCTCAGATGAAGTGGTGCCGGGACCCTCTGTGTTCCACTCGAGGGAACCCGGCGTTTCAGGGAACTTTAGGGGTCGCATCAAGGGAGCCAAGTACCGTTTCCCACTTCAGGACGGAACATGGGACTTTCCTGGAGACACCGGGAACTTCGGTGTTCCCCTGGAGTGAGACCGGTATGTTGGGGAACTTTGGGGTCACATCAAGGGTGCCAAGTAGCATTTCGAACTTTAAGATGGAACGTGGGACTTCTCTTGAGACTCTAGCTGGCAAGGGCCTCATATTGCGATGAAGGGGGAACCACATGGTTTTTAAGACTTGAGGCTGAATTCTCGAATTACGATGGGAAATTCAGACTTCCTCTTGTGTTGACCGTGGGAAGACCAATCTTCCATTCAAATTGTGAGGGAGAGATGGAGGTTGCTCTCGAGTCACTGTAGGGCAAAATAGACCTCATCTAGTCTTGTGTCTAGGATATAATGTTCCACTCCAGGGGTGACATGGATCTCGGGGTTGCATTCCAAACTCACCCGGGGAGTCAGGCCTCGTCTCCAGGGAAGCAAAGGACTCCGCTCTCCTCTCGAGTCGCACCGGGTATTTCTTGGACCCAACTGAGTGGCCTAAAGGGAGTCAATACTCCTGTGAAGTTTGGAGAGAGGACCAGGAATTGCTCTCCAGGTCAGGCAGGAAAAGAAGGCCCCCATCTCTCCTTGACGGGGGCATCTTGTGGTTTTTCTCGAACTGTGGCGCCAGTGTGGGTTTTCTCACGAGGTACGATGGGGTACTCAGGGAGCCTCTTGTGTGGTACTAGGGAAGTCAGTTTTCCTGCTTGTGGCGAGGGGAGCGCGTCCTTGCTCTGGAGTCATGGTAGGGGAATTGGGCATCAAGAGACGTTGAAAAAGGACTCTCCAAGTCTTTCTCGGTTTACTTCAGGAAACTCTGGGTTCCCTCGACTTGTGCCAGTGACCTCAGGTAGCTTCTCAGGTAGCCTCTGAGAATTCAGGGATACAGTGGTGTTGGGAGGGGCCTCTCGGGACACCACTGAGTTTGGTTCAATGGAAGAGGGCCTCTTCTCTAGTTGAGGCAGGAACCTCAGGGTTCCTCTCCATTTCTGACTCCAATTGCAGGGTCCCTGAAGAGTTGGGACAGGAGAGTAAGGCCTCGTCTTGTGTGAAGGAATGCAACTTCACTTGCCTCTCGAGTTGTTCACGAGGTGACAGTCCACATTAGGAGCTGTGAGTGGAATCTGCGGGTTTTTCCAGACGATGCATGGGGATGTCAGTGTCCCTTCGTGTTGTGCCTTCATCCACAGGGTTGCCTTCGAAGAGATGTCCGGGCGTCAGGTTCTTATCTAGAGTGGACCGGGAATTCGGGATCTTTCAGCATATGGCACGAACCATGAGGCTACTTTTCGAATTTCCTCATGAGACCGGCCTCATCCGGAGGTTCGTGGGGAACGTCGGGAACCCCTTGCAGACAAAACATGGGAATGGACCCTTCTGTCACGATCAGGAGGGGTGAAGGGGCTCACAGGAAGTGGTGCTGTGAACTTTGCTGTTTCCCTCGAGTGAGACCGGTATGTCAGGGAACTTTGGGGGTCGCATCAAGGGTGCCAAGTACCGTTTTGTACTTCAGGATGGAACGTGGGACTTCTCTTGATACGCTGTAGCGGCCAAGGGCCTCATCTTGCGATGACGGGGGAGCCACGTGGTTTTTCTCGAGTTGCGGTGGGATTCTCGAGATCCGACGGGGATCTCAGGTTTCCTCTTGGGTTGGCCCTGGGAAGAGTAATCTTCCCCTCGAGTTGCGAGGGAAAGCTGGGGTTGCGCTCGAGTCACTGCAGGGCCCAAGAGACTTCACCTAGGCGTGTGTCCGGGACCTAATATTCCTCTCCAGGGAAGGCAGGGATCTCGGGGTTGCATTCCAGGCTCCCCCGGGGAGTCAGGCCCCGTCTCGAGGGGAAGCCAAGGACTCCGCCCTCCTCTCGAGTCGCGACGCGGGTCTCTGGGAGCCCCCTTAGCGGCCTCAAGGGAGTCCAGCCTCCTCTTCCGTTTGGAGAGAGGACCCGGGATTGCTCTCCAGGCCATGCAGGAAAAGAAGGCCCTCAGCTCGCGAGGACGGGTGAGTCTCAGGGATTTCCTCGAGCTGGGGCGCCCGTGGAGATTTTCACCCGAGGCACGACGAGGATCTCAGGGAGCCTCTCGTGCGGCGCCAGGGAAGTCAGGTCTCCATGCGCGTGGCGAGGGGGAGCGCGTCATGGCTCTCGAGTCACGGGAGGTGACTAGGGCATTGAGACGCATTGAAGAGGGACTCTGGAGGTCTTTCTCGGGGGGCGGCGGGAAACCCTCGTTTCCCTCGCCTTCTGCCGGGGACCTTAGGGAACTTCCCAGGGTGCCTCTGAGAGGCGAGGGATCCTGTGGAGGTGGCGGTGCCCCTCGGGACTCCGCTGGGTCTGGCGGAACGGAATAGGGCCTCACCTCGAGGGGAGGCAGGAACCCCAGGCTTCCTCTCCGTTTCGGTCTCCGACCACAGGGTCCCTGCAGAGTTGGGACAGGAGAGTTAGGCCTCGTCTTGTCTGAGGAAGGGAACCCCGCTTGCCTCTCAAGTTTTTAAGGGGGTCTCAGGCCCCTCATAGAGCTGTGTGTGGAACCCGCGGGTCTTTGCGGACGATGCACGGGGGTGGCAGTGCCCCTTCGTGTTGTGCCTTCACCCACAGGGTTGCCTTCGAAGAGGGGTCCGGGCCTCGGGTCCTTCTCAAGAGCGGACTGTGGAATCGGGGGCGTTCGGCATGTGGCCCCACCCACGTGGCTCGTCTCGAATTTCCTCGTGAGACCGGCCTCCTCCTGAGGAGCGCCGGGAAGGCCGGGAACCCCTTCCAGACCACGCAGGGGAATCGAATCTCCTGTCGCGATCAGGAGGGGAGAAGGGGCTCAGATGAAGAAGTGCCGGGACCCTCGGTGTTGCCCTCGAGGGAACCCGGCGTGTAGGGGAACTTTTGGGGGTCGCAGGAAGGCTGTCAGGGACCGTTTCGCCCTTCAGGGCGGAACAGGGGACTTCCCTTGAGACGCCGTCGCGGGCAAGGTCCTCATCTTGCGGAGACGTGGGAACCACGTGGTTTTTCTCGAGTTGCGGCGGGATTTTCGAGTTACGACGGGGATCTCAGGCTTCCTCTTGGGTTGGCCCTGGGAAGCCCAATCTTCCCCTCGCGTTGTGAGAGAAATCTGGGGGTTGCGCTCGGGTCACTGCAGGGCCGAAGAGACCTGACCTAGGCGTGTGTCCGGGAACTAATATTCCTCTCCAGGGAAGGCAGGGATCTCGGGGTTGCATTCCAGGCTCCCCCGGGGAGTTAGGCCTCGTCTCGAGGGGAAGCCAAGGACCCAGCTCTCCTCTCGAGTCGCGACGCGGTCTCTTGGAGCCCCCTGAGCGGCCTCAAGGGAGTCCAGCCTCCTCTTCCGTTTGGAGAGAGGACCCGGGATTGCTCTCCAGGCCATGCAGGAAAAGAAGGCCCTCAGCTCGCGAGAACGGGTACGTCTCATGGGTTTCCTCGAGCTGCAGTGCCCTTGGGGGTTTTCTCCCGAGGCACGACTAGGATCTCAGGGAGCCTCTCGTGCGGCGCCAGGGAAGTCAGGTCTCCATGCGCGTGGCGAGGGGGATCGTGTCATGGCTCTCAAGTCATGGTAGGGGAATCGCGACTCAAGACATTTTGAAGCACTCTCTCGGTCTTTCTCGAGTCGCGGCAGAAAACCCAGGGTTCCCTCAACTTGTGCCTGTGACCTCAGGCAGCTTCTCATTGTTTCTGTGAGAACTCAGGGATACTGTGGAGTTTGTAGGGGCCTCTCGGGACTCCACTGGGTGTGGTGCAATGGAAGAGGGCCTCATCTCGAGTGGACGCAGGAACCTCAGGCTTCCTCTCCGTTTCTGACTCGGATCCCATGGTCCCTGCAGAGTAGGCACAAGAGAGTCACACCTAGTCTTCTGTTGAGGAAGTGGACCTTCATTTGCCTTTCGAGTTGTTTACAGGGTGACAGTCCGGTTGTCGAAATGTCTGTGGGACCTGAGGATTTTTCTGGACGATGCACGCGGGTGTCAGTGCCCCTTCGTGTTGTGCCTTCATCCACAGGTTTTCCTTCAAAGAGGTGTACTGGCATCGGGTTCTTTTCAAGAGTGGACCGTGAAATTGGGGTCTTTCGGCATGTGGCACCACCCACGAGGCTACGTCTCGAACTTCCTCATGAGACCGGCCTCATCCTGAGGTGCGCCTGGAAGGTCGGGAACCCCTTGCAGACAGAGAAGGGGAGTCGACCCTCCTGTCGCAATCAGGAGAGGAGAAGGGGCTCAGATGAAGTGGTGCCGGGAACCTCAGTGTTCCCCTTGAGTGAGTCTGGTATGTCGCCGAACTTTTGGGGTCGCATCAAGGGTGCCAAGTACCGTTTCGCATTTCAGGATGGAACGTGGGACTTCTCTTGAGATGCTGTAGCGGACAAAGGGCCTCATCTTGCGATGACGAGGGAAGCACGTGGTTTTTCTCGAGTTGCGGTGGGATTCTCGAGTTACTACGGGGAATTCAGGCTTCCTCTTGTGTTGGCCCAGGAAGTCTAATCTTCCATTTGAGTTGCCAGGGAGAGCTGGGGATTGGGCTCCATTCACTGAAGGGCAAACTAGACCTCATCTAGGCTTGTATCCAGGACTTAATGTTCCTCTCCATAGGCGACAGGGATTTTCGGTTGCATTCCATACTCACCCGGGGAGTCAGGCCTCATCTCGAGGGGAAGCAAAGGACTCCACTCTCTTCTCGAGTCGCGACAGGTATCTCTTGGAGCCCACTGAGTGGTCTTCGCTCTGTAGGAGAGCTCTAGTGTACATAAGCCTGTACATAAGTGAACACAGACACTCTGTGTGCATGTTGCTGCGTACCCAAAATAGGGCCACAAGGAGCCTCATGCTCTCCATGCGGCGTGGAAGCTGTGCAGCCACGCAGCAGCTGAAGAATCCAACCAATTGCTCTTTTCTTACCTCTGACAGAGCTCGCATTGCAGTAGCCCTTGGCAGTTTGGAAACACTGGACCCTAACCCCTCTCAAAGTAGGCCTGGGTTCTAGTTCGAATAGAAAGTTAATAGCGGAGCTGAGGACAGGAACGCGGCAGTCATTTATCACACGCTCCTGCAGCCTGCTACTACAGGGACACTAACGCTAGAAGCTAGGAATGTCTTTGCAAGGTGCGCAAAGGACAAGGGAGAACCTCGACCCTGACTCTAGTATTTCAGCCCCCTGAGCAGATCTGAGGTTCTCCCGCTGTAGAAGCTAACCCATTCCTTTCAAATACAGGCTTCCTAACACAGGGCCAGTTGGCTGCTTGCTCTTCCACGAAGCAGGCTTCCTTAACTTGCAAACTGCGAATTCCGCTTAACAGCCTGGAGGAAAATCGCTTCTTGGAAGATTTTTTTCAGAGGCTGTATCCCCGGAGCTGGGGCCAAGCTAAGGGACCCATACTGACAGGGAAGGCAAAACCACATCCAATGTCTTTGCTCTGGAGGACAGCTTTGGTGAGCCTAAGTCTTTCAGGAATATTTCTGGCTCCAACAGAGTCAAATTCTGTGTGTGAAGCTGCACAGCCAAAATAGGGGAACAGAGAGCCTGATTCTCTCTGTGTAGCTTTGAAGCTGTCATTCAAACAACAGCTTGCGAATCCATACAATGCTCTCCCTTACTGCTAAGAGAATTCTCATTGCTGTCGTCCTTGACAGTTTGTAGAAATCCGCACCCTAACCCTTCTCCAAGTAGGCCTGGGTCCTAGCTCGGAACAACAGGCAACGGCGGAGCTGAGGCCAGTAAGGCACAAGTGAGGTCTCACACACTCTTGCAGCCTGATCGTCCAGGAGCAGTAAGGCCTCTTTTTCCCTGCAGGAGGCTCGCTTGCCTTGCCTCCTGTGAACTGCATTTCCCAGCCTGGGCGCAAAGCTGTTCCTGGAGATTTTTTCTCAGGGGCTGTTTCCCTGGAGCTGGGTCGGACCTCGGGGGCCCAACTCACAGGGGAAGACAAAACCACATGGACAGGGCTATGCTCTGTAGGAGAGCTCTAGTGAACCTCATCTCTCAGGAACATTCTTGGCTTCTACAGAGACACCTCTGTGCATGAAGCTACACACCCAACATAGTGGCAAAGGGAGTCTGATTCTCTCCGTGGGTGCTGATGCTTTGTGGCAAAGCACCTGCTAAGAATCCATCCGCATAGGCTTCCCTCACCTTGACAGAGGTCTCATTGCTGTAGTCCTTGGCAGTTTGGAAAGAAGCAGACCCTTACCCTTCACCAAGTAGGCCCTTGTCCTTGTTTGAATGGAAAGGCAGTAGCTGAGCTGAGGCCAGTAAGGCGCCAGTCAAGTCTAACATATTCCCGATGCCTGCTCCTTCATGGAAAATAACGTTAGAATCTGGGAATGTCTTTGCAAGGCTGGCAAAGGGCAGTCAGGAACCTCGACCCTGCCTCTGGAATTTCTATCTTCTCAGCACATCTGGCGGTCTCGGTCAGGAGAAACTAACCCATTCCTTGCAAATATAGGCTTCCAAACACAGGCCGGTTGGCTGTCTCTTCTTGCCGAAGGAAGCTTGCTTATCCCACCTCCTGCGAACTCCGCTTCCCAGCCTGGGGGATAAGAGGTTCTTGGAGATCTTTTCTCAGAGGCTGTTTCCACGGAGCAGGGGCCGATCCCGGAGACCCACACGCACAGGGGAAGGGAAAACCGCATGGATAAGTCTTTGCTCTCTAGGAGTGCTCTAGTGAACCTCACTCTATGGGGAATGTTCTTGGCTCCAACGGGGACATCTCTGTGTGGGAAGCTGCATAGCCAACATAGAGACACAGAGACCTGATTCTCTCTGTGCAGCTTTGACGCTGTCGTTCAAACAACAAATTGAGAATCCACACAATGCTCTCCCTTACCACTGAGAGAGTTATCATTGCTGTAGCCCTTCGCAGTTTCTGGAAATCGGCACACAAACACTTCTCCAAGTAGGCCTGGGTTCAAGTTCAGATGAACATGCAATAGCGGAGCTGAGGCCAGTAAGGCACCAGTCAGGTGTCACACACTCTGGCAGCCTGCTCCTCCAGGGACAGTAAGGCCTCTATTTCCCTTCAGGAGGCTCGCTTGCCTTACTTCCTGTGAACAGCGTTTCCCAGCCTGGGCGCAAAGCAGTTCCTGGAGATCTTTTCTCAGGGGCTGTTTCCCCGGAGTTGGGGCGGACCTCGGGGACCCAACTCACAGGGGAAGGCAAAACCAAATGGACAGGTCTATGCTCTGTAGGAGATCTCTAGTGAACTGCCGGGGTCCAGCCCCAGCTGATCCAGGGTATTCGAAGCAGAGACGGCGTAGGCGAGGGTCAGGGAACAACTGCTTAATTAAACGTTAGTTAAGGATATAAAGAGTAATAAAATGAGGATAGCTCAGTAGGAAAATTCAGTGGAGAAAAGAGGCTGAGTAGCTTGGTTTACGCGGGGGACCAATAAAACTTCAAGACAAGAAGCTTGCACCACTTACGTAGGCCGCAGGCGTCCTTCCGTTCTCCCGAAGGAGAGGAGACACTGAGGCCTCCCCGGTCGGATCTTAGAAGCCCAGGTAAAATTAGTAAGCTTGGTGGGTTCCGCGCTCCAGATGGAGACTCAACCAGAGTGAGAGAGAGAGAGAGACATGGGGAGACCAGTATTTCGAGAAACTGATCCCAATTCTTTATTTTCCATGGTCTACTTTTATACACTGAGATGTTATGCAAAAGTCACGTGGGGTCAGCAGTCCTGACTTTTATCAAAGTCGGGTGCTTCATACAAAAGTATACAGAGGTCTTAGGGGTGTTACATCATCTTCTGGCCGGGGGGCCTGCTGACAATTTATGACCCTCTCCTTGTGACAGCGGTCAGTCAACCAGGACACTTATTTCTCCAGGGGTGATTTTTCTTAAAACAGACGCCACCCAAATAAAGTTACATTCCTATAGGGTGAGGGTGTAGTGGGTTTTAGTTAAGGAAAGAATTTACTTAGGCTAAGGTCTAACGTGATTTATATCAAAGGTTAATACTTATTTCTTCTATATATTCATTAATGTGTATAAGGGCAGGGGATGTGGAGACTTAGCAGTAAACATCAGCTCAACAAATGAAAAACCCTTCACCAATATGATTTCTAATCAGCCCATTATACTTATACTAATAATTTTCTAACTTTTCTAAGGAACCTGTTTTTAGAAGGTTTAAAGCATCTCGTGCCTCTCATGGTTGGGAGGCTGTGAGCAATCACATGTGGCCGGACAAGCCTGTCAGGCAGGCTAGAGAACCTTCAGAGGAGTTTGTAGGTTAAAACACTCTTGTCACACCCAGGGGTTTTTATCAACTGGAGCTCTAGGTTAACTCCTTCTCCGAAAGAGGTGGTGGGGGACAGCCCCCCGTAAAGTCAGAGGTGTAGGTGAGAGCACAAAGTAGTAAGGTAGGCAGGCTCTGGTTATGGGGGTAGATGCTCGAGGATTTCCAGAGGGACTCCTGAGGCTCGATCCCGCCTTTGCGTATGTCGAGCCTCCTTCCTCATGACCTTTGCCATGGGCGGAGTGCCTCACTCTGGCCCCCAACAGTGAACCTCCTCTCTCAGGAACATTCTTGGCTCCTATCGAGACACCTCTGTGTGTGTAGCTACACACGCAACGTAGGGGCAAAGGGAGCCAGATTCTTTCCGTGGGGTGCTGATGCTTTGTGGCAAAGCACCTGCTTGAGAATCCATCAGCTTACGCTTCCCTCGCCTTGACAGAGGTCTCATTGCAGTAGCCCTTGGCAGTTTGGAAAGAAGAGGACGCTTACCTTTCATAAAGTGGGCCCTTGTCCTAGTTTGAAAGGAAAGGCAAGAGCTGAGCTGAGGCCAATAAGGCGCCAGTCAAGTCTGACATATTCCCGAAGCCTGCTCCTTCATGGAAAATAACGCTGGAATCTAGGAATGTCTCTGCAAGGCTGGCAAAGGGCAGTCAGGAGCCTGCACCCTGCCTCTGGAATTACCGATTTCTGAGCAGATCTGGAGGTCTCCTTTAGGAGAATCTAACTCATTCCTTCCATATTGAGACTTCCAAAAACAGGCCGGTCGGCTGCCTCTTCGTGCCCGAAGGAGGCTTGCTTTTCCTGCCTCCTATGAACCCAGCTTCCCAGGCTCTGGGAAAAGCTGATCTTGAAGATCTTTTCTCGGGGGTTGTTTCCACGGAGCTGGGGCTAAGCCTGGAGACCCAAACGCACAGGGGAAGAAAAACCACATGGACAAGTCTTTGCTCTCTAGGAGAGCTCTAGTGAACTTCACTCTGTCACGAACATTCTTGATTCATATGGAGACACCCTTATGTGTGAAGCTGCGTACCCAACATGGGGGCACAGAGAGCCTGATTCTCTCTGAGTAGCTTTAAAGATGTCGTTCAAAAAACACCTTGAAAATCCATACAATGCTCTTCCTTACCCGTGACAGAGTTCTCATTGCTGTAGCCCTTGGCAGTTTTTAGAAATCCGCACCCAAACCCTTCTCCAAGTAGTCCTGGGTCCTAGTTCGGAGGAACATGCAATGGCGGAGGTGAGGCCAGTAAGGCACCAGTCAGGTCTCACACACTCTGGCAGCCTGCTCCTCCAGGGGCAGTAAGGCCTCTTTTTCTCTGCAGGAGGCTCGCTTGCCTTGCCTTCTGTGAACTGCGTTTCCCAGTCTGGACGAAAAGCAGTTCCTGGAGGTGTTTTCTCAGGGGTTTCTTCCTCGGAGCTGGGGCGAACATCGGGAACCCAACTCACAGGGGAAGGCAAAACCATATGGACAGGTCTATGCTCCATAGCAGAGCTCTAGTGAACCTCATCTCCCAGGAACATTCTTTGCTCCTATAGAGACACCTCTGTGTTTGAAGCTACACACCCAACATAGGGGCAAATGCAGCCTGATTCTCTCCGTGGGGTGCAGATGCTTTGTGGCAAAGCACCTGTTTGAGAATCCATCCGCTTCCACTTCCCTCTCTTTGACAGAGGTGTCTTTGCTGTAGCCTTTGGCAGTTTGGAAAGAAGCAGACCCTTACCCTTCACCAAGTAGGCCCTTGTCCTAGTTTGAACGGAAAGGCGATAGCTGAGCTGAGGCCAGTAAGGCGCCAGTCAAGTCTGACATATTCCTGAAGCCTGCTCCTTCATGGAAAATAACGCTAGAATCTAGAAATGTCTTTGCAAGGCTGGCAAAGGACAGTCAGGAACCTCGACCCTGCCTCTGGCATTTCCGTCTTCTGAGCAGATCTGGAGGTCTTCTTTTGGAGAAGCTAACCATTCCTTCCAAAGAGAGGCTTCCAAACACAGGCTAGTTGGCTGCCTCTACTTGCCCGAAGGAGGCTTGCTTGTTCCGCTTCCTGTGAACTCCGCTTCCCGCCTGGGGGAAAAGTGGTTCTTGGAGATCTTTTTTCAGGGGCTATTTCAACGGAGTTGGAGCTGAGCCCGGAGACCCACACGCACAGAGGAAGGCAAAACCACATGGACAAGTCTTTGCTCTGTAGGAGAACTCTAGTTAACCTCAGTATGTGAGGAAAGTCTTGGATTCTACGGGGATACCTCTGTGTGTGGAGCTGCATACCCAACAAGGGGGCACACAGGGCCTGATTCTCTCTTTGCAGCTTTGAAGCTGTCGTTCAAACAACAGCTTGAGAATCCATACAATGCTCTCCCTTACCTCTGAGAGACTTCTCATTGCAGTAGCCCTTGGCAGTTTTTACAAATCCGCACCCAAACCCTTCTCCAAGTAGGCCTGGGTCCTGGTTTGGATGGCCATGCAATGGCGGAGCTGAGGTCAGTAAGGCACCAGTCAGGTGTCACACACTCTGGCAGCCTGCTCCTCCAGGGAGAGTAAGGCCTATTTTTCCCTGCGGGAGGCTCGCTTGCCTTGCCTCCTGTGAACTGCGTTTCCCAGCCTGGGCAAAAAGCGGTTCCTGGAGATCTTTTCTCAGGGGCTCTATCCCCAGAGCTGGGGTGGACCTCGGGGACCCATCTCACAGGGGAAGGAAAAACCACATGGACAGGTCTATGCTCTGTAGGAGACGTTAGTGTGTCTCATCTCTTAGGAACATTCTTGGCTCGTACAGAGACACCTCTGTGTGTAAAGCTACACACCGAACATAGGGGCACAGGGAGCCTGATTCTCTCTGTGGGGTGCTGATGCTTTGTGGCAAAGCACCTGTTTGAGAATCCATCCGCTTATGCTTCCCTCGCCTTGACAGAGGTCTCATTGCTGTGTCTCTTGGCACTTTGGAAAGAAGCAGACCCTTACCCTTCACCAAGTAGGCCCTGATCCTAGTTTGAAAGGAAAGGCAATAGCTGAGCTGAGGCCAGTAAGGCACCCGTCAACTCTGACATATTCCCGATGCCTGCTCCTTCATGGAAAATATTGCTAGAATCTAGGAATGTCTTTGCAAGGCTGGCAAAGGGCAGTCAGGAACCTCGACCCTGCCTCTGGAATATCTATCTTCTGAGCAGATCTGGAGGTCTCCTTCTGGAGAAGCTAACCCATTCCTTGCAAATAGAGGCTTCCAAACACAGGCCGGTTGGCTGCCTCTTCTTGCCTGAAGGAGGCTTGCTTTTCCTGCCTCCTATGATCCCTGGTTCCCAGCATGGGGGAAAAGCAGATTCTTGGAGATCTTTGCTCAGGGGTTGTTTCCACGGAGCTGGGGTTGTGCCCAGAGACCCACACATACAGGGGAAGGCAAAACCACATGAACAAGTCTTTGCTTTCTAAGAGAGCTCTAGTGAACCTCAGTCTTTGACGAACGTTCTTGGCTCCTATGCGGACACCTCTGTGTGTGAAACTGCGTACCCAACATGGCGGCAGAGAGCCTGATTCTCTCTGTGCAGGTTTAATGCTGTCGTTCAGAAAACAGCTTGAGAATCCATACAATTCTCGCCCTTACCTCTGAGAGAGTTCTCATTGCAGTAGCCCTTGGCAGTTTGTAGAAATCTGCACCTAAACCCTTCTCCAAGTAGGCCTGAGTCCCAGTTCGGAGGAACAAACAATGGCGGAGCTAAGACCAGTATGGCACCAGTCAGTTTTCACACACTCTGGCAGCCTGCTCCTCCAGGGACAGTAAGGCTTCTTTTTCTCTGCAGGAGGCTCACTTGCCTTACTTCCTGTGAACAGCTTTTCCCAGCCTGGGCGAAAAGCGGTTCCTGGAGATCTTTTCTCAGAGGCTGTTTTCTCGGAGCTGGGGCGGACCTCGGGGACCCAACTCACAGGGGAAGGCGAAACCACATGTACAGGTGAGCACTCTGTAGGAGAGCTCTTGTGAGCCTCATCTCTCAGGAACATTCTTGGCTCCTGTAGAGACACCACTGTGTGTGAATCTACACACCCCACATAGGGGCAAAGGGAGCCTGATTCCCTCCGTGGGGTGCTGATGCTTGGTGGCAAAGAACCTTCCTGATAATCCATCCGCTTATGCTTCCCTCGCATTTACGGAGGTCTCATTGCTGTAGCCCTCGGCAGTTTGGAAAGAAGAAGACCCTTACCCTTCATAAAGTAGGGCCTTGTCCTACTTTGAATGGAAAGGCAATAGCTGAGCTGAGGCCAATAAGGCGCCAGTCAAGTCTGAAATATTCCCAAAGCCTGCTTCTTCAGGAAGATAACTGTAGAATCTAGGAATGTCTTTGCAAGGCTGGCAAAGGGCAGTCAGCACCCTGCACACTGCCTCTGGAATTACCGACTTCTGAACAGATCTGGAGGTCTCCCTTAGGGGAAGCTAACCCATTCTTCCAAATAGAGGCTTCCAAACGCAGGCCGCTTGGCTGCCTCTTGCCCTCTGAAGGAGGCCTGCTTTTCCCGCCTCCTATGAACCCCACATCCCAGCCTCTGGGAAAAGCGGATCTTGAAGATCTTTTCTCAGGGGTTGTTTCCACGGAGCTGGGGCCGAGCCTGGAGCCCCAAACGCACAGGGGAAGAAAAACCACATGGACAAGTCTTTGCTCTCTAGGAGAGCTCTAGTGAACCTCACTCTGTCAGGAACGTTCTTGTTTCCTATGGAGACACCCCTGTCTGTGTAGCTGTGTACCGAACATGGAGACACAGAGTCTGATTCTCTCTGTGCAGCTTTGAAGCTGTCGTTCAAACAACAGCTTGAAAATCCATACAATGCTCTTCCTTACCCGTGACACAGTTCTCATTGCTATACCCCTTGGCAGTATTTAGAAATCCATACCCAAACCCTTCTCCTAGTAGGCCTGGGTCCTAGTTCGGAGGAACATGCAATGGCGGAGCTGAGGCCAGTAAGGCACCAGTCAGGTCTCACACACTCTGGCAGCCTGATCGTCCAGGGACACTAAGGCCTGTTGTGCCTTGCAGGAGGCTCGCTTGCGTTACCTCCTGTGAACTGCGTTTGCCAGCCTGGGGGAATAGCGGTGCCTGGAGATCTTTTCTCAGGGGCTCCTTCCCCTGAGCTGGGGCGGACCTCGGGGACCCAACTCACAGGGCAAGGCAAAACCATATGGACAGGTCTATGCTCTGTAGCAGACTTCTAGTGAACCTCATCTCTCAGGAACATTCTTGGCTCCTATAGAGACACTTCTGTGTGTGAAGCTGCGTACCTAACATAGGGGCACAGAGAGCCTGATTCTCTCAGTTCATTTTGACCCTGTCGTTCAGAAAACAGCTTGAGAATCGATAAAATGCTCTCCCTTACCGCTGAGAGAATTCTCACTGCTGTAGCCCTTGGCACTTTGTAGAAATCCGCAGCCAAACGCTTCTCCAAATAGGCCTGGGTCCTAGTTCGGAGGAACAGGCAATGGTGGAACTGAGGCCAGCAAGGCAACAGTCAGGTTTCACACACTCTGGCAGCCTGCTCCTCCAGGGACAGTAAGGCCTCTTTTTCTCTGCAGGAGATTCGCTTGCCTTACTTCCTGTGAACAGCGTTTCCCAGCCTCAGTGAAGCGGTTCCTGGAGATCTTTTCTCAGGGACAGTTTCCCCGGAGGTGTGGCGGACCTCGGGGACCCAACTCACAGGGGAAGGAAAAACCACATGGACAGGTCTATGCTCTGTAGGAGAGGTTTAGTGAACCTAATCTCTCAGGAACATTCTTGGCTCCTATAGAGACAACTCTGTGTGTAAAGCTACACTCCCAACATTGGGGAACAGGGATCTTGGTTCTCCCCGTGGGGTGCTGATGCTTTGTAGTAAAGCACCTGCTTGAGAATCCGTCCTCTTAGGCTTCCCTCGCCTTGACAGAGGTCTCATTGCTGTAGCCCTTGGCAGTTTCAAAGAAGAAGACCCTTACCCTTCATAAAGTAGGCCCTTGTCCTAGTTTGAATGGAAAGGCAATAGCTGAGCTGAGGCCAATAAGGAGCCAGTCCCCTCTGACACATTCCCGAAGCCTGCTCCTTCATGGAATATAACTCTAGAATGTTGGAATGTCTTTGCAAGGCTGGCAAAGGGCAGTCAGGAACCAGCACCCTGCCTCTGGAATTACCGACTTCTGAGCAGATCTGGAGGTCTCCTTTAGGAGAAGCTAACCCATTCCTTCCAAATAGAGGCTTCAAAACACAGGCAGGTTGGCTGCCTTTCGTGCCCGAAGGAGGCTTGCTTTTCTCTCCTCCTATGAACCCCAGTTCCCAGCCTCTGGGAAAAGCGTATCTTGAAGATATTTTCTCAGGGGTTGTTTCCACGGAGCTGGGGCCGAGCCCGGGGCCCAAAGGCACAGGGGAAGGCAAGACCACATGGACAGGTCTATGCTCTGTAGCAGACCTCTAGTGAACCTCATCTCTCAGGAGCATTCTTGGCTCCTATAGAGACACCTCTGTGTGTGAAGCTGCGTACCTAACATAGGGGCACAGAGAGCCTGATTCTCTCTGTTCATTTTGACCCTGTCGTTCAGAAAACAGCTTGAGAATCCATAAAATGCTCTCCCTTACCGCTGAGAGAATTCTCACTGCTGTAGCCCTTGGCACTTTGTAGAAATCTGCACCCAAACGCTTTTCCAAGTAGGCCTGGGTGCTAGCTCGGATGAACAGGCAATGGCGGAGCTCAGGCCAGTAAGGCAACAGTCAGGTTTCACACATTCTGGCAGCCTGCTCCTCCAGGGACTGTAAGGCCTCTTTTACACTGCAGGAGATTCGCTTGCCTTACTTCATGTGAACAGCATTTCCCAGCCTCGGCGAAGCGGTTCCTGGAGATCTTTTCTCAGGGACAGTTTCCCCGGAGGTGTGGCGGACCTCGAGGTCCCAACTCACAGGGGAAGGCAAAACCACATGGACAGGTCTATGCTCTGTAGGAGAGGTTTAGTGAACCTAATCTCTCAGGAACATTCTTGGCTCCTATAGAGACAACTCTGTGTGTGAAGCTACACTCCCAACATTGGTGCACAGGGAGCTTGATTCTCTCCGTGGGGTGCTGATGCTTTGTGGCAAAGCACCTGCTTGAGAATCCATCCTCTTAGGCTTCCCTCACCTTGACAGAGGTCTCATTGCTGTAGCCCTTGGCAGTTTGCAAAGAAGAAGACCCTTACCCTTCATAAACTAGGGCCTTGTCCTAGTTTGAATGGAAAGGCAATAGCTGAGCTGAGGTCAATAAGGAGCCAGTCCCGTCTGACACATTCCCGAAGCCTGCTTCTTCATGGGAAATAACTCTAGAATCTAGGAATATCTTTCAAGACTAGCAAAGGACAGTCAGGAACCAGTACCCTGCCTCTGGAATTACCGACTTCTGAGCAGATCTGGAGGTCTCCTTTAGGAGAAGCTAACCCATTCCTTCCAAATAGAGGCTTCAAAACACAGACAGGTGGGCTGCCTTTCATGCCCGAAGGAGGCTTGCTTTTCTCTCCTCCTATGAACCCCAGTTCCCAGCCTCTGGGAAAAGCGTATCTTGAAGATATTTTCTCAGGGGTTGTTTCCACGGAGCTGGGGCCGAGCCTGGAGACCCAAAGGCACAGGGGAAGGCAAGACCACATGGACAAGCCTTTGCTCTTTAGTATAGCTCTAATGAACCTCACTCTGTCAGGATCTTTCTTGATTCCTACGGAGACACACCTGTGTGTGAAGCTGCGGCCACAGAGAGCCCGATTACCCCTGTGCAGAGCTGAGTCTGGGCGGCTAAACAACAGCTTGGGAATGCAGCCTGGGGCGCTTCCCTTCCTTCTGACAGAGCTCTCCTTCGGTCCCTAAGCCCTCTGCAAGTAGGCATGGATCATAGGTGCAAAGGGAAGGGAAGAGCGGAGCTGAGGCCAGTAAGGCGCCCGCCAGTCACGTCTCCCCCACTTCCGCAGTCTGTTCCTTCCCCTGCGCGAAAGCTAGAAGCTGGGAAGGGCTTGGCGAGGCTCGCCCAGGCAGAGCAGCCTCTAGGCCGGGGCTCTGCGATATCGCGCCTGGGCGCAGATCTGGAGCTCCGCCGGAGTGGAAGCTCATTCGTTCCTTCCCAATACAGGCTTGCAAGCACCCGACGGCGGCCTGACTCTATTCTCCCGCGTGCTGGGAGTGGGCTTCCAATCCAGGGCACAGAGCACTGCCTGGAGCTCTCTGCTCAGGGGCTGGTTCCCCTGCACTGGGACTGTGCTAGGGAGCCCAAAGGCACAGGGGAAGGCCCCAAACCACATGCACACGACTCTGCTCTGGAGCTGAGCTCCGGGGAAGCCCAGTCTGTAAGGCGGTTTCTGAACACAAACGGAGGAACACTCTGGCTGTGGAGCTCCCTCCCCATGACAGGGGCACTGGGACCCTGATTCCCTCCGTTCAGCGCTGAGTCTGGGCTACCAAGCAACAGCTTGGGAATGCAACCTGGGGCATTTCCCTTCCCTCAGACAGAGGTCTCCTTGCGGGAGGCTTTCGCAGTTTGCACACCCCCGTGCCCGAAGCCGTCTGCAAGGAGGCCTGGCTCCTAGGTCCAAAGGGAAGGCAAGAGCGGAGCTGAGGCCAGTCAGGAGCCAGTCATGTCGCCCACACTCCTGCAGCCTGCTCCTTTGCAGGTGCAAATGCTAGAAGCTGGGAAGGGCTTGGCGAGGCTCGCCCAGGCAGAGCAGCCTCTCGACAGGGGCTCTGTCCTATCGCGCCTGGGCGCAGGTCTGCAGCTCCGCCGGTGTGGAAGCTCACTCGGTCCTTTCCAATACAGGCTTGCAAGGACCCGCCGGCAGCCTAACTCATCTCTCCCGCGTGCTGGGACTGGGCATCCAGGCCTGGGCACAAAGCACTGCCTGGAGCTCTTTGCTCAGGGGCTGGTTCCCCTACGCTGGGGCTGTGCTAGGGAGCCCAAACGCACATGTCAAGGCCCCAAAACACATCCACACGTCTCTGCTCTGCAACAGAGCTCCGGGGAAGCTCAGTCTGGCAGGCGCTTTCTGGGCACAAAGGGAGGAACACTCTGGCTGTGGAGCTTCCTCCCCAAGACAGGGGCACTAGGACCCTGATTCCCTCCGTTTACCGCTGAGTCTGCATTGCCAAGCAACAGCTTGGGAACGCAGCCTGGGGCGCTTCCCTTCCCTCGGACAGAGCTCTCCTTGCGGTAGGCCTTGGTAGTTTGCATACAATGGGGCCCTAAGCCCTCTGCAAGTTGGCCTGGCTCCTAGGTCCAAAGGGCAGGCCAGAGCGGAGCTGAGGCTGTCAGGCTCCAGACACATCTCCCATACTCCTACATCCTGCTCCTACCCGGGCGTGAATGCTAGAAGCTGGGAAGGTACCTGGACCGTGCAGGGGCGGGGCGAACGCGGGCGGCGTGGGGAGGGGGTCGGCTTCTGGCGGGGGTGGGGGCGGGCTTCCCAGTTGTGCTCTCGGAGGTGGACACTGATGCTGAAAACGCCCCGGGAGCGCACCCGGGACTGGGTAAACCCGGGCTGCGCGGGTCGAGATTCCGATGGCTTTAGGTGGGGGTCGGTCCCAGTTGTGCTCCCGGGGGTCGCCACTGCGGCTGGGAACGCGCCGGGAGCGCGGCAGGGGCGGGGCTAACCCTGGCGGCGCGGGGGCGGGGGTCGGCTCATGGGGGGGATGGGGAGGGGTTCCCAGTTGTGCTCTCGGGGGTTGCAACTGCGGCTGGGAACGCCCATTTCGTCCGCTCCTGGGTCCCCAAGGATCGCCATCCCGTGGGTGCAGCGGAGGGCTGCGGACGACAGGTAAGGGAACTGGGACTGCGTGGAGCAGGGAACCAAGTATTCCGCCGTCTGTTGGCACATTCTCGGAGCTCCCCAACCTGGCGGTCGCAGAAAAGCCTTGCCTTTGGGGTCAAGGCCTTTACCGCTCCACCCCTCTGCTGAAAAATCTCAGAGTCTGCGCGGTTCTTCCAAGCAGCCTAGTGTCCGCTGGAAGTCCAAGGGACAGAACACTGAACTCTGGCCGGCTGGCCCAGCCCTGCTTCTGGCACTTTGTAAGCCAGCGGGCCCTTGAGCACCTGCTGGGATGGGAAAGGGAAGGGTCCACGGATTGCACCCTAGAAACTTAGTAGGGTGCATGGATTTCAAACCCTGGTGGCCGCCCAGGCAGCAAAGAAGGGGGTGGGCACCTTGCTGCCCTTTCATGGCAGAATCTGTGGTTGTCCAGCTGCGTGGGCCTTTTCATGAGGACCCTGTGCAATAAAAGTTTGGTGTTTTGGAACTGAATAATTAGAACGTGTAAAAGCTTTAAATTATGTGGTGGTGTAATTAAAAAACAAAACAAAACAAAACCAAGCTCCAAGTGTTTTGCAAATGGAGGTTTAAATATTGAAGGACTGTATTCCTTGCACTGTGGCATTCTATCAAGAAGTGTGCAGGATTTTTTTTTTTAAGAAAAGTGTTCGAAGTGAGGGAAACAGGAAACCCAGAGGTGCCCCTGTATTTTGGGGAAGGCCTTAGGAGGTCACTTGGAAATGCTGCTGGCTGTGCGGGAGCAGGGCAGATGGGCTGTGCAGGCTTGTCCTTTGCATGGATGTTCTTGTGTGTGGAAACCCAGCTCGGAGCCATCTCCTGATGTGTAAGAATTTCGCAGACAAACCTTGAGCTAAGCAATGCATTTTTTCCTAAGAAAATGTTTGTCTTAAGCGATGTAAATATCCTATGTATTTCCGCTAGACTCTGGCTTCAGGTCGGTTCCCCCAAAAGGCTCAGAAGCGATTTGAACAAAACAGCATGTTTTCCTCCTAGCTTGTTCTCCTTATCTATGTTAAGGAAATGATATATTTGCCTGCAATACTGCCTTTCTTCAAGATTCATGTCAATCAAGTTTTGGCCCGGGATGACTCACCTGCTGCCAATATTATCTCAATGCATGTCGTGGGGGAGAGGCCTGGTGCCATTCCCTGAAACAGTTCCTTTCTTTCCTTAGCTGACTGCTAGTGCCTGTAGAATATCTGGCTAAAGACCAGCATGGGGTACTCTTACTACCCCCCTCCCACCCCGCCTCGAGTCTAAGTCAGCAGCTTTCTCTATCTCTTTAATACTTTAATAACACTTGATGACACAAAAGCTCTGAGCGATCAAATCATATCAAATCTTCATTTCAGATTGAAGATGCATTCCATGGTATTGCCATCTTAAGTCTTTCCATCGTTATGGAATATCTGTCCATGTATTCAGGATAGTTTTCAGCCAGGGTGTATAATTTCCAGTGTGCCAGTCTTGTCATCCTCGTTACATCCATGGCAAAGTGTTTTATTCATGTTGATATTATTGAAAGGGAATTTTTTAAAATTCCTTTTCAGATTATTATCTGCTAATGTATACAGATAAAACTGTGTAATCATTCATTTTTATCAGTTTGGACAGCTTGATAGTTGTCTTTAATTTCTTTACTTTCTGACACTTTAAGATTATCCTGGGACACATATGTAATGCCTCACCCCTAAATTCAGACATGTGTTCAAAGAACTTCTGTCCTTTTATTTATTTATTTATTCTTTAACATTGAAATCATTTTGACTATGTTGGGTGTTTGTTGCTAGATGGAAGTAGCTAGGACCTCTGGACTGCAGTCTCTCATCTCTTGCTGACCTCTTGTTCACCTCTGCAGAATCCTGGTAGGTGGGAGCTTGTTAGTTCCTTGTTCCTTATCAGAACCTCATGTGGTAAGTGTTTTTCTCTTCTCTGTTGCCTGGTAAGGGTGGGTGGACATGGGCATCCCAAAGTTGGCTAGAAGTCAATTATTTAGGCAGGCTTGTGCATAGATATGGGAGAAGGCAATGGCACCCCACTCCTGGAAAATCCCAAGGACGGAGGAGCCTGGTAGGCTGCAGTCCATGGGGTGGCTAAGAGTCGGACACCACTGAGCGACTTCATTTTCACTTTACACTTTCATGCATAGGAGGAGGAAATGGCAACCCACTCCAGTGTTCTTGCCTAGAGAACCCCAGGGACTGCGGGGCCTGGTGGGCTGCCATCTATGGCGTGGCACAGGGTCGGCCTCAACTGAACCACTTAGCAGCTGCAGCAGCAGCAGCAGCAGTGCATAGATATCAAAGGGGATGAGAACAGTCAGGTAGGATCACATATGTCACCGTGAAACAATACTTCTCCTCTTAGCCAAAGCTAACGAAAGATTTCTGTTCTAGGTCAACCTAGAAGAGATCACTTAAGAGGTAAAGAAACTTAAACTCCATTAGCAAAGGCAGTTCAACATCTCAAGAAAACTTGTGCTAGGCACAAAACTCTTTTCTGGGGGCCTACTTTCCCTACAACCTCCTTATCCCATTCTGTACCCATTCCTTTGCTTCTCCCATCCTGAAAATGCCACCTGTAAGACAGAACTACTTCGTTTTCCTTCTTAAAGTGTGATTGCATTCCATACATTCTTGTAATAACAAGTCATACATTTCCCTTCAGCAACCAAGAACTCACTCTTATATTGGCATTTGATAGATTGGTGAGCATACCTATCAGTGATAATAGCGCCCACCCCGCTTCCTGCAAGAACAGAACAAAACAAAACAAAACAAAAAAATTGCTTTCTTACATTTAATATGTTCGGATGGTGCCAGTCACTATTCATGCAGAGTCAAAAATCTCTTTTGTTTCTGTGTAAAAGGGAGGTCCTTTCAAGTCGTGAATGTTTAAGAAGTTTCATTTATTTGGAAGTGACCTAGCTATTCAATACACTGTCGTCACTTAGTTTAGCACCAGGATAGAAACTCAGGTAACCAAAACACCTGGAGGAACGATTGTAAGTTCAGTTCAGTTGCTCAGTCTAGTCTGACTCTTTGTGACCCCGTGGCCTGCAGGACGCCAGGCTTCCGTGTCCATCACCAACTCCAGGGGCTTGCTCAAACTCATGTCCATCGAGTCAGTGATGCCATCCAACCATCTTATCCTCTGTCATCCCCTTCTCCTCTGCCTTCAATCAAGACTATGAGAGGCGGATATTTTAGAGTATAATTATTGTTAAGAGTTTATCTAAAAGCTCATATCACATTTACATTTTTTACATTGGTTGTTGCTGTTTCCAGGTACTTTCTTGCTGACAAGCTTGTGACACATATAACAATAGAGCAATTTTTACCTTAGAATAAACCTAGGCACTATGAACATGTTGTGCTTAATGTTGTTGACTCTTAGACATGTCTATAATGGAGGAGCAAAACCAAAAATACTAGATATTTAATATTGACTAGTTCCCAGTTCACGGGACTCTGACATTCATTTAGGTCAATGTTTTCTTGTATTTCCAGCAGTTTGATTTGGAAGGGCTGCCTTGTCTTGAGACCATTGATATCAGAACACAGAACTTGAGCAATATTATCAAAAAACACAAGGCTCACACTGACACATACCTTAATCCAAACAGACAGACAAGACATCTTCCAGGTTTCCACCTGAGATTTAAAATATTTCTTTGAGCCGTTTTCCTGGGGCGTGGGGGGGTGGGGAGTGGGGGTGGCAGCGAGGCAGGCTTGGGTAACAAGCTAATTGTTGGTCATTGCATATGCAAAGAACCAGCTTTCCGGGTTCCAAGGAAAAAAGTTTCCTTGGTAACCAACTTTGTCTGGTTCTATAGAATATCATGGCCCTCCTAGGTCAGGTCATCTTGCCTTTCTGTAGTCCTCGTTTTATCCCTAAATCATAGACAGCTTGGATTGTCTCTGTGGGGTGTATGTATTGTCCTCATGTTTGACCTGGCGGCAGCAGCGAGGTCCCAGAGCCTCTCCTGGAACCGGGCGTGGGGACGGGGCTCACCAGGAGCCACTGGTGAAGGTGGGCAGCGCCCCTGGAGCGCGGCAGGGGCGGGGCGAACCCGGGTGGCGCAGGGCAGGTGTCGGCTCCTGGCGGGGGTGGGGGAGGGCTTCCCAGTTGTGCTCTCGGAGATGGCCACTGCGGCTGGAAACGCTCCGGGAGCGCACCCAGGGCGGGGTAAACCTGGGCTGCACAGGTCGAGATTCCGCTCGCTGTGGGTGGGTGGTCGGTCCCTGTTGTGCTCCCGGGGGTCGCCAATGTGGCTGGGAACCCGCCGGGAGCCCGGCAGGGCCGGGGCGAAACCTGGCGGCGCGGGGCTGGGTGGGGGTCCGTTCGCAGCGGGGGTCGGCTCCTGGTGGGGGTGGGGGAGGGCTTTCCATATGTGCTGTTGGGGGTCGCCATTGCGGCTGGGAATGCCCATTTCGTGAACTCCTGGATCCCCAAGGATCGGCATCCATTGGCCACAGCGCAGGGGTGCAGAACACAGGTAAGGGAACGGGGACTGCGTGGAGCAGGGAACCATGTATTCCGCCCTGTGTTGGCACAGTCTCAGAGCTCCCCAACCTGGCGGTCGCAGAAAGGCCTCGTCTTTGGGGTCAAGGCCTTTACCGCTCCACCCCTCTGCTGAAAAACCTCAGAGTCTGCGCGGTTTTCCCAAGCAGCCTAGTGTCCGCTGGAAGTCCAAGGGACAGAACCCTGAATTCTGGCCGGCTGGCCCAGCCCTGCTTCTGCAACTTGGTAGGCCAGCGGGCCCTGGAGCACCTGCTAGGATGGGAAAGGGAAGGGTACGCGAATTGCACCCTGGTGGCCGCCGAGGCAGCAAAGAAGTGGGGAGGGCACCTTACTGCCCTTTAATGGCAGACAGAATCTGTGGATGTCCTGCTGCATGGGCCTTTTCATGGGGACCTTGTGCAATAAAAGTTTACCGGTGACCTTAGGCAACTTCCCAGTGTGCTTCTGACAGATGAGGGATGCTGTGGAGTTGGCGGGGCCTCTCTGGACTCCGCTGGGTTTGGCGCAATGGAAGAGGGCCTCATCTCCAGGGAAGGCAGGAACCTCAGGCTTCCTCTCCGTTTCGGACTCCGACCGCAGGGTCCCTGCAGAGTTGGGACAAGAGAGTCAGGAATCGTCTTGTCTGAGGAAGGGAACTCCGCTTGCCTCTCGAGGTGCTCAGGGGGTCTCAGGCCCGTTGTTGAGCTGTGTGTGGAACCTGCGGGTGTTTCCGGATGATGCACGACAGTGACAGTGCCCCTTCGTGTTGTGCCTTCACCCACTGGCTTGCCTTCGAAGAGGTGTCCGGGCCTCGGGTTCTTTTCAAGAGCAGACAGGGAAATCGGGGTCTTTCGGCATGTGGGACCACCCACGGGGCTAGTCTCAAATTCCCTAGTGAGGCCGGCTTCATCCTGAGGTGTGCCGGGAAGGCCGGGGACCCTTCAAGACAACGCAGGGGGATCGACACTCCTGTCGCGGTCAGGAGGGGAGAAGGGGCTCGGATGAAGTGGGGCCGGAACCCTCGGTGTTACCCTCGAGGGAAACCGGCGTGTGAGGGACTTTTGGGGGATGCATGAAAAGAGTCAGGTACTGTTTCGCACTTCAGGACAGAACCTAGGACTTCCCTTGAGACGCCGTAGCGGGCATGTGCCTCATCTTGCGAAGACGTTGGAACCATGTGGATTTTCTCGAGTTGCTGCGGGATTCTAGATTTACGACGGGGATTTCAGGCTTCCTCTTGTATTGGCCCTGAGAAGCCTAATCTTCCATTCGAGTTGCGAGGGAAAGCAGGGGGTTGCACTCGAGTCACTTCAGGGCTAAAGAGACCTCATCTAGGTCTGTGTCCGGGACTTAACGTTCCTCTCAAGGGAAGACAGGGATCTCAGGGTGGCGTTCCAGACTCACCCGGGGAGTCAGTCCTCGTCTCGAGGGTAAGCAAAGGATGCCGCTCTCCTCTCAAGTCGCGATGCAGATCTCTTGGAACCCACTGAGTGGCCTCAAGGGAGTCAGGCCTCCTCTTCAGTTTGGAGAGAGGACTCGGGATTGCGCTCTCGGTAAGGCAGGAAAAGAAGGCCCTCACTTCGCGAGGACGGGGGCTTCTCAGAGGTTTACTCGAGCTGCGGCGCCCATGGGGGTTTTCTCACGAGGCAAGACGATGATCTCCGGGAGCCTCTCGTGTGGTGCCAGGGAAGTCAGGTCTCCGTGCCCGTGGCGAGGGGGAGCGCGTCATGGCTCTCGAGTCACGGGAGGGGACTAGGGCCTCGAGACGCGTTGAAGAAGGACTCTCGAGGTCTTTCTCAGGGGGCGGCGGGAAACACTCGTTACCCTCGCCTTCTGCCGGACCTTAGGAAACTTCCCAGGGTGCTTCTGAGAGGCGAGGCATCCTGTGGAGTTGGCGGGGCCTCGGGACTCCGCTGGGTCTTGCGCAACCGAAGAGGGCCTCACCTCGAGGGGAGGCTGGAACCTCAGCTTTCTCTCCGTTTTGGACTCCGACCGCAGGGTCCCTGCAGAGTTGGGACAGGAGAGTCAGGCCTCGTCTTGTCTGAGGAAGGGAACCCCGCTTTCCTCTCGAGTTGTTCAGGGTGTCTCAGGCCCCTCGTCAAGATGTGTGTGGAACCCGAGGGTCTTTGTGGAATATGCACGGGGGTGGCAGTGCCCCTTCGTGTTGTGCCTTCACCCACAGGGTTGCCTTCGAAGAGGGGTCCAGGCCTCGGGTCCTTCTCAAGAGCGGACCGGGGAATCGGGGGTGTTCGGCATGTGGTGCCACACACGTGGCTCGTCTCGAATTTCCTCGTGAGACCGGCCTGATCCTGAGGTGCGCCGGGAAGGCCGGGAACCCCTTCCAGACCACGCAGGGGAATCGCCTCTCCTGTCGCGATCAGGAGGGGAGAAGGGGCTCAGAGGAAGCGGTGCCGGGACACTCGGTGTTCCCCTCGGGGGAACCCGGCGTGTCGGGGGACTTTTGGGGGTCGCAGGAGGCTGTCAGGGACCGTTTCGCCCTTCAGGGCGGAACAGGGGACTTCCCTTGAGACGCCGTGGTGGGCAAGGGCCTCATCTTGCCAAGAGGTGGGAACCACGTGGTTTTTCTCGAGTTGCGGCGGCATTCTCGAGTTACGACGGGGATCTCAGCCTTCCCCTTGGGTTGGCCCTGGGAAGCCCAATCTTCCCCTCGGGTTGCGAGGGAAAGCTGGGGGTTGCGCTCGAGTCACTGCAGGGCCGAAGAGACCTCACCTAGGCGTGTGTCCGGGACCTAATATTCCTCTCCAGGGAAGGCAGGGATCTCGGGGTTGCATTCCAGGCTCCCCCGGGGAGTCAGGCCTCATCTCGAGGGGAAGCCAAGGACTCCGCTCTCCTCTCGAGTCGCGACGCGGGTCTCTTGGACCCCCTGAGAGCCCTCAAGGGAGTCCAGCCTCCTCTTCCGTTTGGAGAGAGGACCCGGGATTGCTCTCCAGGCCATGCAGGAAAAGAAGGCCCTCAGCTCGCGAGGACGGGGGCGTCTCAGGGGTTTCCTCGAGCTGCGGCGCCCGTGGGGGTTTTCTCCCGAGGCACCACGAGGATCTCAGCGAGCCTCTCGTGCGGCGCCAGGGAAGTCAGGCCTCCATGCGCGTGGCGAGGGGGAGCGCGTCCTGGCTCTCGAGTCACGGGAGGGGACAAGGGCCTCGAGACGCGTTGAAGAAGGACTCTCGAGGTCTTTGTCGGGGGGCGGCGGGAAACCCTCGTTTCCCTCGCCTTCTGCCGGGGACCTTAGGGAACTTCCCAGGGTGCCTCTGAGAGGCGAGGGATCCTGTGGAGGTGCGGGGCCCCTCGGGACTCCGCTGGGTCTGGCGCAACGGAAGAGGGCCTCACCTCGAGGGGAGGCAGGAACCTCAGGCTTCCTCTCCGTTTCGGACTCCGACCGCAGGGTCCCTGCAGAGTTGGGACAGGAGAGTCAGGCCTCGTCTTGTCTGAGGAAGGGAACCCCGCTGGCCTCTCGAGTTGCTCAGGGGGTCTCAGGCCCCTCGTCAAGCTGTGTGTAGAACCCGCGGGTCTTTGCGGACGATGCCCGGGGGTGGCAGTGCCCCTTCGTGTTGTGCCTTCAGCCACAGGGTTGCCTTCGAAGAGGGGTCCGGGCCTCGGGTCCTTCTCAAGAGCGGACCAGGGAATCGGGGGCGTACGGCATGTGGCCCCACCCACGTGGCTCGTCTCGAATTTCCTCGTGAGACCGGCCTGATCCTGAGGTGCTCCGGGAATGCCGGGAACCCCTTCCAGACCACGCAGGGAAATCGCCTCTCCTGTCGCGATCAGGAGGGGAGAAGGGGCTCAGAGGAAGCGGTGCCGGGACCCTCAGTGTTTCCCTCAGAGGAACCCGGCGTGTTGGGGGACTTTTGGGGGTCGCAGGAAGGCTGTCAGGGACCGTTTCGCCCTTCAGGGTGGAACAGGGGACTTCCCTTGAGAGGCCGTCGCGGGCAAGTGCCTCATCTTGCCAAGAGGTGGGAACCACGTGGTTTTTCTCGAGTTGCGGCGGGATTCTCGAGTTACGACGGGGAACTCAGCCTTCCCCTTGGGTTGGCCCTGGGAAGCCCAATCTTCCCCTCGGGTTGCGAGGGAAAGCTGGGGGTTGTGCTCGAGTCACTGCAGGGCCGAAGAGACCTCAGCTAGGCGTGTGTCTGGGACCTAATATTCCTCTCCAGGAAAGGCAGGGATCTCGGGGTTGCATTCCAGGCTCCCCCGGGGAGTCAGGCCTCGTCTCGAGGGGAAGCCAAGGACTCCGCTCTCCTCTCGAGTCGCGACGCGGGTCTCTTGGAGCCCCCTGAGCGGCCTCAAGGGAGTCCAGCCTCCTCTTCCGTTTGGAGAGAGGACCCGGGATTGCTCTCCAGGCCATGCAGGAAAAGAAGGCCCTCAGCTCGCGAGGACAGGGGCGTCTCAGGGGTATACTCGAGCTGCGGCGCCTGTGGGGGTTTTCTCCCGAGGCATGACGAGGATCTCAGGAGCCTCTCGTGCGGCGCCAGGGAAGTCAGGTCTCCATGCGCGTTTCAAGGGGGAGCGCGTCCTGGCTCTCGAGTCACGGGAGGGGACTAGGGCCTCGAGACGCGTTGAAGACGGACTCTCGAGGTCTCTCTCGGGGGGCGGCGGGAAACCCTCGTTTCCCTCGCCTTCTGCCGGGGACCTTAGGGAACTTCCCAGGGTGCCTCTGAGAGGCGAGGGATCCTGTGGAGGTGGCGGGGCCCCTCGGGACTCCGCTGGGTCTGGCGCAACGGAAGAGGGCCTCACCTCGAGGGGAGGCAGGAACCTCAGGCTTCCTCTCCGTTTCGGACTCCGACCGCAGGGTCCCTGCAGAGTTGGGACAGGAGAGTCAGGCCTCGTCTTGTCTGAGGAAGGGAACCCCGCTGGCCTCTCGAGTTGCTCAGGGGGTCTCAGGCCCCTCGTCGAGCTGTGTGTGGAACCCGCGGGTCTTTGCGGACGATGCCCGGAGGTGGCAGTGCCCCTTCGTGTTGTGCCTTCACCCACAGGGTTGCCTTCAAAGAGGGGTCCGGGCCTCGGGTCCTTCTCAAGAGCGGACCGGGGAATCAGGGGCGTTCGGCATGTGGCCCCACCCACGTGGCTCGTCTCGAATTTCCTCGTGAGACCGGCCTCATCCTGAGGTGCGCTGGGAAGGCCGGGAACCCCTTCCAGACCACGCAGGGGAATCGCCTCTCCTGTCGCGATCAGGAGGGGAGAAGGGGCTCAGAGGAAGCGGTGCCGGGACCCTCGGTGTTCCCCTCGGGGGACCCCGGCGTGTCGGGGGACTTTTGGGGGTCGCAGGAAGGCTGTCAGGGACCGTTTCGCCCTTCAGGGCGGAACAGGGGACTTCCCTTGAGACGCCGTCGCGGGCAAGGGCCTCATCTTGCCAAGAGGTGGGAACCACGTGGTTTTTCTCGAGTTGCGGCGGCATTCTCGAGTTACGCCGGGGATCTCAGCCTTCCCCTAGGGTTGGCCCTGGGAAGCCCAATCTTCCCCTCGGGTTCCGAGGGAAAGCTGGGGGTTGCGCTCGAGACACTGCAGGGCCGAAGAGACCTCACCTAGGCGTGTGTCCGGGACCTAATATTCGTCTCCAGTGAAGGCAGGGATCTCGGGGTTGCATTCCAGGCTCCCCCGGGGAGTCAGCCCTCGTCTCGAGGGGAAGCCAAGGACTCCGCTCTCCTCTCGAGTCGCGACGCGGGTCTCTTGGAGCCCCCTGAGCGGCCTCAAAGGAGTCCAACCTCCTCTTCCGTTTGGAGATAGGACCCGGGATTGCTCTCCAGGCCATGCAGGAAAAGAAGGCCCTCAGCTCGCGAGGACGGGGGCATCTCAGAGGTTTCCTCGAGCTGAGACGCCCGTGGGGGTTTTCTCCCGAGGCACGACGAGGATCTCAGGGAGCCTCTCGTGCGGCGCCAGGGAAGTCAGGTCTCCATGCGCGTGGCGAGGGGGAGCGCGTCCTGGCTCTCGAGTCACGGGAGGGGCCTAGGGCCTCGAGATGCGTTGAAGAAGGACTCTCGTGTGCCGAGGACCAGCCCCGGCTGATCCAGGGTATTGGAAGGAAAAACGGCTAGGCGAGGGTCAGGGAATAACTGCTTAATTACACTTTAATTAAGGATACAAGAGTAATAGAATAAGGATAGCTCAGTGAGGAAATTCAGTGGAGAAAAGCGGCTGAAATAAGGATAGCTCAGTTGGAAAATTCAGTGGAGAAAAGAAGCTGAGCGGCTTGGTTTACGCGGAAAATCAATATAACCCGTGACACCAGGTTAGCTCTGACCACGGAGGCCGCAGGCGCCCTCTCGAATAGCGGAAGGTGCCCCACCTTAGACACCTTCTCGAGTGGGTCTTAGAAGCCCAGGCAAATAAATGGTCGCAGAGGACATCCGCGCTCCAGATGGACGCTCAGCTGGAATTTGGGAGAGATAGTGACATGGGGAGACCAAGTTTCAGTGAACAAGGCCCGCACTTTATTTTCCAAAGTAGTTTTTATACCTTAAGGTATGCATAGAGGATAATGGGGGAAGGGGTGGAATCATGTAAGGACAGCAGTTCCTGGTTCTAATCTAAGCCAGGCTTTCAAACTTATCATATGCAAAAGTTCAGGTGATTGACATCATCTTCTGGCCCGGAGGCCTGTTAACATTTTAAGAAACTTATTTTTCTCTAAAGGTGGTTATTCCAAAGTCAGGCACCAGCCTTCCAAAAAGCATTGGACAAAGCTGCATTTTACATTTCTATACACCCATTATATCAATCAATACACTGCCAAAGACACAGTAGGTAAGGAGTATGGAGACTTAGCAGCAAACATTGACCCAACAAGTGAAAAACCCTTCACCAATACATTTTCTAATCAATCTTTTAACTACTCAAAGGAATCTGTGTTTAGGCAGTTTAGAACATCTCCTGCCTCTCACAGTTGGGAGGCTCTGAACAATCACATGTGGCCAGAAAAACCCATTCAGGCAGGCTAGAGGATTTCCAAAGGAGCTTGTAGGTTGAAACACTGTCACATCCAGGAATTATTAACTGGAGCTGTAAGCTAACTCTCTTTTCAGAGAGAGGTAGTGGGGGACAGCCCCCCATAAAGTCAGAGGTGTAGGTGAAAGCACAAAGCAGAAAGTAGGCAGACTCTGGTTTTGGGGGTAGATGCTCGAGAATTTCCAGGGGGACTCCTGAGGCTCGATCCCGCCTTTGCGTATGCCGAGCCTCCTTCCTCATGACCTTTGTCATGGGTGGAGTGCCTCACGCTGGTTCCCGGCAGGGACAGAATTCCAGTTGAGCTATTCCAGATCCTCACTCAATATGCAATATGCCGGCTCCCAGCACTCGAGGTCTTTCTCGGGGGGCGGCGGGAAACCCTCGTTTCCCTCGCCTTCTGCCGGGGACCTTAGGGAACTTCCCAGGGTGCCTCTGAGAGGCGAGGGATCCTGTGGAGGTGGTGGGGCCCCTGGGACTCCGCTGGGTGTGGCGCAACGGAAGAGGGCCTCACCTCGAGGGGAGGCAGGAACCTCAGGCTTCCTCTCCGTTTCGGACTCCGACCGCAGGGTCCCTGCAGAGTTGGGACAGGAGAGTCAGGCCTCGTCTTGTCTGAGGAAGGGAACCCCGCTGGCCTCTCGAGTTGCTCAGGGGGTCTCAGGCCCCCCGTCGAGCTGTGTGTGGAACCCGCGGGTCTTTGCGGACGATGCACGGGGGTGGCAGTGCCCCTTCGTGTTGTGCCTTCACCCACAGGGTTGCCTTCGAAGAGGGGTCCGGGCGTCGGGTCCTTCTCAAGAGCGGACCGGGGAATCGGGGGCGTTCGGCATGTGGCCCCACCCACGTGGCTCGTCTCGAATTTCCTCGTGAGACCGGCCTCATCCTGAGGTGCGCCGGGAAGGCCGGGAACTCCTTCCAGACCACGCAGGGGAATCGCCTCTCCTGTCGCGATCAGGAGGGCAGAAGGGGCTCAGAGGAAGCGGTGCCGGGACCCTCGGTGTTTCCCTCAGAGGAACCCGGCGTGTTGGGGGACTTTTGGGGGTCGCAGGAAGGCTGTCAGGGACCGTTTCGCCCTTCAGGGTGGAACAGGGGACTTCCCTTGAGAGGCCGTCGCGGGCAAGTGCCTCATCTTGCCAAGAGGTGGGAACCACGTGGTTTTTCTCGAGTTGCGGCGGGATTCTCGAGTTACGACGGGGAACTCAGCCTTCCCCTTGGGTTGGCCCTGGGAAGCCCAATCTTCCCCTCGGGTTGCGAGGGAAAGCTGGGGGTTGTGCTCGAGTCACTGCAGGGCCGAAGAGACCTCAGCTAGGCGTGTGTCTGGGACCTAATATTCCTCTCCAGGAAAGGCAGGGATCTCGGGGTTGCATTCCAGGCTCCCCCGGGGAGTCAGGCCTCGTCTCGAGGGGAAGCCAAGGACTCCGCTCTCCTCTCGAGTCTCGACGCGGGTCTCTTGGAGCCCCCTGAGCGGCCTCAAGGGAGTCCAGCCTCCTCTTCCGTTTGGAGAGAGGACCCGGGATTGCTCTCCAGGCCATGCAGGAAAAGAAGGCCCTCAGCTCGCGAGGACAGGGGCGTCTCAGGGGTATACTCGAGCTGCGGCGCCTGTGGGGGTTTTCTCCCGAGGCATGACGAGGATCTCAGGAGCCTCTCGTGCGGCGCCAGGGAAGTCAGGTCTCCATGCGCGTTTCAAGGGGGAGCGCGTCCTGGCTCTCGAGTCACGGGAGGGGACTAGGGCCTCGAGACGCGTTGAAGACGGACTCTCGAGGTCTCTCTCGGGGGGCGGCGGGAAACCCTCGTTTCCCTCGCCTTCTGCCGGGGACCTTAGGGAACTTCCCAGGGTGCCTCTGATAGGCGAGGGATCCTGTGGAGGTGGCGGGGCCCCTCGGGACTCCGCTGGGTCTGGCGCAACGGAAGAGGGCCTCACCTCGAGGGGAGGCAGGAACCTCAGGCTTCCTCTCCGTTTCGGACTCCGACCGCAGGGTCCCTGCAGAGTTGGGACAGGAGAGTCAGGCCTCGTCTTGTCTGAGGAAGGGAACCCCGCTGGCCTCTCGAGTTGCTCAGGGGGTCTCAGGCCCCTCGTCGAGCTGTGTGTGGAACCCGCGGGTCTTTGCGGACGATGCCCGGGGGTGGCAGTGCCCCTTCGTGTTGTGCCTTCACCCACAGGGTTGCCTTCAAAGAGGGGTCCGGGCCTCGGGTCCTTCTCAAGAGCGGACCGGGGAATCAGGGGCGTTCGGCATGTGGCCCCACCCACGTGGCTCGTCTCGAATTTCCTCGTGAGACCGGCCTCATCCTGAGGTGCGCTGGGAAGGCCGGGAACCCCTTCCAGACCACGCAGGGGAATCGCCTCTCCTGTCGCGATCAGGAGGGGAGAAGGGGCTCAGAGGAAGCGGTGCCGGGACCCTCGGTGTTCCCCTCGGGGGACCCCGGCGTGTCGGGGGACTTTTGGGGGTCGCAGGAAGGCTGTCAGGGACCGTTTCGCCCTTCAGGGCGGAACAGGGGACTTCCCTTGAGACGCCGTCGCGGGCAAGGGCCTCATCTTGCCAAGAGGTGGGAACCACGTGGTTTTTCTCGAGTTGCGGCGGCATTCTCGAGTTACGTCGGGGATCTCAGCCTTCCCCTAGGGTTGGCCCTGGGAAGCCCAATCTTCCCCTCGGGTTCCGAGGGAAAGCTGGGGGTTGCGCTCGAGACACTGCAGGGCCGAAGAGACCTCACCTAGGCGTGTGTCCGGGACCTAATATTCGTCTCCAGTGAAGGCAGGGATCTCGGGGTTGCATTCCAGGCTCCCCCGGGGAGTCAGCCCTCGTCTCGAGGGGAAGCCAAGGACTCCGCTCTCCTCTCGAGTCGCGACGCGGGTCTCTTGGAGCCTCCTGAGCGGCCTCAAAGGAGTCCAACCTCCTCTTCCGTTTGGAGATAGGACCCGGGATTGCTCTCCAGGCCATGCAGGAAAAGAAGGCCCTCAGCTCGCGAGGACGGGGGCATCTCAGAGGTTTCCTCGAGCTGAGACGCCCGTGGGGGTTTTCTCCCGAGGCACGACGAGGATCTCAGGGAGCTAACCCGTGACACCAGGTTAGCTCTGACCACGGAGGCCGCAGGCGCCCTCTCGAATAGCGGAAGGTGCCCCACCTTAGACACCTTCTCGAGTGGGTCTTAGAAGCCCAGGCAAATAAATGGTCGCAGAGGACATCCGCGCTCCAGATGGACGCTCAGCTGGAATTTGGGAGAGATAGTGACATGGGGAGACCAAGTTTCAGTGAACAAGGCCCGCACTTTATTTTCCAAAGTAGTTTTTATACCTTAAGGTATGCATAGAGGATAATGGGGGAAGGGGTGGAATCATGTAAGGACAGCAGTTCCTGGTTCTAATCTAAGCCAGGCTTTCAAACTTATCATATGCAAAAGTTCAGGTGATTGACATCATCTTCTGGCCCGGAGGCCTGTTAACATTTTAAGAAACTTATTTTTCTCTAAAGGTGGTTATTCCAAAGTCAGGCACCAGCCTTCCAAAAAGCATTGGACAAAGCTGCATTTTACATTTCTATACACCCATTATATCAATCAATACACTGCCAAAGACACAGTAGGTAAGGAGTATGGAGACTTAGCAGCAAACATTGACCCAACAAGTGAAAAACCCTTCACCAATACATTTTCTAATCAATCTTTTAACTACTCAAAGGAATCTGTGTTTAGGCAGTTTAGAACATCTCCTGCCTCTCACAGTTGGGAGGCTCTGAACAATCACATGTGGCCAGAAAAACCCATTCAGGCAGGCTAGAGGATTTCCAAAGGAGCTTGTAGGTTGAAACACTGTCACATCCAGGAATTATTAACTGGAGCTGTAAGCTAACTCTCTTTTCAGAGAGAGGTAGTGGGGGACAGCCCCCCATAAAGTCAGAGGTGTAGGTGAAAGCACAAAGCAGAAAGTAGGCAGACTCTGGTTTTGGGGGTAGATGCTCGAGAATTTCCAGGGGGACTCCTGAGGCTCGATCCCGCCTTTGCGTATGCCGAGCCTCCTTCCTCATGACCTTTGTCATGGGTGGAGTGCCTCACGCTGGTTCCTGGCAGGGACAGAATTCCAGTTGAGCTATTCCAGATCCTCACTCAATATGCAATATGCCGGCTCCCAGCACTCGAGGTCTTTCTCGGGGGGCGGCGGGAAACCCTCGTTTCCCTCGCCTTCTGCCGGGGACCTTAGGGAACTTCCCAGGGTGCCTCTGAGAGGCGAGGGATCCTGTGGAGGTGGCGGGGCCCCTGGGACTCCGCTGGGTGTGGCGCAACGGAAGAGGGCCTCACCTCGAGGGGAGGCAGGAACCTCAGGCTTCCTCTCCGTTTCGGACTCCGACCGCAGGGTCCCTGCAGAGTTGGGACAGGAGAGTCAGGCCTCGTCTTGTCTGAGGAAGGGAACCCCGCTGGCCTCTCGAGTTGCTCAGGGGGTCTCAGGCCCCCCGTCGAGCTGTGTGTGGAACCCGCGGGTCTTTGCGGACGATGCACGGGGGTGGCAGTGCCCCTTCGTGTTGTGCCTTCACCCACAGGGTTGCCTTCGAAGAGGGGTCCGGGCGTCGGGTCCTTCTCAAGAGCGGACCGGGGAATCGGGGGCGTTCGGCATGTGGCCCCACCCACGTGGCTCGTCTCGAATTTCCTCGTGAGACCGGCCTCATCCTGAGGTGCGCCGGGAAGGCCGGGAACCCCTTCCAGACCACGCAGGGGAATCGCCTCTCCTGTCGCGATCAGGAGGGGAGAAGGGGCTCAGAGGAAGCGGTGCCGGGACCCTCGGTATTCCCCTCGGGGGAACCCTGCGTGTCGGGGGATTTTGGGGGTCGCAGGAAGGCTATCAGGGACCGTTTCGCCCTTCAGGGCGGAACAGGGGACTTCCCATGAGACGCCGTCGCGGGCAAGGGCCTCATCTTGCCAAGAGGTGGGAACCACGTGGTTTTTCTCGAGTTGCGGCGGCATTCTCGAGTTACGACGGGGATCTCAACCTTCCCCTTGGGTTGGCCCTGGGAAGCCCAATCTTCCCCTCGGGTTGCGAGGGAAAGCTGGGGTTTGCGCTCGAGTCACTGCAGGGCCGAAGAGACCTCACCTAGGCGTGTGTCCGGGACCTAATATTCCTCTCCAGGGAAGGCAGGGATCTCGGGGTTACATTCCAGGCTCCCCCGGGGAGTCAGGCCTCGTCTCGAGGGGAAGCTAAGGACTCCGCTCTCCTCTCGAGTCGGGACGCGGGTCTCTTGCAGCCCCCTGAGCGGCCTCAAGGGAGTCCAGCCACCTGTTCCGTTTGGAGAGAGGACCCGGGATTGCTCTCCAGGCCATGCAGGAAAAGAAGGCCCTCAGCTCGCGAGGACGGGGGCATCTCAGGGGTTTCCTCGAGCTGCGGCACCCGTGGGGGTTTTCTCCCGAGGCACGACGAGGATCTCAGGGAGCCTCTCGTGCGGCCCCAGGGAAGTCATGTCTCCATGCACGTGGCGAAAAGTAGCGCGTCATTGTTCTCGAGTCATGGGAGGGGACCAGGGCCTTGAGACGCGTTGAATAAGGACTCTCGAGTTCTTTCTCGGGTTTCAGCGGGAAACCCTCGTTTCCCCCGACTTCTGCCGGGGACCTGAGGAAACTTCCCAGACTGCCTCTGAGAGGTGAGGGACGCTGTGAATTTGGCGGGGCCTCTTGGGACTCCACTGGGTTTGTTGCTATGGAAGAGGGGCTCATCTCGAGTGGAGGCAGGAACCTCAGGCTTCTTCTCCAATTCTGACTCTGATCGTAGTGTCCCTGCAGAGTTGGGACAGGAGAGTCAGGCTATGTCTTTTCTGAGGAATGGAACTCCGCTTGCCTCTCGAGTTGTTCATAGGGTTTCAGGCCCCTTGTCAAACTGTGTGTGGAATCTGCAGGTTTTTCCAGACGATGCATGGGGGTGTCAGTGACCCTTCGTTTTGTGTCTTCATCCACAGGGTTGCCTTCGAAGAGGTGTCCGGGCATCGTGTTCTTATGAAGAGCGGCCTGGGAAATCGGGGTCGTTCAGCATTTGGCACCACCCACGTGGCTAGTCTCGAATTTCCTCATGAAACCGGCCTCATCCTGAGATGTGCCGCGAAGGTCATGAAACCCTTCCAGTCAAAGCAGAGGAATCGACCCTCCTGTGGCGATCAGGAGGGGAGAAGTGGCTCAGATGAAGTGCTGCTGGGAACCTCGGTGTTTCCCTCAAGTGAGACATGTATGTCGGGTAACTTTTGGGGTCGCATAACGCGTTCCAAGTACCGTTTCGCTCTTCAAATTGGAACGTGGGACTTCTCTTGGGGTGCTCCAGCGGGCAAGGGCCTCATCTTGGAATGACTGGGGAACCACTTGGTTTTTCTCGAGTTGCGGTGGGATATTTGAGTTACCACAGCGAATTCATGCTTCCTCTTGTGTTGGCCCACAAAAGTCTTATCTTCCATTCGAGATTCGAGGAAGAGCTGGAGGTGCGCTCTAGTCACTGAAGGCAAAAGAGACCCCACCAAGGCTTGTGTGCAGGACCTAATGTTCATGTCAAGGGGCGACAGGAATCTCGGGGTTGCATTCCAGACTCACCCTGGAGTCAGGCCTCGTCTCGAGGGGAAGCAAAGGACTCTGCTCTCCTCTCGAGTCGGACGGGTATGTCTTGGAGCCCACTGAGTGGCTTAAAGGGAGTCAAACCTCCTCTGGTGTTTGGAGGGAGGACACGGGATTGCTCTCCAGGCAATGCAGGAAATGAAGGCCCTCATCTCCCGATGACTGGGGCGTCTCGTAGGTTTTCTCGAGCTGTGGCGCTAGTGTGGGGTTTCTCACGAAGTAAGACTGGGAGCTCAGTGAGCCTCTCATGTGGTGCCAGGGCAGTCAGGTCTCTATGCACGTGGTGAGAGGGAGCCCGTCATTGTTCTCGAGTCATGGTAGGGGAATTGGGCCTGAAAACGTGTTAAAGAAGGACTCTCGAGGTCTTTCTTGGGGTGCAGCAGGAAACCCTGGGTTCCATCGACTTGTGCCAGTGACCTCAGGAAGCTTCTCAGCGTGCCTCTGAGAAGTCAGGGTCACTGTGGAGTTGGGAGGGGCCTCTCGGAACTCCACTGGGTTTGGTGCAATGGAAGAGGGCCTCATGACAAGTTGAGGCAGGAACCACAGGGTTCCTCTCCTGGCTTCGAATGCGCCGGATCTGACTCGGATCGCAGAGTCCCTGCAGAGTTGGGACAGGAGAGTCAGGCCTCGTCTTGTGTGGAGGAATGGAACTCCGCTTGACTCTCGCGTTGTTCATGGGGTGACAGGCCACTTGTAGATTTGTATGTGGAACTTGCGGGTTTTTCTGGACGATGCACTGGGGTGTCACTGCCCCTTCGTGTTGTGCCTTGTTCCACAGGATTGCCTTCGAGTTGGGTTCTGCCATCGGGTTCTTATCAAGAGCGGACCAGGGAATTGGGGTCTTTTGGCATGCAGCACCACCCACGAGGCTATGTCTCGAATTTCCTCATGAGACTGGCCTCATCTTGATGTGCGCCAGGAAGGTCGGGAACGCCTTCCAGACAAAGCAGGGGAATCGAACCTCCTGTCGCGATCAAGAGGGGAGAAGAGTCTCAGATGAAGTGGTGCCGGGAACCTCGGTGTTCTCCTCAAGTGAGACTGGTATGTCGGGGAACTTTTGGGGTCGCATCAAGGGTTCCAAGTAACTTTTCGCTCTTCAATACGGAACGTGGGACTCCTCTTGAGACGCTGTAGCGGGCAAGGGCCTCATCTTTCGATGACGGGGGAACCACGTGGTTTTTCTTGAGTTGGGGCGGGATTCTCGAGTTACAACCGGGAATTCAGGCTTCCTCTTCAACTGGCCCAGGGAAGTCCAGTTTTCATTCGAATTGTGAGTTAGAACTGGGGATTGCTCTCGAGACACTGCAGGGCCAAATAGACCTCATCTAGGCTTGTGTCCAGGACCTAATGTTCCTCTGCTGGGGCGAAAGCGATCTCAGCATTGCATTCTCGACTCACCTGGGGAGTCAGGCCTCGTCTCGAGGGGAAGCCAAGGACACCGCTCTCCTGTCAAGTCGCGACGGGTATATCTTGGAGCTCACTGTGTGGCCTAAAATGAGTCAAGCCTCCTGTGGAGTTTGGAGAGAGGACTCAGGATTGCTCTCCAGGCCATACAGCAAAAGAAGGCCCTCATCTCGTGAGGACTGGGGCGTCTCGTGGGTATTCTCGAGCTGCGGCTCCAGTGTGGTGTTGCTCACGAGGTATAATGGGGAGCTCAGGGAGCCTCTCCTGTGGCGCCAGGGAAGTCAGGTTTCTATGCGCGTGGCTAGGGGGAGCGCGTCATTGCTCTCGAGTCATGGTAGGGGAATCGCACCTCAAGACGCATTGAAGAAGGACTCTCGAGGTCTTTTACGGGTTGGGGCAGGAAACCCTTGGTTCCCTCGACTTGTGCCGGTGATCTCAGGAAGGTCTAAGGGTGCCTCTGAGAAGTCAGGGATACTGTGCAGTTGGGAGGGGTCTCTCGGGACTCCACTGGGTTCGGTGCAATGGAAGAAGGCCTCATCTCGAGTGGAGGCAGGAAACTCATGTTTCCTCTCCTGACTTCCCCTGGGCCAGATCTGACTCGGATCGCAGTTTCGCTGCAGAGTTCAAACAGGAGAGTCAGGCCTCGTCTTGTGTGGAGGAATGGAACTCTGCTTGCCTCTCCAGTTGTTCACGGGGTGACAGGTCACTTCTCGAGCTGTGTGGTACCTGCGGGTTTCTCCGGATGATACCCAGGGGTGTCAGTGCCCCTAAGTGTTGTGCCTTCATCAAAAGGGTTATCTTCAAAGAGGTGTCCGGGCATCAGGATCTTATCAAGAGCGGACCGGGAAATCGGGGTCTTTCGGCATGTGTCACCATCCACGTGGCTATGTCTCGAATATCCTCGTGAGACCGGCCTCATCCTGAGATGCACCGGGAAAGGTGGGAACCCCTTCAAGAGAAAACAGGGGAATCGACCCTCCTGTCGCGATCAGGAGGGGAGAAGGGGCCCAGATGTAGTGGTGCCGGGAACCTCGGTGTTCTCCTCGAGTCAGACTGGTGTGTCGAGGAACTTTTGAGGGCGCATCAAGGGTGCCAATACCGTTTCGCACTTCAAGACGGAACGTGGGACTTCTCTTGAGACGCTGTAGGGGGCAAGGGCCTCATCTTGGGATGACGGGGGAACCACGTGGCGTTTCTCGAGTTGTGGCGGGATTCTCGAGTTTCGACGGGGAATACAGTCTTCCTCATGTGTTGGGCCAGGGAAGTCCTATCTTCCATTCGAGTTTAAAGGGAGAGCTGGGGATTGCTCTCGAGTCACTGCAGGGCAAAATAGACCTCATCTAGGCTTGTGTCCAGGACTTAATGTTCGTCCCTAGGGGCGACAGGGATTTTGGGGTTGCATAACAGACTCACCCGGGGAATCAGGCCTCGTCTCAAGGGGAAGCAAAGAACTCCGCTGTCCTTTTGAGTCGCGATGGGTATCTCTTGGAGCCCACTGTGTGCCCTAAAGGGAGTCAAGCCTCCTGTGCTGTTTGGATAGAGGACTCGGGATTCCTCTCCAGGCCATGCAGGAAAAGAAGGCCCTCATCTCACGATGACGGCGGCGTCTCGTGGGTTTTCTAGACTGCCGCGCTAGTGCCGGGTTTCTGACGAGGTACGAGAGGGAGCTCAGGGAGACTCTCGTGTGGCGCCAGGGAAGTAAGGTCCCCATAAGATGGCTAGGGGGAGCTCGTCATTGCTCTCGAATCATGGTAGGGTAATCGGGCCTCAAGACGGGTTGAAGAAGGACTCTCGAGGTCTTTCTCGGGTCACTGCATAAAACCCAGGGTTCCCTTGACTTGTGCCTGCGACCTCAGGGAGCTTCTCAGAGTGCCTCTGAGAAGTCAGGGATACTGTGCAGTTTGGAGGGGCCTCTCGAGACTCCTCTGCATTTGGTGGAATGTAAGAGGGACTCATCTCGAGTTGAAGCAGGAACCTCAGTGTTCCTCTCCATTTCTGACTCAGATCGCAAGGTCCCTGCATGTTGGTACAGGAGAGTCAGGCCTCGTCTTTTCTGGAGGATGGGACTCCTCTTGCCTCTCGAGTTGTTCTCGAGGTGACAGGCCACTTGTCGAGCTGTGTGTGTAACCTGCCCATTTTTCCGGATGATGCACAGGTGTGTTAGTGCCCCTTCGTGTTGTACCTTCATACTCAAGGCTGCCTTCCAAGAGGTGTCCGAGCATCGGATTCTTATCAAGAGCGGACCGGGAAATTGGAGTCTTTCGGCAAGTGGCACCACCCACAAAGCTACGTATCGAATTTCCCCATGAGACCGGCCTCATCCTGAGCTGTGCAGGGAAGGTCGGGCCCCCTTGCAGACAAAGCAGGGGAATCGACCCACCGGTCATGATCAGGAGGGGAGAAGGGGCTTAAATGAAGTGGTGCCGGGAACCTCGGTGTTCCCCTTGAGTGAGACCGGCGTGTTGGGGGACTTTTGGGGTCGCATCAAAGGTGCCAAGTACCGTTACGCATTTCAAGACGGAACCTGGGACATCTTTTGAAACGCTGTAGCGGGCAAGGGCCTCATCTTGCGATGACGGGAGAACCACGTGGTTTTGCTCGAGTTGCGGCGGGATTCTCGAGTTATGACCGGAAATTTAGGCTTCCTTTTGTTGGCCTTGAAATCCAATCTTCCATTCGGGTTGCGAGGGGGAGCTGGGGATTGCGCTAGAGTCACTGCAGGGCAAAAGAGACCTAATCTAGGCTTGTGTCCAGTATCTAACGTTGCTCTCCAGGGGCGACAGGGATCTCGGGTTTGCATTCCAGACTCATCCGGGGAGGCAGTTCTCACCTCGAGGGTAAGCAAAGGATTCTGCTCTCGTCTCGAGTCGCGATGGGTATCTCTTGGAGCCCACTGTGTGTACTAAAGGGAGTCAAGCCTCCTGTGGAGTTTGGAGAGAGGACTCGGGATTGGACTCCAGGCCATGCAGGAAAAGAAGGCCCTCATCTCGAGATGACGGTGGCGTCTCGTGGGTTTTCTCGAGCTGCGGCGCCAGTGTGGGTTGTCTCATGAAGTACCACGGGGATCTCAGGGAGCCTCTTGTATGGCGCCAGGAAAATCCAGTATTCCATTCGAGTTGCAAGTTAGAACTGGGGATTGCTCTCCAGTCACTGCAGGGCAAAATAGACCTCATCTACGCTTGTGTCCAGGACCTAGTGTTCCACTACTGGGCCAACAGGGATCTCAGGGTTGCATTCTCGACTCACCCGGAGAGTCAGGCCTCGTCTTGAGGGGAAAAAAAGGACTCCGCTCTCCTGTCGAGTCGCGACAGGTATCTCTTGGAGCCCACTGCGTGGCGTAAAGGGAGTGAAGCCTCCTATGGAGTTTGGAGATGACTCGGGATTGTTTTCCTGGCCATGCAGGAAAAAAGGCCCTCATCTCGCGATGACGGGGGCATCTCGTGGGTTTTCTCCAGCTGCGGCGCCAGTATCAGATTTCTCACGAGGTACAACGGGGAGCTCAGAGAGCCTCTCGTGTGGTGCTAGGGACGTCAGGTCTCCGTGCGTGTGGTGAAGGGGAGTGCGTGATTGCTCTCGAGTCATAGTAGGCGAATCGGGCCTCAAGACGCATTGAAGAAGGACTCTTGAGGTCTTTCTCGGGTTGCGGCAGGGAACCCTGGGTTCCCTTGATTTGTGTCGGTGACCTCAGGCAACTTCTAAGGGTGCCTCTGAGAAGTCAGGGACACTGTGGATTTGGGAGGGGCCTTTCGTTACTCAACTGGGTTTGGTGCAATCGAAGAGGGCCTCATCTCGAATGGAGGCAGGAACGTCAGGGGTCCTCTCCGTATCTGACTCGGGTCGCAGGGTACCTGCAGAGTATGGACAAGAGAGTCACGCCTCGTCTTCTGTGGAGGAATGGATTTCCCCTTGCCTTTCGAGTTGTTCACGGAGTGACAGGCCACTTGTTGAGCTGAGTGTGGAACCTGCGGGTTTTTCCGGACGATGCACGGGGGTGTCAGTGCCCCTTCGTGTTGTGCCTTCATCCACAGGGTTGCCTTCAAAGAGGTTTCCGGGCATCGGGTTCTTTTCAAGAGCGTACCGGAAAATTGGGGTCTTTCAACATGTGGTACCACCCACGAGGCCACGTCTCGAATTTCCTCGGGAGACTTTCCTCATCCTGAGGTGCGCCGGGAAGCTCGGGAACCCCTTGCAGACAAAGCAGGGGAATCGACCCACCGGTCGCAATCAGAAGGGGAGAAGGGGCTCAGATGAAGTGGTGCCGGGAACCTCGGTGGTCCCCTCGAGTGAGACCGGTATGTCACGGCACTTTTGAGGTCGCATCAAGGGTGCCAAGTACAGTTTCGCACTTCAAGACGGGACGTGGGAATTCTCTGGAGATGCTGTAGCGGGCAAGGGCCTCATATTGCGATGACGAGGGAAACACGTGGTTTTTCTCGAGTTGAGGCGGGATTCTCGAGTTACAACGGGGAATTCAGGCTTCCTCTTGTGTTGGCCCAGGAAGTCCAATCTTCCATTCAACTTGTCAGAGAGAGCTGGGGGTTGCTCTCGAGTCACTTCAGGGCAAAGAGTCCTCATCTAGGCTTGGGTCCAGGACGTAATGTTCCTCTCCAGGGGCGACAGGGATATCGGGGTCGCATTCCAGTCTCACCCGGTGGGTCACGCCTCGTCTCGAGTGGAAGCAAAGGACTCCACTATCCTCTCGAGTCAGGACGCGTAACTCTTGGAGCCCAATGAGTGGCCTAAAGGGAGTCAAGCGTCCTGTGTAGCTTGGACAGAAGGTTCACGCTTGATCTGCATACCATGCAGTTAAAGATGGCCCTCCTCTCGTGATGACGGGGGCGTCTCATGGGTTTTCTCGAGCTGCGGCGCCAGTGTGGGGTTTCTCACGAGATATGATGGGGAGTTCAGGGAGCCTCTCGTGCGGCGCCAGAGAAGCCTGACTCCATGCGTGTGGCCAGGCAGATCGCGTCATTGCTCTCGAGTCATGGGAGGGACTAGGGCCTCAAGAGGCATTTAAGAAGGACTCTCAAGGTCTTTCTTGGGTTGGGGCGGGAAACACTCGTTTTCCTCGACCTCTAAGGGGACCTTAGGGAACTTCCCAGGTGCCTCTGAGAGGTGAGGGATACTGAGGAGTTAGAGGGGCCTCTCGGGACTCCACTAGGTTTGACGAAATGAAAGAGGGCCTCATCTCGATTGGAGGCAGGAACCTCAGGCTTCCTCTCCATTTCTGACTCCGACCGCAGGGTCCCTGCAGAGTTGGGACAGGAGAGTCAGGCCTCGTCTTGTCTGAGTAACGGAACTCTGCTTGCCTCTCGAGTCGTTCAGGGGGTCTCAGGGCCCTTGACAACCTGTGTGTGGAACCTGCGGGTGTTTCCAGAAGATGCATGGGGGTGTCAGTGCCCCTTCGTGTTGTGCCTTCATCCACAGGGTTGCCTTCAAAGAGGTTTCCGGGCATCGGGTTCTTTTCAAGAGCGTACCGGAAAATTGGGGTCTTTCAACATGTGGTACCACCCACGAGGCCACGTCTCGAATTTCCTCGGGAGACTTTCCTCATCCTGAGGTGCGCCGGGAAGCTCGGGAACCCCTTGCAGACAAAGCAGGGGAATCGACCCACCGGTCGCAATCAGAAGGGGAGAAGGGGCTCAGATGAAGTGGTGCCGGGAACCTCGGTGGTCCCCTCGAGTGAGACCGGTATGTCACGGCACTTTTGAGGTCGCATCAAGGGTGCCAAGTACAGTTTCGCACTTCAAGACGGGACGTGGGAATTCTCTGGAGATGCTGTAGCGGGCAAGGGCCTCATATTGCGATGACGAGGGAAACACGTGGTTTTTCTCGAGTTGAGGCGGGATTCTCGAGTTACAACGGGGAATTCAGGCTTCCTCTTGTGTTGGCCCAGGAAGTCCAATCTTCCATTCAACTTGTCAGAGAGAGCTGGGGGTTGCTCTCGAGTCACTTCAGGGCAAAGAGTCCTCATCTAGGCTTGGGTCCAGGACGTAATGTTCCTCTCCAGGGGCGACAGGGATATCGGGGTCGCATTCCAGTCTCACCCGGTGGGTCACGCCTCGTCTCGAGTGGAAGCAAAGGACTCCACTATCCTCTCGAGTCAGGACGCGTAACTCTTGGAGCCCAATGAGTGGCCTAAAGGGAGTCAAGCGTCCTGTGTAGCTTGGACAGAAGGTTCACGCTTGATCTGCATACCATGCAGTTAAAGATGGCCCTCCTCTCGTGATGACGGGGGCGTCTCATGGGTTTTCTCGAGCTGCGGCGCCAGTGTGGGGTTTCTCACGAGATATGATGGGGAGTTCAGGGAGCCTCTCGTGCGGCGCCAGAGAAGCCTGACTCCATGCGTGTGGCCAGGCAGATCGCGTCATTGCTCTCGAGTCATGGGAGGGACTAGGGCCTCAAGAGGCATTTAAGAAGGACTCTCAAGGTCTTTCTTGGGTTGGGGCGGGAAACACTCGTTTCCCTCGACCTCTAAGGGGACCTTAGGGAACTTCCCAGGTGCCTCTGAGAGGTGAGGGATACTGAGGAGTTAGAGGGGCCTCTCGGGACTCCACTAGGTTTGACGAAATGAAAGAGGGCCTCATCTCGATTGGAGGCAGGAACCTCAGGCTTCCTCTCCATTTCTGACTCCGACCGCAGGGTCCCTGCAGAGTTGGGACAGGAGAGTCAGGCCTCGTCTTGTCTGAGTAACGGAACTCTGCTTGCCTCTCGAGTCGTTCAGGGGGTCTCAGGGCCCTTGACAAGCTGTGTGTGGAACCTGCGGGTGTTTCCAGAAGATGCATGGGGGTGTCAGTGCCCCTTCGTTTTGTGCCTTCCCCCACAGGGTTTCCTTCAAAGAGGTGTCCGGGCATCGGGTTCATTTCAAGAGCGGACCGGGAAATCGGGGTCATTCGGCATGTGGCACCACCCACGTGGCTCATCTCGAATTTCCTCATGAGACCAGCATCATCCTGAGGTGCGCCGGGAAGGCCGGGAACACCTTCCACACAAAGTAGGGGAATCGATTCTCCTGTCGCGATCAGGAGGGGAGATGGGGCTCAGATGAAGTGGTGCCGGGACCCTCGGTGTTCCACTCGAGGGAACCCGGCGTTTCAGGGAACTTTAGGGGTCGCATCAAGGGAGCCAAGTACCGTTTCCCACTTCAGGACGGAACATGGGACTTCCCTGGAGACGCTATAGCGGGCAAGGGCCTCATCCAGTGAAGACGTTGGAACCACGTCGTTTTTCTCGAGTTGCATCGGGATTCTCGAAAACGACAGGAATTTCAGGCTTCCTCTTGGGTTGGCTCTGGGAAGCCCAATCTTCAATTCGAGTTGCGATGGAAAGCTGGGGGTTCTGCTCAAGTCACTACAGGGCCAAAGAGACCTCATCGAGGCGTGTGTCCAGGACCTAATATTCCTCTCCAGGGAAGGCAGGGATCTCGGGGTTGCATTCCAGGCTCCCCCGGGGAGTCAGGCCTCGTCTCGAGGGGAAGCTAAGGACTCCGCTCTCCTCTCGAGTCGCGACGCGGGTCTCTTGGAGCCCCCTGAACGGCCTCAAGGGAGTCCAGCCTCCTCTTCCGTTTGGAGAGAGGACACGGGATTGCTCTCCAGGCCATGCAGGAAAAGAAGGCCCTCAGCTCGCGAGGACGGGGGCGTCTCAGGGGTTTCCTCGAGCTGCGGCGCCCGTGGGGGTTTTCTCCCGAGGCACGACGAGGATCTCAGGGAGCCTCTCGTGCGGCGCCAGGGAAGTCAGGTCTCCATGCTCGTGGCGAGGGGGAGCGCGTCCTGGCTCTCGAGTCACGAGAGGGGACTAGGGCCTCGAGACGCGTTGAAGAAGGACTCTCGAGGTCTTTCTCGGGGGGCGGCGGGAAACCCTCGTTTCCCTCGCCTTCTGCCGGGGACCTTAGGGAACTTCCCAGGGTGCCTCTTAGAGGCGAGGGATCCTGTGGAGGTGGCGGGGCCCCTCGGGACTCCGCTGGGTCTGGCGCAACGGAAGAGGGCCTCACCTCGAGGGGAGGCAGGAACCTCAGGCTTCCTCTCCGTTTCGGACTCCGACCGCAGGGTCCCTGCAGAGTGGGGACAGGAGAGTCAGGCCTCGTCTTGTCTGAGGAAGGGAACCCCGCTGGCCTCTCGAGTTGCTCAGGGGGTCTCAGGCCCCTCGTCGAGCTGTGTGTGGAACCCGCGGGTCTTTGCGGACGATGCACGGGGGTGGCAGTGCACCTTCGTGTTGTGCCTTCACCTACAGTGTTGCCTTCGAAGAGGGTTCCGGGCCTCGGGTCCTTCTCAAGGGCGGACCGGGGAATCGGGGGCGTTCGGCATGTGGCCCCACCCACGTGGCTCGTCTCGAATTTCCTCGTGAGACCGGCCTCATCCTGAGGTGCGACGGGAACCCCGGGAACCCCTTCCAGACCACGCAGGGGAATCGCCTCTCCTGTCGCGATCAGGAGGGGAGAAGGGGCTCAGAGGAAGCGGTGCCGGGACCCTCGGTGTTCCCCTCGGGGGAACCCGGCGTGTCGGGGTACTTTTGGGGGTCGCAGGAAGGCTGTCAGGGACCGTTTCGCCCTTCAGGGCGGAACAGGGGACTTCCCTTGAGACGCCGTCGCGGGCAAGGGCCTCATCTTGCCAAGAGGTGGGAACCACGTGGTTTTTCTCGAGTTGCGGCAGCATTCTCGAGTTACGACGGGGATCTCAGCCTTCCCCTTGGGTTGGCCCTGGGAAGCCCAATCTTCCCCTCGGGTTGCGAGGGAAAGCTGGGGGTTGCGCTCGAGTCACTGCAGGGCCGAAGAGACCTCACCTAGGCGTGTGTCCGGGACCTAATATTCCTCTCCAGGGAAGGCAGGGATCTCGGGGTTGCATTCCAGGCTCCCCCGGGGAGTCAGGCCTCGTCTCGAGGGGAAGCCAAGGACTCCGCTCTCCTCTCGAGTTCAACGGGTATCTCTTTTAGCCCACAGAGTGGCCTAAAGGGAGTCAGGCCTCCTGTGGAGTTTGAAGAGAGGCCTCGAGATTGCTCTCCAGGCCATGCAGGAAAAGAAGGCCTTCATCTCGCGACGACGGAGGCGTCTCGTGGGTTTTCTGGAGCTGGGGAGCCAGTGTGGGATTTCTCACGAGGTATGACGGGGAGCTCAGGGAGCCTCTCGTGTGGCGCCAGGGAAGTCAAGTCTCCATGCGAGTGGCGAGGGGGAACGCGTCATTGCTCTCGAGTCATGGTAGGGGAATCGGGATTCAAGATGCGTTGAAGGAGGATTTTCGAGGTCTTTCTCGGGTTGCGTCAGGAAACCCTGTGTTCCCTCGACTTGTGCCAATGACCTCAGGGAGCTTCTAAGGGTGCCTCTGAGAAGTCGCGATACTGTGGATTTGGGAGGGGCCTCTCGGGCCTCCACTGTTTTTGGTGTAATGGAAGAGGGCCTCATCTCGAGTGGAGTCAGGAACCTCAGGGTTCCTCTCCATTTCGGACTCCGATCGCAGGGTCCCTTCAGAGTTGGGACCGGAGAGTCAGGCCTCGTCTTGAGTGGAGGAATGGAACTCTGCTTGCCTCTCGAGTTGTTCATGGGATGACAGGCCTCTTGTCGAGCTGTGTGTGGAACCTGCGGCTTTTACCGAATGATGCATGGGAGTGTCAGTGACCCTTCGTTTTGTGCCTTCGTCCACAGGGTTGCCTTCGAAGAGGTGTCCGGGCATCGGGTTCTTCTCAAGAGTGGGCCGGGAAATCGGGGTATTTCGGCATGTGACACCACCCACGACGCTACGTCTCGAATTTCCTCGTGAGACCGGCCTCATCCTGAGGTGCGCCGGGAATGTGGGGAACCCCTTCCAAACAAAGCAGGGGAATAGACCCTCCTGTCTCAAACAGGAGGGGAGAAGGTGCTCAGATGAAGTGGTGCGGGAACCTCGGTGTTCCTGTCGAGTGAGACCGGCGTGTCCGGGAACATTTGGTGTCGCATCAAGGGTGCAAAGTACCGTTTCGCACTTCAAGACGGAACGTGGTTCTTTTCTTGAGACGCCATAGCAGCAAGGGCCTCATCTTGGGATGACGTTGGAAACACGTGGTTTTTCTCGAGTTGCGGCGGGATTCTCGAGTTACGAAGGGGATTTCTGGCTTCCTCTTGTGTTGGCCCAGGGAAGCCCAATCTTCCATTCGAGTTGCGAGGGAGAGCTGGGGGTTGCGCTCGAGTCACTGCAGGGCAAAAGAAACCTCATCCAGGCTTGTGTCTAGGACCTAATGTTCCTCTCAAGGGATGACTGGGATCTTGGGGTTGCATTCTAGACTCACCCAGGAGTCAGGCGTCCTCTCGAGGGGAAACAAAGGACTTCTCTCTCTTCTCGAGTCGCGACGGGTATTTCTTGGAGCCCACTGAGTGGACTAAAGGGAGTCAAGCCTCCTCTGGAGTTTGGAGAGAGGACTCGGGATTGCACTCCAGGACATGCAGGAAAAGAAGGCCCTCATCTCACGATAACGGGGGGGGGGGGGGTCTCGGTGGTTTTACCGAGCTGCAGCGCCTGTGTTGGTTTCTCAGGAGGTACGACGGGGAGCTCAGGGAGCCTCTTGTGTGGCGCCAGGGAAGTTAGGTCTCGATGCGTGCGGCGAGGGGGAACGCGTCATTGCTCTCGAGTCATGGTAGGGGAATCAGGCCTCTAGACGCGTTGAAGGACTCTCAAGATCTCTCTCGGGTCTTGGCAAGAATACCTGGGTTCCCTCGACTTGTGCCGGTGACCTCAGGGAGATTCTCCGGGTGCCTCTGAGAAGTCAGGGATACTGTGGAGTTGGGAAAGACCTCTCGGGACTCCACTGGGTTTGGTGAAATGGAAGGGGGCCTCATCTCGAGGGGAGGCAGGAACCTCAGGGTTCCTCTCCATTTCTGATTCCGATCGCAGCCCCCTGCATAGTTGGGAGAGGTGAGTCAGGCCTTGTCTTGTGTGCAGGAATGGACCTCCGCTTGCCTCTCAAGTTGTTCACTGGGTGACACGCACTTGTTGAGCTGTATGAGTAACCTGCGGTCTTTTCCGGACGATGCACGGGGGTGTCAGTGCCCCTTCGTGTTGTGCCTTCATCCACACTATCTTCGAATAGGTGTCTGGGCATCGCGTTCTTATCAAGAGTGGATCGGGAAATCGCGGTCTTTCGGCATGTGGCACCACCATCGAGGCTACGTCTCGAATTTCCTCGTGAGACAGCCTCATCTGAGGTGCGTGGAGAAGGTCGGGAACCCCTTGCAGACAAAGCAGGGGAATTGACCCTCCTTTCGCGATCAGGAGGGGAGAAGGGGCTCAGATGAAGTGGTGCCAGGAACCTCGGTGTTCCCCTCTAGTGCGACCCGTATGTCGGGGAACTTTTGGGGTAGCATTAAGGGTGCCAAATATCATTTCGCACTTGAAGACAGAACGTGGGACTACTCTTGAGACGCTGGAGCGGGCAAGGGCCTCATCTTGCAATGACGGGGGAACCACGTGGTTTTTCTCAAGTTGAGGCGGAATTCTCGAATTACTCCTGGGAATTCAGGCTTCCTCTTGTGTTGGCCCAGGGAGGTCCAATCTTCCATTCGGGTTGCGAGGGAAAGCTGGGGAGTGCTCTCGAGTTACTGCAGGGCAAAAGCGACCTCATCTAGCTTTGTGTTCAGGACCCAATGATCCTCTCCAAGGGCGACAGGGATCTCGGGTTTGCATTACAGACTCACCCGGGGAGTTAGGCCTCGTCTCGAGGGGAAGCAAAGGACTCGGCTCTCCTCTCGAGTAGCGACGCGTATCTCTTGGAGCCCACTGAGTGGTCTAAAGGGAGTCAACCCTCCTCTTCAGTTTGGAGAGAGGACTCGTGATTGCTCTCCAGGCCATGCAGGAAAAGAAGGCCCACATCTCGAGATGACGGGGGCATCTCGTGGGTTTTCTCGAGCTGTGGCGCCAGTGTGGGGTTTCTCACGAGGTACGACGGGGAGTTCAGGTAGCCTCTCGTGTGGCAACAGGAAGTCAGGTCTCCATGGGCGGGGCAAGGGGGAGCGCGTCATTGCTCTCAAGTCAGGGTAGGGGAATCGGGCCTCATGACGGGTTGAAAAAGAACTCTCGATGTCTTTCTAGGGTTGCGGCAGGAAACCCTGGGTTCCCTTGACTTGTGCCGGTGACCTCAGGGAGCGTCTCAGGGTGCCTCTGAGAAGTCAGGGATACTGTGGATTTGGGAGAGGCCTCTCGGGACTCCTCTGGGTTTGGTGCAATGGAAGTGGGCCTCATCTCGAGTTGAGGCAGGAACCTCAGGGTTCTGCTCCTGACTTCCTGGAGGCCGGATCTGACTCAGATCGCAGGGTCCCTGTTGAGTTTGCTCAGGAGTGTCAGGTCTCGTGTTCTGCGGAGGAATGGAACTCCGCTTACATCTCAAGTTGTTCAAGGATAACACCACTTTTCGTGATGTGTGTGGAACCTGCGGGTTTTTCGGAGATGCACGGGGGTGTCAGTGCTCCTTCCTGTTGTGCCTTCATCCACAAGGTTGCCTTCGAAGAGGTGTCCGGGTATCGTGTTCTCCTCAAGTGCGGACCGGGAAATTGGGGTCTTTCAGCATGTTGCACCACCCACTAGGCTACGTCTCGAATTTTCTCGTGAGACCGGCCTCATCCTGAGGCGCGCAGGAAAGTCCGGGAACCCTTTCCAAACAAAGCAGGGGAATCGACCCTACTTTCGGGATCAGGAGGAGAGAAAGGGCTCAGATGAAGTAGTGCCGGGAACCTCGGTGCTCTCCTTGAGTGAAAGTCGGGTAACTTTTCTGGTTGCATCAAGGGTGCCAAGTACCGTTTCGCACTTCAAGACGGAACCTGGGACTTCTCTTGAGATGCTGTAGTGGGCAAGGGCCTCATCTAGCGCTGACGGGGGACCCACGTGTTTTTTCTCGAGTTGTGGCAGGATTCTTGAGTTACGATGGGGAATACAGGTTTCCTCTTGTGTTGGCCCAGGGAAGTCCAATCTTCCATTCGAGTTGCAAGTGAGAGCTGGAGATTGCTCTCGAGTCACTGCAGGGCAAAATAGAGCTCATCTAGGTTTGTGTCCAGGACCGAGTTTTTCTCTCCAGGGGTGACAGGTATCTCGGGGTTGCATTCCAGACTCACCCGGGGAGTCAGGCCTCGTCTCGAAGGAAATGAATGGACTCCGCTCTCCTCTCGAGTCGCGACGGGTATCCCTTGGAGCCCAAGCGTGGCCTAAATGGAGTTAAGCCTCCTGTGGAGTTTGGAGAGAGGACTCGGGATTGCTCTCTAGGCCATGCAGGAAAAGAAGGCCCTCATCTCGCGATGACGGGGGCGTCTCGTGGGTTTTCTCAAGGTGCAGTGCCTGGTTGGGGTTTCTCACGAGATAGGACGGGGAGCTCAGGGAGACTCCTGTGGTGCCACGGAAGTCAGGTCTCCATGGACGTGGCGTGGGGGAGCGCCTCATTGCTCTCGAGTCATGGTAGGGGAATCAAGCCTCAAGACGCTTCGAAGAAGAACTCTCGAGGTCTTTCTCGGGGTGTGGCAGGAAACCCTGGGTTCCCTCGACTTGTGCCCATGACCTCAGGGAGCTTAGCGGGGTTCCTCTGAGAAGTCAGGGATACTGTGGAGTTGAGAGGGGCTTCTCGGGACATCACAGGGACTGGTGCAATTGAAGAGGACCTAATCTCGGATTGAGGCAGTAACGTCAGGGTTCCTCTCCATTTCTGACTCGGATAGCAGGGTCCCTGCAGAGTTGGGACAGGAGAGTCAGACCTCGTCTTGTGTGGAGTAATGGAACTCCGCTTGCCTCTCGAGTTGTTCACGGGATGACAGGCCACCTGTCGAGTTGTATGTGGAACCTGCGGTTTTGGGGGACGATGCACAGGGGTGTCAGTGCCCCTTCGTGTTGTGCCTTCATCCACAGGGTTACCTTCGAAGAGGTGACCGGGCATCGGGATCTTATCAATAGCGGACCAGGAAATCGGGGTCTTTCGGCATGTGGCACAACCCACGAGGCTACGTCTCGACTTCCCTCGTGAGACTGGCCTCATCCTGAGGTTCGCCGGGAAGTCTGGGAACCCCTTCCAGACAAAGCAGGGGAATCGACCCTCCTGTCGCCATCAGGAGGGGAGAAGAGGCTCAGCTGAAGCGGTGCTGGGAACCTCCATGTTCTCCTCGAATGAGACCGGGGTGTCAGGGAAATTTGGGGGTCGCATCAAGGGTGCCAAGTACCGTTTCACACTTCAAAACGGAACATGGGACTTCCCTGGAGACGCTATAGCTGACAGGGCCCTCATATTTCGATGATGGAGGAGCCACGTTGTTTTTCTCCAGTTGCCGCGGGATTCTCGAATTACAATGGGGAATACAGGCTTCCTCTTGTGTTGGCCCAGGGAAGTCCAATCATCCATTCGAGTTGCGAGGGAGAGCTGGGGATTGCACTTGAGTCAATGCAGGACAAAAAAGACCTCATTTAGGCTTGTGTCCAGGACCGAGTTTTCCTCTACAGGGGCAACACGGATCTCGGGATCCCATTCCAGACTCACCCAAGTAGTCAGGCCTCGGCTCGAGGGGAAGCAACGGACTCTGCTCTCCTCTAGAGTAGCGACGTGTATCTCTTGGAGGCTACTGAGTGGCCTAAAGGGAGTCAGGCCTCCAGTGGAGTTTGGAGAGTGGACTCGGGATTGCTCTCTAGGTCATGTAGGAAAAGAAGGCCCTCATCTTACGATGATGGGGGCGTCTCGTGAGTTTTCTCGAGCGGCGGTGCCAGTGTGGGGTTTTCATGAGGTAGGACGGGGAGCGCAGGGAGCCTCTCGTGTGGCGCCAGGGAAGTTAGGTTTCAATGGGCGTGGCGAGGGGAATGCGTCATTGCTCTCCAGTCATGGTAGGGTATCGGGCCTCAAGACGCGGTAAAGAAGGACTCTCAAGGTCTTTCTCAGAATGCAGCAGGAAACCCTGGGTTCACTCGACTTGTGCCAGTGACCGCAGAGAGCTTCTGAGGGTGCCTCTGAGAATCAGGGATACTGTGGAGTTTTAGGGGCCTCTCGGGACTCCACTGGGTATGGCGCAATGGAAGAGGGCCTCATTTCGAGTTGATGCAGGAACGTCAGGTTTCATCTACATTTCTGACTCCGATCGCACGGTCCCTGCAGAGTTGGGAAAGGAGAGTCAGGCCTTCTCTTGTGTGGAGGAACGGAACTCCGCATGCCTCTCTAGTTCTTCAAGGGATGACAGGACACTTGTCGATCTGTGTTTGGAATCTGCGTGTTTTTCCGTACTATGCATGGGGATGTCAGTACCCCTTCGTGTTGTGCATTCATCCACAGGTTTGCTTTCGAAGAGGTGTCCTGGCATCGGGTTCTTATTAAGAGCGGACCAGGAAATCGGGGTTTTTCCGCATGTGGCACCACCCACCAGGCTACGTCTCGAATTTCCTAGTGAGACCGGCCTCATCCTGAGGTGCGCCGGGAAGGTCGGAACCCCTTGCAGACAAAGCAGGGGAATCGACCCTCCTGTCTCGATTAGGAGGGGAGAAGGGGCACAGATGAGGTGATGCCGGGAACCTCGGTGTTCCCCTCCAGTGAGACCAGTGTGTTGGGGAACTTTTGGGGTCGCATCAAAGGTGCCAAGTACCGTATCGCACTTCAAGATGGAACGTAAGACTTCTTTTGAGACGCTGTAGCGGCAATGGCCGCATCTTGCGATGAAGAGGGAACGACGTGGTTTTTCTCGAGTTGTGGCGGGATTCTTGAGTTACAACGGGAAATTCAGGCTTCCTCTTCTGTTGGCCCAGGGAAGTCCAGTCTTCCATTCGAGTTGCGAGGGAGAGTTGGGGATTGCTCTCGAGTCACTGCAGGAAAAAAGAGACCTCATCTAGGCTTGTGTCCAGGACCTAATGTTTCTCTCCAGGGGCGACAGGGATCTCCAGTTCACATATCAGACACACCCGAGGAGTCAGGCCTCGCCTCGAGGGGAAGGAAAAGACCCCGCTCTCCTCTCGAGTCGCGACGGGTATGTCTTGGAGTCCACTGAGTGACCAAAAGGGAGTCAAGCCTACTGTGGAGTTTGGAGAGAGGACTCGGGATTGCTCTCCAGGCCATGCTAGAAAAGAAGGCCGTCATGTCGCGAAAATGGGGGCGTCTCGTGGGTTTTCTCTATCTGTGGCGCCAGTGTTTGGTTTCTCACGAGGTATGACGGGGAGCTCAGGGAGCCTCTCGTGTGGCGCCAGGGAAGTCAGGGCTTCATGAGTGTAGCAGAGGGAGCGCGTCATTGCCCTCGAGTCATGGTAGGGGAATCAGGCCTCAAAATGCGTTGAAGAAGGACTCTTGAGTTCTTTCTATGGTGGCGGCAGTAAACCCTGGGTTCACTCGAATTGTGCTGGTGACCTCAGGGAGCTTCTCAGGGTGCCTCTGAGAAGTCAGGGATACTGTGGAGCTGGGACGCGTCTCTCGGGACTCCACTGGGTTTCGTGCAATGGAAGAGGTCCTAATCTCGAGTGGAGGCAGGAACCTCAGCGTTCCTCTCGTGACTTCACTGGCGCTGGTCTGATTCGAATCGCAAAGTCCCTGCAGAGTTGGGACAGGAGAGTCAGGCATCGTCTTGTGTAGAGGAATGAAACCCCACTTGCTTCTCGAGTTCTTCAGGGGTGACAAGCCACTTGTTGAGCTGTATGTGGAACCTGCGGGTTTTTCCGGACGATGCACGAGGGTGACAGTGCCCCTTCGTGTTGTGCCTTCATCCACAGGGTTGCCTTCGAAGAGGTGTCCAGGCATCGGGTTCTTATCAAGAGCGTACCGGGAAATCATAGTCTTTTGGCATGTGGTACCACCCGCGAGCTACGTCTCGAATTTTCTCGTGAGACCGGCCTCATCCTGAAGTGCCCCGTGAAGGTCGGGAACCCCTTACAAACAAAGCAGGGGAAGTGACCCTCCTATCACGAACAGGAGGGGAGAAGGGGCTCAGATAAACTGGTGCCGGGAACCTCGGTGTTCACCTCGAGTGAGACCGATATTTCGGGGAACTTTTGGGGTCACAACAAGGGTGTCAAGTATCGTTTCGCACTTCAAGACGGAACGTGGGACTTTTCTTGAGAAGCTGTAGCGGGCAAGGGCCTCATCTTGTGATGACGAGGGAACCAAGTGCTTTTTCTCGAGTTGCGGCGGGATTCTCGAGTTACGAAGGGGAATTCAGGCTTCCTCTTGTGTTGGCCCAGGGAAGTCCAATCTTCCATTCGAGTTGTCAGGGAGAGCGGGGGATTGCTCTCGAGTTACAGAAGGGCAAAAGAGACCTCATCTAGGCTTGTTTCCAGGACCTAATGTTCCTCTCCAGGGGAGACAGGGATCTCGGGGTTGCATTCCAGACCCACCTGGTGAGTCAGGCCTTGTCTCGAGGGGAAGCAAAGGACTCAATTCTCCTCTCGAGTCGCGACGGGTATCTCTTGGAGCCCACTAAGTGGCCTAAAGGGAGTCAAGCCTCCTGTGGAGTTTGGAAAGAGGATTCGGGATTCCTCTCCAGGCCATGCAGGAAAAGAAGGCCCTCATCTCGCGATGACAGGGGCGTATGGTGAGTTTTCTCACGAGGTACGACAGGGAGCTCAGGGAGCCTCTCTTATGGCGCCAGGGAAGTCAGGTCTCCATGTGCGTGGCGAGGGGGTGCGTGTCATTTCTATAGAGCCATGGAAGCAGATTCGGGCTTCAAGACACGTTGAAGTAGGACTCTCGAGGTCTTTTTCCCATTGTGGCAGGAAACCCTGGGTTCCCTCGACATGTGCCGGTTAACTCATGGAGCTTCTCCGGTTGCCTCTGAGAAGTCAGGGGTACTGTGGAGTTGGGAGGGGCCTCTCTGGACTCCACTGGGTTTGGTGCAATGGATGAGAGCCTCATCTCGAGTGGAGACAGGAACCTCATGTTTCCTCTCCTGGGTTTCCTGTCGCTGGTACTGACTCGGATCGCAGTTTCCCTGCAGAGTTGGTACAGAAAATCAGGTCTCGTCTTGTGTGGAGGAATGGAACTCCACTTGCCTGTCGAGTTGTTCACGGGGTGACAGACCACTTGTTGAACTGTGTTTGTAACCTGCGGGTTTTTCTGGACGATGTACGGGGATGTCAGTGCCCCTTCGTGTTGTGCTTTCATCCACAGGTTTTCCTTCGTAAAGGTGTCAGGGCATCACGTTCTTATCAAGAGCAGACTGGGAAATCGGGGTCTTTCGGCTTGTGGCACCACCCACGAGGCTATGTCTCGAATTTCCTCGTGAGACCTGCCTCATCCTTAGGCGCGCTGGAAAGGTCGGGAACCCCTTCCAGACATAGCAGGGGAATCGACACTCCTGTCGCGATCACGAGGGCAGAAGGAGCTCAAATGAAGTGGTTCCGGGAACCTCGGTGTTCCTTTCGAGTGAGACCGGTATGTCGGGGAATTTTGAGATTGCATCAAGGGTGCCAAGTACCGTTTCGCACTTCAAGACAGAAAGTGGGACTTCTCTTGAGTCGCTGTAGCGGGCAAGGGCCTCATCTAGCGCTGATGGGGGAACCACGTGGATTTTCTCGAGTTTCGGCGGGATTCTCGAGTTACGATGTCGAATTCAGGCTTCCAATTGTATTGGCCCAGGGAAGTCCAATCTTCCATTCGATTTGCGAGGGAGAGCTGTCGATTGCTCTCTAGTAACTGCAGTGCAAAATAGACCTCATCTAGGCTTGTGTCCAGGACCGAGTTTTCCTCTCCAGGTGTGACAGGAACTCGGGGTTGCATTCCAGACTCACACGGGGAGTCAGGCCTCGTCTCGAGGGGAAGCAAAGGACTCTGCTCTCCCTTCAGGTCCTGACAGGTATCTCTTGGAGCCAAGTGAGAGGCCTAAAGAGAGTCAAGCCTCCTGTGGAGTCTGGAGAGAGGACTCGGTTTTGCTCTCCATGCCAGGCAGGAAACAAGTCCCTCATCTTGTGATGACGGGGGCGTATCGTGGGTTTTCTCGAGCTGCGGTGCCTGAATGGGGTTTCCGAAGAGGTACGATGGGGAGCTCAGGGAGACTCTCTTCAGGCGTCAGGGAAGTCAGGTCTCCATGCGCATGGCAATGGGGAGCGGGTTTTGCTCTCGAGTCATGGTAGGGGAATCGGGCTTCAAGACGCGCCGAAGGACTCTCAAGGTCTTTCTCGGGTCGCAGCAGGAAACCCTGGGTTCCCTGGACTTGAGCCGGTGACCTCAGGTAGATTCTCAAGGTGCCTCTGAGAATTCAAGGATCTGTGGAGTTGGGAGGAGCCTCTCGCGACTCATCTGGGTTTGGTGCAATGGAAGAGGGCCTCACCTCGAGGGGAGACAGGAACCTCAGGCTTCCTCTCCGTTTCGGACTCCGACCGCAGGGTCCCTGCAGAGTTGGGACAGGAGAGTCAGGCCTCGTCTTGTCTGAGGAAGGGAACCCCGCTGGCCTCTCGAGTTGCTCAGGGGGTCTCAGGCCCCTCGTCGAGCTGTGTGTGGAACCCGCGGGTCTTTGCGGACGATGCACGGTGGTGGCAGTGCCCCTTCGTGTTGTGCCTTCACCCACAGGGTTGCCTTCGAAGAGGGGTCCAGGCCTCGGGTCCTTCTCAAGAGCGGACAGGGGAATCGGGGGCGTTCGGCATGTGGCCCCACCCACGTGGCTCGTCTCGAATTTCCTCGTGAGACCGGCCTCATCCTGAGGTGCGCCGGGAAGGCCGGGAACCCCTTCCAGACCACGCAGGGGAATCGCCTCTCCTGTCGCGATCAGGAGGGGAGAAGGGGCTCAGAGGAAGCGGTGCCGGGACCCTTCGTGTTCCCCTTGGGGGAACCCGGCGTGTCGGGGGACTCTTGGGGGTCGCAGGAAGGCTGTCAGGGACCGTTTCGCCCTTCAGGGCGGAACAGGGGACTTCCCTTGAGACGCCGTGGCGGGCAAGGGCCTCATCTTGCCAAGAGGTGGGAACCACGTGGTTTTTCTCGAGTTGCGGCGGGATTCTCGAGTTACGACGGGGATCTCAGCCTTCCCCTTGGGTTGGCCCTGAGAAGCCAAAACTTCCCCTCGGGTTGCAAGGGAAAGCTGGGGGTTGCGCTCGAGTCACTGCAGGGCCGAAGAGACCTCACCTAGACGTGTGTCCGCGACCTAATATTCCTCTCCAGGGAAGGCAGGGATCTCGGGGTTGCATTCCAGGCTCCCCCGGGGAGTCAGGCCTCGTCTCGAGGGGAAGCCAAGGACTCCGCTCTCCTCTCGAGTCGCGACGCGGGTCTCTTGGAGCCCCCTGAGCGGCCTCAAGGGAGTCCAGCCTCCTCTTCCGTTTGGAGAGAGGACCCGGGATTGCTCTCCAGGCCATGCAGGAAAAGAAGGCCCTCAGCTCGCGAGGACGGGGGCGTCTCCGGGGTTTCCTCGAACTGCGGCGCCCGTGGGGGTTTTCTCCCGAGGCACGACGAGGATCTCAGGGAGCCTCTCGTGCGGCGCCAGGGAAGTCAGGTCTCCATGCGCGTGTCGAGGGGGAGCGCGTCCTGGCTCTGGAGTCACGGGAGGGGACTAGGGCCTCAAGACGCGTTGAAGAAGGACTCTCGAGGTCTTTGTCGGGGGGCGGCGGGAAACCCTCGTTTCTCTCGCCTTCTGCCGGGGACCTTAGGGAACTTCCCAGGGTGCCTCTGAGAGGCGAGGGATCCTGTGGAGGTGGCGGGGCCCCTCGGGACTCCGCTGGGTCTGGTGCAACGGAAGAGGGCCTCACCTCGAGGGGAGGCAGGAACCTCAGGCTTCCTCTCCATTTCGGACTCCGACCGCAGGGTCCCTGCAGAGTTGGGACAGGAGAGTCAGGCCTCGTCTTGTCTGAGGAAGGGAAACCCGCTGGCCTCTCGAGTTGCTCAGGGGGTCTCAGGCCCCTCGTCGAGCTGTGTGTGGAACCCGCGGGTCTTTGCGGACGATGCACGGGGGTGGCAGTGCCCCTTCGTGTTGTGCCTTCACCCACAGGGTTGCCTTCGAAGAGGGGTCCGAGCCTCGGGTTCTTCTAAAGAGCGGACCGGGGAATCGGGGGCGTTCGGCATGTGGCACCACCCACGTGGCTCGATTCGAATTTCCTCGTGAGACCGGCCTCATCCTGAGGTGCGCCGGGAAGGCCAGGAAACCCTTCCAGACCACGCAGGGGAATCGCCTCTCCTGTCGAGATCAGGGGGGGAGAAGGGGCTCAGAGGTAGCGGTGGCGGGACCCTCGGTGTTCCCCTCGAGGGAACCCGGCTTGTAGGGGGACTCTTGGGGGTCGCAGGAAGGCTGTCAGGGACCGTTTCGCCCTTCAGGGCGGAACAGGGGACGTCCCTTGAGACGCCGTGGCGGGCAAGGGCCTCATCTGGCCAAGAGGTGGGAACCACGTGGTTTTTCTCGAGTTGCGGCGGCATTCTCGAGTTACGCCGGGGATCTCAGCCTTCCCCTTGGGTTGGCCCTGGGAAGCCCAATCTTCCCCTCGGGTTGCGAGGGAAAACTGGGGGTTGCGCTCGAGTCACTGCAGGGCCGAAGAGACCTCACCTAGGCGTGTGTCCGGGACCTAATATTCCTCTCCAGGGAAGGCAGGGATCTCGGGGTTGCATTCCAGGCTCCCCCGGGGAGTCAGCCCTCGTCTCGAGGGGAAGCCAAGGACTCCGCTCTCCTCTCGATTCGCGACGCGGGTCTCTTGGAGCCCCCTGAGCGGCCTCAAGGGAGTCCAGCCTCCTCTTCCGTTTGGAGAGAGGACCCGGGATTGCTCTCCAGGCCATGAAGGAAAAGAAGGCCCTCAGCTCGCGAGGACAGGGGCGTCTCAGGGGTTTCCTCGAGCTGCGGCGCCCGTGGGGGTTTTCTCCCGAGGCACGACGAGGATCTCAGGGAGCCTCTCGTGCGGCGCCAGGGATTCAGGTCTCCATTCGCGTGGCGAGGGGGAGCGTGTCCTGGCTCTCGAGTCACGGGAGGGGACTAGGGCCTCGAGACGCGTTGAAGAAGGACTCTCGAGGTCTTTGTCGGGGGGCGGCGGGAAACCCTCGTTTCCCTCGCCTTCTGCCGGGGACCTTAGGGAACTTGCCAGGGTGCCTCTGAGAGGTGAGGGACGCTGTGGATTTGGCGGGGCCTCTCGGGACTCCACTGGGTTTGTCGCAATGGAAGAGGGCCTCATCTCGAGTGGAGGCTGGAACCTCGGGCTTCCTCTCCAATTCTGACTCTGATCGTAGTTTCCCTGCAGAGTTGGGACAGGAGAGTCAGGCTATGTCTTTTCTGAGGAATGGAACTCCGCTTGCCTCTCGAGTTGTTCATGGGGTTTCAGGCCCCTTGTCAAACTGTGTGTGGAATCTGCAGGTTTTTCCAGACGATGCATGAGCGTGTCAGTGACCCTTCGTTTTGTGTCTTCATCCACAGGGTTGCCTTCGAAGAGGTGTCCGGGCATCGTGTTCTTATGAAGAGCGGACTGGGAAATCGGCTCGTTCAGCATTTGGCACCACCCACGTGGCTAGTCTCGAATTTCCTCATGAAACCGGCCTCATCCTGAGGTGTGCCGCGAAGGTCATGAAACCCTTCCAGACAAAGCAGAGGAATCGACCCTCCTGTGGCGATCAGGAGGGGAGAAGTGGCTCAGATGAAGTGCTGCTGGGAACCTCGGTGTTTCCCTCAAGTGAGACATGTATGTCGGGTAACTTTTGGGGTCGCATAACGCGTTCCAAGTACCGTTTCGCTCTTCAAATTGGAACGTGGGACTTCTCTTGGGGTGCTCCAGCGGGCAAGGGCCTCATCTTGGAATGACTGGGGAACCACTTGGTTTTTCTCGAGTTGCGGTGGGATATTTGAGTTACCACAGCGAATTCATGCTTCCTCTTGTGTTGGCCCACAAAAGTCTTATCTTCCATTCGAGATTCGAGGAAGAGCTGGAGGTGCGCTCTAGTCACTGAAGGCAAAAGAGACCCCACCAAGGCTTGTGTGCAGGACCTAATGTTCATGTCAAGGGGCGACAGGAATCTCGGGGTTGCATTCCAGACTCACCCTGGAGTCAGGCCTCGTCTCGAGGGGAAGCAAAGGACTCTGCTCTCCTCTCGCGTCGGACGGGTATGTCTTGGAGCCCACTGAGTGGCTTAAAGGGAGTCAAACCTCCTCTGGTGTTTGGAGGGAGGACACGGGATTGCTCTCCAGGCAATGCAGGAAATGAAGGCCCTCATCTCCCGATGACTGGGGCGTCTCGTAGGTTTTCTCGAGCTGTGGCGCTAGTGTGGGGTTTCTCACGAAGTAAGACTGGGAGCTCAGTGAGCCTCTCATGTGGTGCCAGGGCAGTCAGGTCTCTATGCACGTGGTGAGAGGGAGCCCGTCATTGTTCTCGAGTCATGGTAGGGGAATTGGGCCTGAAAACGAGTTAAAGAAGGACTCTCGAGGTCTTTCTTGGGGTGCAGCAGGAAACCCTGGGTTCCATCGACTTGTGCCAGTGACCTCAGGAAGCTTCTCAGCGTGCCTCTGAGAAGTCAGGGTCACTGTGGAGTTGGGAGGGGCCTCTCGGAACTCCACTGGGTTTGGTGCAATGGAAGAGGGCCTCATGACAAGTTGAGGCAGGAACCACAGGGTTCCTCTCCTGGCTTCGAATGCGCCGGATCTGACTCGGATCGCAGAGTCCCTGCAGAGTTGGGACAGGAGAGTCAGGCCTCGTCTTGTGTGGAGGAATGGAACTCCGCTTGACTCTCGCGTTGTTCATGGGGTGACAGGCCACTTGTCGATTTGTATGTGGAACTTGCGGGTTTTTCTGGACGATGCACTGGGGTGTCACTGCCCCTTCGTGTTGTGCCTTGTTCCACAGGATTGCCTTCGAGTTGGGTTCTGCCATCGGGTTCTTATCAAGAGCGGACCAGGGAATCGGGGTCTTTTGGCATGCCGCACCACCCACGAGGCTATGTCTCGAATTTCCTCGTGAGACTGGCCTCATCTTGATGTGCGCCAGGAAGGTCGGGAACGCCTTCCAGACAAAGCAGGGGAATCGAACCTCCTGTCGCGATCAAGAGGGGAGAAGAGTCTCAGATGAAGTGGTGCCGGGAACCTCGGTGTTCTCCTCAAGTGAGACTGGTATGTCGGGGAACTTTTGGGGTCGCATCAAGGGTTCCAAGTAACTTTTCGCTCTTCAATACGGAACGTGGGACTTCTCTTGAGACGCTGTAGTGGGCAAGGGCCTCATCTTTCGATGACGGGGGAACCACGTGGTTTTTCTTGAGTTGGGGCGGGATTCTCGAGTTACAACAGGGAATTCAGGCTTCCTCTTCAACTGGCCCAGGGAAGTCCAGTTTTCATTCGAATTGTGAGTTAGAACTGGGGATTGCTCTCGAGACACTGCAGGGCCAAATAGACCTCATCTAGGCTTGTGTCCAGGACCTAATGTTCCTCTGCTGGGGCGAAAGCGATCTCAGCATTGCATTCTCGACTCACCCGGGGAGTCAGGCCTCGTCTCGAGGGGAAGCCAAGGACACCGCTCTCCTGTCAAGTCGCGACGGGTATATCTTGGAGCTCACTGTGTGGCCTAAAATGAGTCAAGCCTCCTGTGGAGTTTGGAGAGAGGACTCAGGATTGCTCTCCAGGCCATACAGCAAAAGAAGGCCCTCATCTCGTGAGGACTGGGGGGTCTCGTGGGTATTCTCGAGCTGCAGCTCCAGTGTGGTGTTGCTCACGAGGTATAATGGGGAGCTCAGGGAGCCTCTCCTGTGGCGCCAGGGAAGTCAGGTTTCTATGCGCGTGGCTAGGGGGAGCGCGTCATTGCTCTCGAGTCATGGTAGGGGAATCACACCTCAAGACGCGTTGAAGAAGGACTCTCGAGGCCTTTTACGGGTTGGGGCAGGAAACCCTTGGTTCCCTCGACTTGTGCCGGTGATCTCAGGAAGGTCTAAGGGTGCCTCTGAGAAGTCAGGGATACTGTGCAGTTGGGAGGGGTCTCTCGGGACTCCACTGGGTTTGGTGCAATGGAAGAGGGCCTCATCTCGAGTGGAGGCAGGAAACTCATGTTTCCTCTCCTGACTTCCCCTGGGCCAGATCTGACTCGGATCGCAGTTTCGCTGCAGAGTTCGAACAGGAGAGTCAGGCCTCGTCTTGTGTGGAGGAATGGAACTCTGCTTGCCTCTCCAGTTGTTCACGGGGTGACAGGTCACTTCTCGAGCTGTGTGTGGTACCTGCGGGTTTCTCCGGACGATACCCAGGGGTGTCAGTGCCCCTAAGTGTTGTGCCTTCATCAAAAGGGTTATCTTCAAAGAGGTGTCCGGGCATCAGGATCTTATCAAGAGCGGACCGGGAAATCGGGGTCTTTCGGCATGTGTCACCATGCACGAGGCTATGTCTCGAATATCCTCGTGAGACCGGCCTCATCCTGAGATGCACCGGGAAAGGCGGGAACCCCTTCAAGACAAAACAGGGGAATCGACCCTCCTGTCGCGATCAGGAGGGGAGAAGGGGCCCAGATGTAGTGGTGCCGGGAACCTCGGTGTTCTCCTCGAGTCAGACTGGTGTGTCGAGGAACTTTTGAGGGCGCATCAAGGGTGCCAATACCGTTTCGCACTTCAAGACGGAACGTGGGACTTCTCTTGAGACGCTGTAGGGGGCAAGGGCCTCATCTTGGGATGACGGGGGAACCACGTGGCGTTTCTCGAGTTGTGGCGGGATTCTCGAGTTTCGGCGGGGAATACAGTCTTCCTCATGTGTTGGGCCAGGGAAGTCCTATCTTCCATTCGAGTTTAAAGGGAGAGCTGGGGATTGCTCTCGAGTCACTGCAGGGCAAAATAGACCTCATCTAGGCTTGTGTCCAGGACTTAATGCTCGTCCCTAGGGGCGACAGGGATCTTGGGGTTGCATACCAGACTCACCCGGGGAATCAGGCCTCGTCTCGAGGGGAAGGAAAGAACTCCGCTGTCCTTTTGAGTCGCGATGGGTATCTCTTGGAGCCCACTGTGTGCCCTAAAGGGAGTCAAGCCTCCTGTAGTGTTTGGATAGAGGACTCGGGATTCCTCTCCAGGCCGTGCAGGAAAAGAAGGCCCTCATCTCGCGATGATGGCGGCGTCTCGTGGGTTTTCTAGACTGCTGCGCTAGTGCCGGGTTTCTGACGAGGTACGAGAGGGAGCTCAGGGAGCCTCTCGTGCGGCGCCAGGGAAGCCAGGTCTGCATGCGTGAGGCGAGGGGGAGCGCATCATTGCTCTCTAGTTCAGAGAGGGGACAAGGGCCTCAAGACACTTTGAAGAAGGACTAATGAGGTCTTTCTCGAGTGGCGGCGGGAAACCCTCATTTCCCTCAACTTCTGCCGGGAACCTGAGGGAACTTCCCAGGGTGCCTCTGTGAGGTGAGGGATGCTGTGGAGTTAGCGGAGCCTCTCGGGACCCCGCTGGGGTTGGCGCAATGGAAGAGGGCCTCATCTCGAGGGGAGGCAGGAACCTCAGGCTTCCTCTCTGTTTCTGACTCCGACCCTCCGACCTCAGGGTCCCTGCAGAGTTGGGAGCGGAGAGTTAGGCCTCGTCTTGTCTGAGGAAGGGAACTCCGCTTGCCTCTGAGTTGCTCAGGGGGTCTCAGGCCCCTCTTCGAGCTGTGTGTGGAACCCACGGGCGTTTCTGGACGATGCACGGGAGTGTCAGTGCCGCTTCGTGTTGTGTCTTCACCCACAGGGTTGCCTTCGAAGAGGGGTCCGTGCAACGGGTTCTTCTCAAGAGTGGACCGGGAAATCGAGGTCGATCAGCATGTGGCACCACCCCCGTGGCTCATCTCGAATTTCCTCGTGCGGACGGCCTCATCCTGAGATGCGCCAGGAAGGCCGGGAATCCCTTCCAGACCACGCAGGGGAATCGCCTCTCCTGTCGCGATCAGGAGGGGAGAAGGGGCTCAGAGGAAGCGGTGCCGGGACCCTCGGTATTCCCCTCAGGGGAACCCGGCGTGTCGGGGGATTTTGGGGGTCGCAGGAAGGCTGTCAGGGACCGTTTCACCCTTCAGGGCGGAACAGGGGACTTCCCTTGAGACGCCGTCGCGGGCAAGGGCCTCATCTTGCCAAGAGGTGGGAACCACGTGGTTTTTCTCGAGTTGCGGCGGCATTCTCGAGTTACGACGGGGATCTCAACCTTCCCCTTGGGTTGGCCCTGGGAAGCCCAATCTTCCCCTCGGGTTGCGAGGGAAAGCTGGGGGTTGCGCTCGAGTCACTGCAGGGCCAAAGAGACCTCACCTAGGCGTGTGTCCGGGACCTAATTTTCCTCTGCAGGGAAGGCAGGGATCTCGGGGTTGCATTCCAGGCTCCCCCGGGAAGTCAGGCCTCGTCTCGAGGGGAAGCTAAGGACTCCGCTCTCCTCTCGAGTCGCGATGCGGGTCTCTTGGAGCCCCCTGAGTGGCCTCAAGGGAGTCCAGCCTCCTCTTCCGTTTGGAGAGAGGACCCGGGATTGCTCTCCAGGCCATGCAGGAAAAGAAGGCCCTCAGCTCGCGAGGACGGGGGCGTCTCCGGGGTTTCCTCGAGCTGTGGCGCCCGTGGGGGTTTTCTCCCGAGGCACGACGAGGATCTCAGGGAGCCTCTCGTGCGGCGCCAGGGAAGTCAAGTCTCCATGCGCGTGGCGAGGGGGAGCGCGTCCTGGCTCTCGAGTCACGGGAGGGGACTAGGGCCTCAAGACGCGTTGAAGAAGGACTCTCGAGGTCTTTCTCGGGGGGCGGCGGGAAACCCTCGTTTCCCTCGCCTTCTGCCGGGGACCTTAGGGAACTTCCCAGGGTGCCTCTGAGAGGCGAGGGATCCTGTGGAGGTGGCGGGGCCCCTCGGGACTCCGCTGGGTCTGGCGCAACGGAAGAGGGCCTCACCTCGAGGGGAGGCAGGAACCTCAGGCTTCCTCTCCGTTTCGGACTCCGACCGCAGGGTCCCTGCAGAGTTGGGACAGGAGAGTCAGGCCTCGTCTTGTCTGAGGAAGGGAATCCCGCTGGCCTCTCGAGTTGCTCAGGGGGTCTCAGGCCCCTCGTCGAGCTGTGTGTGGAACCCGCGGGTCTTTGCGGACGATGCACGGGGGTGGCAGTGCCCCTTCGTGTTGTGCCTTCACCCACAGGGTTGCCTTCGAAGAGGGGTCCGGGCCTCGGGTCCTTCTCAAGAGCGGACCGGGGAATCAGGGGCGTTCGGCATGTGGCCCCACCCACGTGGCTCGTCTCGAATTTCCTCGTGAGAACGGCCTCATCCTGAGGTGCGCCGGGAAGGCCGGGAAGCCCTTCCAGACCACGCAGGGGAATCGCCTCTCCTGTCGCGATCAGGAGGGGAGGAGGGGCTCAGAGGAAGCGGTGCCGGGACCCTCGGTGTTCCTCTCGGGGGAACCCGGCGTGTCGGGGGACACTTGGGGGTCGCAGGAAGGCTGTCAGGGACCGTTTCACCCTTCAGGGCGGAACAGGGCACTTCCCTTGAGACGCCGTGGCGGGCAAGGGCCTCAATTACTAAGAGGTGGGAACCACGTGGTTTTTCTCGAGTTGCGGCGGGATTCTCGAGTTACGACGGGGATCTCAGCCTTCCCCTTGGGTTGGCCCTGGGAAGCCCAATCTTCCCCTCGGGTTGCGAGGGAAAGCTGGGGGTTGCGCTCGGGTCACTGCAGGGCCGAAGAGACCTCACCTAGGCGTGTGTCCGGGACCTACTATTCCTCTCCAGGGAAGGCAGGGATCTCGGGGTTGCATTCCAGGCTCCCCCGGGGAGCCAGGCCTCGTCTCGAGGGGAAGCCAAGGACTCCGCTCTCCTCTCGAGTCGCGACGCGGGTGTCTTGGAGCCCCCTGAGCGGCCTCAAGGGAGTCCAGCCTCCTCTTCCGTTTGGAGAGAGGACCCGGGATTGCTCTCCAGGCCATGCAGGAAAAGAAGGCCCTCAGCTCGCGAGGACGGGGCCGTCTCAGGCGATTCCTCGAGCTGCGGCGCCCGTGGGGGTTTTTTCCTGAAGCACGACGAGTATCTAAGGGAGCCTCGCGTGCTTCGCCAGGGAAATCAGGTCTCCATGCGCGTGGCTAGGGGGAGCGCGTCATGGCTCTCGAGTCACGGGAGGGGACTAGGGCCTCGAGACGCGTTGAAGAAGGACTCTCGAGGTCTTTCTCGGGGGGCGGCGGGAAACCCTCGTTTCCCTCGCCTTCTGCCGGGGACCTTAGGGAACTTCCCAGGGTGCCTCTGAGAGGCGAGGATCCTGTAGAGGTGGCGGGCCCCTCGGACTCCGCGGGGTCTGGCGCAACGGAAGAGGGCCTCACCTCGAGGGGATGCAGGAACCTCAGGCTTCCTCTCAGTTTCGGACTCCGACCGCAGGGTCCCTGCAGAGTTGGGACAGGAGAGTCAGGCCTCGTCTTGTCTGAAGAAGGGAAACCCGCTGGCCTCTCGAGTTGCTCAGGGGGTCTCAGGCCCCTCGTCGAGCTGTGTGTGGAACCCGCGGGTCTTTGCGGACGATGCACGGGGGTGGCAGTGCCCCTTCGTGTTGTGCCTTCACCCACAGGGTTGCCTTCGAAGAGGGGTCCGAGCCTCGGGTTCTTCTAAAGAGCGGACCGGGGAATCGGGGGCGTTCGGCATGTGCACCACCCACGTGGCTCGATTCGAATTTCCTCGTGAGACCGGCCTCATCCTGAGGTGCGCCGGGAAGGCCAGGAAACCCTTCCAGACCACGCAGGGGAATCGCCTCTCCTGTCGAGATCAGGGGGGGAGAAGGGGCTCAGAGGAAGCGCTGGCGGGACCCTCGGTGTTCCCCTCGAGGGAACCCGGCTTGTAGGGGGACTCTTGGGGGTCGCAGGAAGGCTGTCAGGGACCGTTTCGCCCTTCAGGGCGGAACAGGGGACGTCCCTTGAGACGCCGTGGCGGGCAAGGGCCTCATCTGGCCAAGAGGTGGGAACCACGTGGTTTTTCTCGAGTTGCGGCGGCATTCTCGAGTTACGCCGGGGATCTCAGCCTTCCCCTTGGGTTGGCCCTGGGAAGCCCAATCTTCCCCTCGGGTTGCGAGGGAAAACTGGGGGTTGCGCTCGAGTCACTGCAGGGCCGAAGAGACCTCACCTAGGCGTGTGTCCGGGACCTAATATTCCTCTCCAGGGAAGGCAGGGATCTCGGGTTGCATTCCAGGCTCCCCCGGGGAGTCAGCCCTCGTCTCGAGGGGAAGCCAAGGACTCCGCTCTCCTCTCGATTCGCGACGCGGGTCTCTTGGAGCCCCCTGAGCGAGCGGCCTCAAGGGAGTCCAGCCTCCTCTTCCGTTTGGAGAGAGGACCCGGGATTGCTCTCCAGGCCATGAAGGAAAAGAAGGCCCTCAGCTCGCGAGGACAGGGGCGTCTCAGGGGTTTCCTCGAGCTGCGGCGCCCGTGGGGGTTTTCTCCCGAGGCACGACGAGGATCTCAGGGAGCCTCTCGTGCGGCGCCAGGGATTCAGGTCTCCATTCGCGTGGCGAGGGGGAGCGCGTCCTGGCTCTCGAGTCACGGGAGGGGACTAGGGCCTCGAGACGCGTTGAAGAAGGACTCTCGAGGTCTTTCTCGGGGGGCGGCGGGAAACCCTCGTTTCCCTCGCCTTCTGCCGGGGACCTTAGGGAACTTGCCAGGGTGCCTCTGAGAGGTGAGGGACGCTGTGGATTTGGCGGGGCCTCTCGGGACTCCACTGGGTTTGTCGCAATGGAAGAGGGCCTCATCTCGAGTGGAGGCTGGAACCTCGGGCTTCCTGTCCAATTCTGACTCTGATCGTAGTGTCCCTGCAGAGTTGGGACAGGAGAGTCAGGCTATGTCTTTTCTGAGGAATGGAACTCCGCTTGCCTCTCGAGTTGTTCATGGGGTTTCAGGCCCCTTGTCAAACTGTGTGTGGAATCTGCAGGTTTTTCCAGACGATGCATGAGCGTGTCAGTGACCCTTCGTTTTGTGTCTTCATCCACAGGGTTGCCTTCGAAGAGGTGTCCGGGCATCGTGTTCTTATGAAGAGCGGACTGGGAAATCGGCTCGTTCAGCATTTGGCACCACCCACGTGGCTAGTCTCGAATTTCCTCATGAAACCGGCCTCATCCTGAGGTGTGCCGCGAAGGTCATGAAACCCTTCCAGACAAAGCAGAGGAATCGACCCTCCTGTGGCGATCAGGAGGGGAGAAGTGGCTCAGATGAAGTGCTGCTGGGAACCTCGGTGTTTCCCTCAAGTGAGACATGTATGTCGGGTAACTTTTGGGGTCGCATAACGCGTTCCAAGTACCGTTTCGCTCTTCAAATTGGAACGTGGGACTTCTCTTGGGGTGCTCCAGCGGGCAAGGGCCTCATCTTGGAATGACTGGGGAACCACTTGGTTTTTCTCGAGTTGCGGTGGGATATTTGAGTTACCACAGCGAATTCATGCTTCCTCTTGTGTTGGCCCACAAAAGTCTTATCTTCCATTCGAGATTCGAGGAAGAGCTGGAGGTGCGCTCTAGTCACTGAAGGCAAAAGAGACCCCACCAAGGCTTGTGTGCAGGACCTAATGTTCATGTCAAGGGGCGACAGGAATCTCGGGGTGGCATTCCAGACTCACCCTGGAGTCAGGCCTCGTCTCGAGGGGAAGCAAAGGACTCTGCTCTCCTCTCGAGTCGGACGGGTATGTCTTGGAGCCCACTGAGTGGCTTAAAGGGAGTCAAACCTCCTCTGGTGTTTGGAGGGAGGACACGGGATTGCTCTCCAGGCAATGCAGGAAATGAAGGCCCTCATCTCCCGATGACTGGGGCGTCTCGTAGGTTTTCTCGAGCTGTGGCGCTAGTGTGGGGTTTCTCACGAAGTAAGACTGGGAGCTCAGTGAGCCTCTCATGTGGTGCCAGGGCAGTCAGGTCTCTATGCACGTGGTGAGAGGGAGCCCGTCATTGTTCTCGAGTCATGGTAGGGGAATTGGGCCTGAAAACGTGTTAAAGAAGGACTCTCGAGGTCTTTCTTGGGGTGCAGCAGGAAACCCTGGGTTCCATCGACTTGTGCCAGTGACCTCAGGAAGCTTCTCAGCGTGCCTCTGAGAAGTCAGGGTCACTGTGGAGTTGGGAGGGGCCTCTCGGAACTCCACTGGGTTTGGTGCAATGGAAGAGGGCCTCATGACAAGTTGAGGCAGGAACCACAGGGTTCCTCTCCTGGCTTCGAATGCGCCGGATCTGACTCGGATCGCAGAGTCCCTGCAGAGTTGGGACAGGAGAGTCAGGCCTCGTCTTGTGTGGAGGAATGGAACTCCGCTTGACTCTCGCGTTGTTCATGGGGTGACAGGCCACTTGTCGATTTGTATGTGGAACTTGCGGGTTTTTCTGGACGATGCACCGGGGTGTCACTGCCCCTTCGTGTTGTGCCTTGTTCCACAGGATTGCCTTCGAGTTGGGTTCTGCCATCGGGTTCTTATCAAGAGCGGACCAGGGAATCGGGGTCTTTTGGCATGCCGCACCACCCACGAGGCTATGTCTCGAATTTCCTCGTGAGACTGGCCTCATCTTGATGTGCGCCAGGAAGGTCGGGAACGCCTTCCAGACAAAGCAGGGGAATTGAACCTCCTGTCGCGATCAAGAGGGGAGAAGAGTCTCAGATGAAGTGGTGCCGGGAACCTCGGTGTTCTCCTCAAGTGAGACTGGTATGTCGGGGAACTTTTGGGGTCGCATCAAGGGTTCCAAGTAACTTTTCGCTCTTCAATACGGAACGTGGGACTTCTCTTGATACGCTGTAGTGGGCAAGGGCCTCATCTTTCGATGACGGGGGAACCACGTGGTTTTTCTTGAGTTGGGGCGGGATTCTCGAGTTACAACGGGGAATTCAGGCTTCCTCTTCAACTGGCCCAGGGAAGTCCAGTTTTCATTCGAATTGTGAGTTAGAACTGGGGATTGCTCTCGAGACACTGCAGGGCCAAATAGACCTCATCTAGGCTTGTGTCCAGGACCTAATGTTCCTCTGCTGGGGCGAAAGCGATCTCAGCATTGCATTCTCGACTCACCCGGGGAGTCAGGCCTCGTCTCGAGGGGAAGCCAAGGACACCGCTCTCCTGTCAAGTCGCGACGGGTATATCTTGGAGCTCACTGTGTGGCCTAAAATGAGTCAAGCCTCCTGTGGAGTTTGGAGAGAGGACTCAGGATTGCTCTCCAGGCCATACAGCAAAAGAAGGCCCTCATCTCGTGAGGACTGGGGGGTCTCGTGGGTATTCTCGAGCTGCAGCTCCAGTGTGGTGTTGCTCACGAGGTATAATGGGGAGCTCAGGGAGACTCTCCTGTGGCGCCAGGGAAGTCAGGTTTCTATGCGCGTGGCTAGGGGGAGCGCGTCATTGCTCTCGAGTCATGGTAGGGGAATCACACCTCAAGACGCGTTGAAGAAGGACTCTCGAGGCCTTTTACGGGTTGGGGCAGGAAACCCTTGGTTCCCTCGACTTGTGCCGGTGATCTCAGGAAGGTCTAAGGGTGCCTCTGAGAAGTCAGGGATACTGTGCAGTTGGGAGGGGTCTCTCGGGACTCCACTGGGTTTGGTGCAATGGAAGAGGGCCTCATCTCGAGTGGAGGCAGGAAACTCATGTTTCCTCTCCTGACTTCCCCTGGGCCAGATCTGACTCGGATCGCAGTTTCGCTGCAGAGTTCGAACAGGAGAGTCAGGCCTCGTCTTGTGTGGAGGAATGGAACTCTGCTTGCCTCTCCAGTTGTTCACGGGGTGACAGGTCACTTCTCGAGCTGTGTGTGGTACCTGCGGGTTTCTCCGGACGATACCCAGGGGTGTCAGTGCCCCTAAGTGTTGTGCCTTCATCAAAAGGGTTATCTTCAAAGAGGTGTCCGGGCATCAGGATCTTATCAAGAGCGGACCGGGAAATCGGGGTCTTTCGGCATGTGTCACCATCCACGAGGCTATGTCTCGAATATCCTCGTGAGACCGGCCTCATCCTGAGATGCACCGGGAAAGGCGGGAACCCCTTCAAGACAAAACAGGGGAATCGACCCTCCTGTCGCGATCAGGAGGGGAGAAGGGGCCCAGATGTAGTGGTGCCGGGAACCTCGGTGTTCTCCTCGAGTCAGACTGGTGTGTCGAGGAACTTTTGAGGGCGCATCAAGGGTGCCAATACCGTTTCGCACTTCAAGACGGAACGTGGGACTTCTCTTGAGACGCTGTAGGGGGCAAGGGCCTCATCTTGGGATGACGGGGGAACCACGTGGCGTTTCTCGAGTTGTGGCGGGATTCTCGAGTTTCGGCGGGGAATACAGTCTTCCTCATGTGTTGGGCCAGGGAAGTCCTATCTTCCATTCGAGTTTAAAGGGAGAGCTGGGGATTGCTCTCGAGTCACTGCAGGGCAAAATAGACCTCATCTAGGCTTGTGTCCAGGACTTAATGCTCGTCCCTAGGGGCGACAGGGATCTTGGGGTTGCATACCAGACTCACCCGGGGAATCAGGCCTCGTCTCGAGGGGAAGGAAAGAACTCCGCTGTCCTTTTGAGTCGCGATGGGTATCTCTTGGAGCCCACTGTGTGCCCTAAAGGGAGTCAAGCCTCCTGTAGTGTTTGGATAGAGGACTCGGGATTCCTCTCCAGGCCGTGCAGGAAAAGAAGGCCCTCATCTCGCGATGATGGCGGCGTCTCGTGGGTTTTCTAGACTGCTGCGCTAGTGCCGGGTTTCTGACGAGGTACGAGAGGGAGCTCAGGGAGCCTCTCGTGCGGCGCCAGGGAAGCCAGGTCTGCATGCGTGAGGCGAGGGGGAGCGCATCATTGCTCTCTAGTTCAGAGAGGGGACAAGGGCCTCAAGACACTTTGAAGAAGGACTAATGAGGTCTTTCTCGAGTGGCGGCGGGAAACCCTCATTTCCCTCAACTTCTGCCGGGAACCTGAGGGAACTTCCCAGGGTGCCTCTGTGAGGTGAGGGATGCTGTGGAGTTAGCGGAGCCTCTCGGGACCCCGCTGGGGTTGGCGCAATGGAAGAGGGCCTCATCTCGAGGGGAGGCAGGAACCTCAGGCTTCCTCTCTGTTTCTGACTCCGACCCTCCGACCTCAGGGTCCCTGCAGAGTTGGGAGCGGAGAGTTAGGCCTCGTCTTGTCTGAGGAAGGGAACTCCGCTTGCCTCTGAGTTGCTCAGGGGGTCTCAGGCCCCTCTTCGAGCTGTGTGTGGAACCCACGGGCGTTTCTGGACGATGCACGGGAGTGTCAGTGCCGCTTCGTGTTGTGTCTTCACCCACAGGGTTGCCTTCGAAGAGGGGTCCGTGCAACGGGTTCTTCTCAAGAGTGGACCGGGAAATCGAGGTAGATCAGCATGTGGCACCACCCCCGTGGCTCATCTCGAATTTCCTCGTGCGGACGGCCTCATCCTGAGATGCGCCAGGAAGGCCGGGAATCCCTTCCAGACCACGCAGGGGAATCGCCTCTCCTGTCGCGATCAGGAGGGGAGAAGGGGCTCAGAGGAAGCGGTGCCGGGACCCTCGGTATTCCCCTCAGGGGAACCCGGCGTGTCGGGGGATTTTGGGGGTCGCAGGAAGGCTGTCAGGGACCGTTTCGCCCTTCAGGGCGGAACAGGGGACTTCCCTTGAGACGCCGTCGCGGGCAAGGGCCTCATCTTGCCAAGAGGTGGGAACCACGTGGTTTTTCTCGAGTTGCGGCGGCATTCTCGAGTTACGACGGGGATCTCAACCTTCCCCTTGGGTTGGCCCTGGGAAGCCCAATCTTCCCCTCGGGTTGCGAGGGAAAGCTGGGGGTTGCGCTCGAGTCACTGCAGGGCCAAAGAGACCTCACCTAGGCGTGTGTCCGGGATCTAATTTTCCTCTGCAGGGAAGGCAGGGATCTCGGGGTTGCATTCCAGGCTCCCCAGGGGAGTCAGGCCTCGTCTCGAGGGGAAGCTAAGGACTCCGCTCTCCTCTCGAGTCGCGATGCGGGTCTCTAGGAGCCCCCTGAGTGGCCTCAAGGGAGTCCAGCCTCCTCTTCCGTTTGGAGAGAGGACCCGGGATTGCTCTCCAGGCCATGCAGGAAAAGAAGGCCCTCAGCTCGCGAGGACGGGGGCGTCTCCGGGGTTTCCTCGAGCTGTGGCGCCCGTGGGGGTTTTCTCCCGAGGCACGACGAGGATCTCAGGGAGCCTCTCGTGCGGCGCCAGGGAAGTCAAGTCTCCATGCGCGTGGCGAGGGGGAGCGCGTCCTGGCTCTCGAGTCACGGGAGGGGACTAGGGCCTCAAGACGCGTTGAAGAAGGACTCTCGAGGTCTTTCTCGGGGGGCGGCGGGAAACCCTCGTTTCCCTCGCCTTCTGCCGGGGACCTTAGGGAACTTCCCAGGGTGCCTCTGAGAGGCGAGGGATCCTGTGGAGGTGGCGGGGCCCCTCGGGACTCCGCTGGGTCTGGCGCAACGGAAGAGGGCCTCACCTCGAGGGGAGGCAGGAACCTCAGGCTTCCTCTCCGTTTTGGACTCCGACCGCAGGGTCCCTGCAGAGTTGGGACAGGAGAGTCAGGCCTCGTCTTGTCTGAGGAAGGGAATCCCGCTGGCCTCTCGAGTTGCTCAGGGGGTCTCAGGCCCCTCGTCGAGCTGTGTGTGGAACCCGCGGGTCTTTGCGGACGATGCACGGGGGTGGCAGTGCCCCTTCGTGTTGTGCCTTCACCCACAGGGTTGCCTTCGAAGAGGGGTCCGGGCCTCGGGTCCTTCTCAAGAGCGGACCGGGGAATCAGGGGCGTTCGGCATGTGGCCCCACCCACGTGGCTCGTCTCGAATTTCCTCGTGAGAACGGCCTCATCCTGAGGTGCGCCGGGAAGGCCGGGAACCCCTTCCAGACCACGCAGGGGAATCGCCTCTCCTGTTGCGGTCAGGAGGGGAGAAGGGGCTCAGAGGAAGCGGTGCCGGGACCCTCGGTGTTCCCCTCGAGGGAACCCGGCGTGTCGGGGGACTTTTGGGGGTCGCAGGAAGGCTGTCAGGGACCGTTTCGCCCTTCAGGGCGGAACAGGGGACTTCCCTTGAGACGCCGTGGCGGGCAAGGGCCTCATCTTGCCAAGAGGTGGGAACCACGTGGTTTTTCTCGAGTTGCGGCGGGATTCTCGAGTTACGACGGGGATCTCAGCCTTCCCCTTGGGTTGGCCCTGGGAAGCCCAATCTTCCCCTCGGGTTGCGAGGGAAAGCTGGGGGTTGCGCTCGAGTCACTGCAGGGCCGAAGAGACCTCACCTAGGCGTGTGTCCGGGACCTAATATTCCTCTCCAGGGAAGGCAGGGATCTCGGGGTTGCATTCCAGGCTCCCCCGGGGAGTCAGGCCTCGTCTGGAGGGGAAGCCAAGGACTCCGCTCTCCTCTCGAGTCGCGACGCGGGGCTCTTGGAGCCCCCTGAGCGGCCTCAAGGGAGTCCAGCCTGCTCTTCCGTTTGGAGAGAGGACCCGGGATTGCTCTCCAGGCCATGCAGGAAAAGAAGGCCCTCAGCTCGCGAGGACGGGGGCGTCTCCGGGGTTTCCTCGAGCTGTGGCGCCCGTGGGGGTTTTCTCCCGAGGCACGACGAGGATCTCAGGGAGCCTCTCGTGCGGCGCCAGGGAAGTCAAGTCTCCATGCGCGTGGCGAGGGGGAGCGCGTCCTGGCTCTCGAGTCACGGGAGGGGACTAGGGCCTCAAGACGCGTTGAAGAAGGACTCTCGAGGTCTTTCTCGGGGGGCGGCGGGAAACCCTCGTTTCCCTCGCCTTCTGCCGGGGACCTTAGGGAACTTCCCAGGGTGCCTCTGAGAGGCGAGGGATCCTGTGGAGGTGGCGGGGCCCCTCGGGACTCCGCTGGGTCTGGCGCAACGGAAGAGGGCCTCACCTCGAGGGGAGGCAGGAACCTCAGGCTTCCTCTCCGTTTTGGACTCCGACCGCAGGGTCCCTGCAGAGTTGGGACAGGAGAGTCAGGCCTCGTCTTGTCTGAGGAAGGGAATCCCGCTGGCCTCTCGAGTTGCTCAGGGGGTCTCAGGCCCCTCGTCGAGCTGTGTGTGGAACCCGCGGGTCTTTGCGGACGATGCACGGGGGTGGCAGTGCCCCTTCGTGTTGTGCCTTCACCCACAGGGTTGCCTTCGAAGAGGGGTCCGGGCCTCGGGTCCTTCTCAAGAGCGGACCGGGGAATCAGGGGCGTTCGGCATGTGGCCCCACCCACGTGGCTCGTCTCGAATTTCCTCGTGAGAACGGCCTCATCCTGAGGTGCGCCGGGAAGGCCGGGAACCCCTTCCAGACCACGCAGGGGAATCGCCTCTCCTGTTGCGGTCAGGAGGGGAGAAGGGGCTCAGAGGAAGCGGTGCCGGGACCCTCGGTGTTCCCCTCGAGGGAACCCGGCGTGTCGGGGGACTTTTGGGGGTCGCAGGAAGGCTGTCAGGGACCGTTTCGCCCTTCAGGGCGGAACAGGGGACTTCCCTTGAGACGCCGTGGCGGGCAAGGGCCTCATCTTGCCAAGAGGTGGGAACCACGTGGTTTTTCTCGAGTTGCGGCGGGATTCTCGAGTTACGACGGGGATCTCAGCCTTCCCCTTGGGTTGGCCCTGGGAAGCCCAATCTTCCCCTCGGGTTGCGAGGGAAAGCTGGGGGTTGCGCTCGAGTCACTGCAGGGCCGAAGAGACCTCACCTAGGCGTGTGTCCGGGACCTAATATTCCTCTCCAGGGAAGGCAGGGATCTCGGGGTTGCATTCCAGGCTCCCCCGGGGAGTCAGGCCTCGTCTGGAGGGGAAGCCAAGGACTCCGCTCTCCTCTCGAGTCGCGACGCGGGGCTCTTGGAGCCCCCTGAGCGGCCTCAAGGGAGTCCAGCCTGCTCTTCCGTTTGGAGAGAGGACCCGGGATTGCTCTCCAGGCCATGCAGGAAAAGAAGGCCCTCAGCTCGCGAGGACGGGGGCGTCTCAGGGGTTTCCTCGAGCTGCGGCGCCCGTGGGGGTTTTCTCCCGAGGCACGACGAGGATCTCAGGGAGCCTCTCGTGCGGCGCCAGGGAAGTCAGGTCTCCATGCGCGTGGCGAGGGGGAGCGCGTCCTGGCTCTCGAGTCACGGGAGGGGACTAGGGCCTCGAGACGCGTTGAAGAAGGACTCTCGAGGTCTTTCTCGGGGGGGCGGCGGGAAACCCTCGTGTCCCTCGCCTTCTGCCGGGGACCTTAGGGAACTTCCCAGGGTGCCTCTGAGAGGCGAGGGATCCTGTGGAGGTGGCGGGGCCCCTCGGGACTCCGCTGGGTCTGGCGCAACGGAAGAGGGCCTCACCTCGAGGGGAGGCAGGAACCTCAGGCTTCCTCTCCGTTTCGGACTCCGACCGCAGGGTCCCTGCAGAGTTGGGACAGGAGAGTCAGGCCTTGTCTTGTCTGAGGAAGGGAACCCCGCTGGCCTCTCGAGTTGCTCAGGGGGTCTCAGGCCCCTCGTCGAGCTGTGTGTGGAACCCGCGGGTCTTTGCGGACGATGCACGGGGGTGGCCGTGCCCCTTCGTCTTGTGCCTTCCCCCACAGGGTTGCCTCGAAGAGGGGTCCGGGCCTCGGGTCCTTCTCAAGGGCGGACCGGGGAATCGGGGGCGTTCGGCATGTGGCCCCACCCACGTGGCTCGTCTCGAATTTCCTCGTGAGACCGGCCTCATCCTGAGGTGCGCCGGGAAGGCCGGGAACCCCTCGCAGACCACGCAGGGGAATCGCCTCTCCTGTCGCGGTCAGGAGGGGAGAAGGGGCTCAGAGGAAGCGGTGCCGGGACCCTCGGTGTTCCCCTCGAGGGAACCCGGCGTGTCGGCGGACTTTTGGGGTTCGCAGGAAGGCTGTCAGGGACCGTTTCGCCCTTCAGGGCGGAACAGGGGACTTCCCTTGAGACGCCGTGGCGGGCAAGGGCCTCATCTTGCCAAGAGGTGGGAACCACGTGGTTTTTCTCGAGTTGCGGCGGGATTCTCGAGTTACGACGGGGATCTCAGCCTTCCCCTTGGGTTGGCCCTGGGAAGCCCAATCTTCCCCTCGCGTTGCGAGGGAAAGCTGGGGGTTGCGCTCGAGTCACTGCAGGGCCGAAGAGACCTCACCTAGGCGTGTGTCCGGGACCTAATATTCCTCTCCAGGGAAGGCAGGGATCTCGGGGTTGCATTCCAGGCTCCCTCGGGGAGTCAGGCCTCGTCTCGAGGGGAAGCCAAGGACTCCGTCTCCTCTCGAGTCGCGACGCGGGGCTCTTGGAGCCCCCTGAGCGGCCTCAAGGGAGTCCAGCCTCCTCTTCCGTTTGGAGAGAGGACCCGGGATTGCTCTCCAGGCCATGCAGGAAAAGAAGGCCCTCAGCTCGCGAGGACGGGGGCGTCTCAGGGGTTTCCTCGAGCTGCGGCGCCCGTGGGGGTTTTCTCCCGAGGCACGACGAGGATCTCAGGGAGCCTCTCGTGCGGCGCCAGGGAAGTCAGGTCTCCATGCGCGTGGCGAGGGGGAGCGCGTCCTGGCTCTCGAGTCACGGGAGGGGACTAGGGCCTCGAGACGCCTTGAAGAAGGACTCTCGAGGTCTTTCTCGGGGGGGCGGCGAGAAACCCTCGTGTCCCTCGCCTTCTGCCGGGGACCTTAGGGAACTTCCCAGGGTGCCTCTGAGAGGCGAGGGATCCTGTGGAGGTGGCGGGGCCCCTCGGGACTCCGCTGGGTCTGGCGCAACGGAAGAGGGCCTCACCTCGAGGGGAGGCAGGAACCTCAGGCTTCCTCTCCGTTTCGGACTCCGACCGCAGGGTCCCTGCAGAGTTGGGACAGGAGAGTCAGGCCTCGTCTTGTCTGAGGAAGGGAACCCCGCTGTCCTCTCGGGTTGCTCAGGGAGTCTCAGGCCCCTCGTCGAGCTGTGTGTGGAACCCGCGGGTCTTTGCGGACGATGCACGGGGGTGGCCGTACCCCTTCTTCTTGTGCCTTCCCCCACAGGGTTGCCTCGAAGAGGGGTCCGGGCCTCGGGTCCTTCTCAAGGGCGGACCGGGGAATCGGGGGCGTTCGGCATGTGGCCCCACCCACGTGGCTCGTCTCGAATTTCCTCGTGAGACTGGCCTCATCCTGAGGTGCGCTGGGAAGCCCGGGAACCCCTTCCAGACCACGCAGGGGAATCGCCTCTCCTGTCGCGGTCAGGAGGTGAGAAGGGGCTCAGAGGAAGCGGTGCCGGGACCCTCGGTGTTCCCCTCGAGGGAACCCGGCGTGTCGGGGGACTTTTGGGGGTCGCAGGAAGGCTGTCAGGGACCGTTTCGCCCTTCAGGGCGGAACAGGGGACTTCCCTTGAGACGCCGTCGCGGGCAAGGGCCTCATCTTGCCAAGAGGTGGGAACCACGTGGTTTTTCTCGAGTTGCGGCGGGATTCTCGAGTTACGACGGGGATGTCATCCTTCCCCTTGGGTTGGCCCTGGGAAGCCCAATCTTCCCCTCGGGTTGCGAGGGAAAGCTGGGGGTTGCGCTCGAGTCACTGCAGGGCCGAAGAGACCTCACCTAGGCGTGTGTCCGGGACCTACTCTTCCTCTCCAGGGAAGGCAGGGATCTCGGGGTTGCATTCCAGGCTCCCCCGGGGTGTCAGGCCTCGTCTCGAGGGGAAGCCAAGGACTCCGCTCTCCTCTCGAGTCGCGACGCGGGTCTCTTGGAGCCCCCTGAGCGGCCTCAAGGGAGTCCAGCCTCCTCTTCCGTTTGGAGAGAGGACCCGGGATTGCTCTCCAGGCCATGCAGGAAAAGAAGGCCCTCAGCTCGCGAGGACGGGGGCGTCTCAGGGGTTTCCTCGAGCTGCGGCGCCCGTGGGGGTTTTCTCCCGAGGCACGACGAGGATCTCAGGGAGCCTTTCGTGCGGCGCCAGGGAAGTCAGGTCTCCATGCGCGTGGCGAGGGGGAGCGCGTCCTGGCTCTCGAGTCACGGGAGGGGACTAGGGTCTCGAGACGCGTTGAAGAAGGACTCTCGAGGTCTTTCTCTGGGGGCGGCGGGAAACCCTCGTGTCCCTCGCCTTCTGCCGGGGACCTTAGGGAACTTCCCAGGATGCCTCTGAGAGGCGAGGGATCCTGTGGAGGTGGCGGGGCCCCTCGGGACTCCGCTGGGTCCGGCGCAACGGAAGAGGGCCTCACCTCGAGGGGAGGCAGGAACCTCAGTCTTCCTCTCCGTTTCGGACTCCGACCGCAGGGTCCCTGCAGAGTTGGGACAGGAGAGTCAGGCCTGGTCTTGTCTGAGGAAAGGAACCCCGCTGGCCTCTCGAGTTGCTCAGGGGGTCTCAGGCCCCTCGTCGAGCTGTGTGTGGAACCCGGGGGTCTTTGCGGACGATGCACGGGGGTGGCAGTGCCCCTTCGTGTTGTGCCTTCCCCCACAGGGTTGCCTTCGAAGAGGGGTTCGGGCCTCGGGTCCTTCTCAAGGGCGGACCGGGGAATCGGGGGCGTTCGGCATGTGGCCCCACCCACGTGGCTCGTCTCGAATTTCCTCGTGAGACCGGCCTCATCCTGAGGTGCGCCGGGAAGGCCGGGAACCCCTTCCAGACCACGCAGGGGAATCGCCTCTCCTGTCGCGGTCAGGAGGGGAGAAGGGGCTCAGAGGAAGCGGTGCCGGGACCCTCGGTGTTCCCCTCGAGGGAACCCGGCGTGTCGGGGGACTTTTGGGGGTCGCAGGATGGTGTCAGGGACCGTTTCGCCCTTCAGGGCGGAACAGGGGACTTCCCTTGAGACGCCGTTGCGGGCAAGGGCCTCATCTTGCCAAGAGGTGGGAACCACGTGGTTTTTCTCGAGTTGCGGCGGGATTCTCGAGTTACGACGGGGATGTCAGCCTTCCCCTTGGGTTGGCCCTGGGAAGCCCAATCTTCCCCTCGGGTTGCGAGGGAAAGCTGGGGGTTGCGCTCGAGTCACTGCAGGGCCGAAGAGACCTCACCTAGGCGTGTGTCCGGAACCTAATATTCCTCTCCAGGGAAGGCAGGGATCTCGGGGTTGCATTCCAGGCTCCACTGGGGAGTCAGGCCTCGTCTCGAGGGGAAGCCAAGGACTCCGCTCTCCTCTCGAGTCGCGACGCGGGTCTCTTGGATCCCCCTGAGCGGCCTCAAGGGAGTCCAGCCTCCTCTTCCGTTTGGAGAGAGGACCCGGGATTGCTCTCCAGGCCATGCAGGAAAAGACGGACCTCAGCTCGCGAGGACGGGCGTGTCTCCGGGGTTTCCTCGAGCTGCGGCGCCCGTGGGGGTTTTCTCCCGAGGCACGACGAGGATCTCAGGGAGCCTCTCGTGCGGCGCCAGGGAAGTCAGGTCTCCATGCGCGTGGCGAGGGGGAGCGCGTCCTGGCTCTCGAGTCACGGGAGGGGACTAGGGCCTCGAGACGCGTTGAAGAAGGACTCTCGAGGTCTTTCTCGGGGGGGCGGCGGGAAACCCTCGTGTCCCTCGCCTTCTGCCGGGGACCTTAGGGAACTTGCCAGGGTGCCTCTGAGAGGTGAGGGATCCTGTGGAGGTGGCGGGGCCCCTCGGGACTCCGCTGGGTCTGGCGCAACGGAAGAGGGCCTCACCTCGAGGGGAGGCAGGAACCTCAGGCTTCCTCTCCGTTTCGGACTCCGACCGCAGGGTCCCTGCAGAGTTGGGACAGGAGAGTCAGGCCTCGTCTTGTCTGAGGAAGGGAACCCCGCTGGCCTCTCGAGTTGCTCAGGGGGGTCTCAGGCCCCTCGTCGAGCTGTGTGTGGAACCCGCGGGTCTTTGCGGACGATGCACGGGGGTGGCAGTGCCCGTTCGTGTTGTGCCTTCCACCCCAGGGTTGCCTTCGAAGAGGGGTCCGGGCCTCGGGCCCTTCTCAATGGCGGACCGGGGAATCGGGGGCGTTCGGCATGTGGCCCCACCCCCGTGGCTCGTCTCGAATTTCCTCGTGAGACCGGCCTCCTCCTGAGGTGCGCCGGGAAGGCCGGGAACCCCTTCCAGACCACGCAGGGGAATCGCCTCTCCTGTCGTGATCAGGAGGGGAGAAGGGGCTCAGAGGAAGCGGTGCTGGGACCCTCGGTGTTCCCCTCGATGGAACCCGGCGTGTCGGGGGACTTTTGGGGGTCGCAGGAAGGCTGTCAGGGACCGTTTCGCCCTTCAGGGCGGAAGAGGGGACTTACCTTGAGACGTCGTGGCGGGCAAGGGCCTCATCTTTCCAAGAG